>NC_057802.1:212147811-212447811 GCF_018294505.1 Triticum aestivum | reverse complement strand
AGGAATCAAACTTCTCATAGTATTCAATGCACTTTATATCCCTCTTGGATGCCTATCATATTAGGACTAATTTTATAACCAAAGAAAATTACCATGTTGTTTAGAGACTCTCAAAATAATATAAGTGAAGTACGAGAGTTCATGAATTTTTATAAAATAAAACCACCGACGTGCTCTAAAAAGATATAAGTGAAGCACTAGAGCAAAATTGCCTAGCTCAAAAGATATAAGTGAAGCACATAGAGCATTCTAATAAATCACGATTCATGCGTGTCTCTCCCAAAAGGTGTCTACAACAAGGATGATTGTGGCAAACTAAAAAGAAAAGACTCAAATCATACAAGACGCTCCAAGCAAAACACATATCATGTGGTGAATAAAAATATAGCCTCAAGTAAAGTTACTGATAGACGAAGACGAAAGAGGGGATGCCTTCCCGGGGCATCCCCAAGCTTAGGATTTTTGACATCCTTGAATATTACCTTGGGGTGCCTTGGGCATCCCCAAGCTTAGGCTCTTGCCACTCCTTATTCCATAGTCCATCAAATCCTTACCCAAAACATGAAAACTTCAGAACACAAAACTTCAACAGAAAATCTCGTAAGCTCCGTTAGTATAAGAAAATAAATCACCACTTTTGGTATTGTTGTTAACTCATTCTTTATTTATATTGGTGTAACATCTACTGTATTCCAACTTCTCCATGGTTCATACCCCCGATACTAGCCATAGATGCATCAAAATAAGCAAACAACACGCGAAAAACAGAATCTGTCAAAAACAGAACAATCTGTAGCAATCTGAATATTTCGAATACTTCTGTAACTCCAAAAATCCTAAGAAAATAGGAAATCCTAGATAATTTTTTTATTAATTTTCTGCAAAAAGAATCAGTATTTTATCACGCTCCTGCTAAGAGTAAGAATTGTTTTCGTGAGCGCAGAAGTTTCTGTTTTTCAGCAAGATCAAATTAACTAACACCATAGGTTATCCCATAGGTCTTACTTGGCGCAAACACTAACTAAAACACAAAACCACATCTAACCAGAGGCTAGATGATTTATTCAAAGCAAAATAGGACCTAAAAATCAAGCATAAAAATAAAATTGGGTTGCCTCCCAACAAGCGCTATTGTTTGACGCTCTTAGCTAGGCATAAAAACATGAATAGATCTAAGTGTCGTCGTAATAATGATAAGGTAAATCTCGAAAACTCATCTCATACTCGATACATTCGGTGGAAAGTTTTCTTTGTGCCAAGCAAAAGTAACCAAAAGGGCTAAATTTAACGGGATAAGAATCCCCAAGATTGATTTCGGGAGGAATTGGTTCCTCCTTTGGCCCTTCATATTGTATGGCCAACTCATCATTATAAGCATTCTTTTGGCAAAAAGTCATGAGCTTGTGTCCAAGGGAGAAACCTAAGCCATTGTTTTTAATAGAAAAATCATCATTAAGCTCAGAAATCTTATTGACTAAAACACCAGTAGGAACCCTCTTTCTTAAATTTTCATTATAAGCAACATGATCTAAAGACCGTAAACGCATTATATCCTCTTGATTAAAGAGAATTCCCTCTATGGGAGGGCGACCACCATCCACTTTATAATGAGCAAAAATTTCACTATCTTCTTTCATAATAAATCTAAACTCATGAGCTAGGAGTATAGTGGCGGCGCACTTAACAGAAGAATGCTCAATATTAGAAAACTCTAGAAAAATCCACAAGGCTACTAGTTTTATGGAGGATATTAGAAAACTCTAGAAAAACTCTAGAAAACTATAGAATATAGTGGCGGCATGTGAACAAATTGTCTTTCAAGTTCAACAACAACCAAAGATATATCATCCGCAAGGCTACTAGTTTTATGGAGGATAGATCCACCCATAGTGGGGAGTGCACCGGCACAAGTAAAGATATCTTGAATAACCCCCTTTCCAATAATATTTCCGCTACCTATGCGGATTTTCTTTGTGTGCAAGATAGTAGATTCTTCATGAGGATTAGAATTAGCAAAAGCCTCAACGTTTCCCCAATCATTACTACTATCGTTTTCAATAATAACCTCCCCAGTTTCAGACATGGTGGCGACAAACGAGCAAACGGAAAAGACGAATGAAAGAGGGGCAGAGAAAAGGCGAATCTTTTCGAAAATCGTTTTAGAAGTGGGGGAGAGGAAAAAGAGAGGCGAATGGAGAATAATGTAATGCGAGGAATGAGAGTTTATGATGGGTACTTGGTATGCTTTGACTTGGCGTAGATCTCCCGGCGACGGTGCCAGAAATCCTTCTTGCTACCTCTTGAGCTCGCGTTGGTTTTTCCCTTGAAGAGGAAAGGGTGATGCAGCAAAGTAGCTTAAGTATTTCCCTAAGTTTTAAGAACCAAGGTATCAATCCAGTAGGAGACTACACGGCAACCCACCGAATACCCGCACAAACAAACACCAACGCGACAAAGGGGTTGTCAATCCCTTCACGGTTATTTCCAAAGTGAGATCTGATAGAGATGGATAAACGGTAAAGTAATATTTTTTGGTAATTTTGGTTTATGGAACGGAAAGTAAAGATTGCAAAGAAAGTAAATAGGAAACTAGAGATTGTAGATCGGAAACTTATATGATGGAAAATAGACCCGGGGGCCATAGGTTTCACTAGAGGCTTCTCTCGAGATAGCAAATATTACGGTGGGTGAACAAATTACTGCCGAGCAATTGATAGAAAAGTGCAAAGTTATGATGATATCTAAGGCAATGATCATGAATATAGGCATCACGGCTATGTCAAGTAGACCGAAACGATTCCGCATCTACTACTATTACTCCACACATCGACCGACTCCTGCCTGCATCTAGAGTATTAAGTTCATAAGAACAGAGTAACGCATTAAGTACGATGACATGATGTAGCGGGATTAACTCAAGCAATATGATGAAAACACCATCTTGTTATCCTCCATGGCAACAATACAATATGTGCCTTGCTGCCCCTACTGTCACTGGGAAAGGACACCGCAAGATTGAACCCAAAGCTAAGCACTTCTCCCATTGCAAGAAAAACCAATCTAGTTGGCCAAACCAAATCGATAGTTCGAAGAGACTTGCAAAGATATCAAATCATGCATATAAGAATTCAGAGGAGATTCAAATAATGTTCATAGATAAACTTGATCATAAATCCACAATTCATCGGATCTCGGCAAACACACCGTAAAAGAGTATTATATCGAATAGATCTCCAAAAACATCGAGGACAACTTTGTATTGAGAATCAAAGAGAGAGAAGAAGCCATCTAGCTACTAGCTATGGACCCATAGGTCTGAAGTAAACTACTCAAGCTTCATCAGAGAGGCAATGGTGTTGATGTAGAAGCCCTCCGTGATCGATTCCCCCTCCGGCAGGATGCCGGAAAAGGCCACAAGATGGGATCTCACGGGTACAGAAGGTTGCGACGATGGAAAAGTGGTTTCGTGGCTCTCCCGGATGTTTTTGAGGTGTAAGAGTATATATAGGCGAAAGAATTAGGTCAGGGGACTCTCGAGGGGCCCACAAGGTCGGGGGGCGCGCTACACCCCCTGGGCGCGCCCTATACCCTTGTGGCCGCCTCGAGGCTCCTCTGACTTGCACTCCAAGTCTCCTGGGTGTCTTTTGGTCCCAGAAAAATCATGGCAAAAGTTTTATTCCGTTTGGACTCCGTTTGGTATTCCTTTTCTGTGAAACTCTGAAACAAAGAAAAAACAGAAACTGGCACTGGGCTTTAGGTTAATAGGTTAGTCCTAGAAATCATATAAAATAGCATATTAATGCATATAAAACATCCAAAAAAGATAATATAATAACATGGAACAATCAAACATTATAGATACGTTGGAGACGTATCATTCATCCAGCGGCAATGGCCTCTACTACCACGAGGTCCTGTTCATCCAACCCCCCACCGGGAACTGTTCATCCAACCCCCCAACAACGCTCACTATTCATCAAGAGGCAACAGGTTTGATCGGCTTCTGTTAGCAGCAGTAGTGAAGGAATCGCTCGATCGGGTTCAGTTAAGAGCCAGATCGATCGATCGCTCGAGTTCAGTAACGCGTAGCCTGCAGTGCAATCGCTCAGGTTCAGTAGGAAAATGCCTCGCTCGGGTTCAATTAGAGCCCAACGCCTCGCACCCACGCGCATACGTGTACGAGAGAAACGCGCATCGCTCGGCCCCCGACCACCCACCATAATCGGAAACTCCTTGATATTTTTCTCGCCCTCGCTTCTGCCACGGTTTTATCCGTCATGGACCGCCGAAAGAATATCATGCAACTGCGTCTCCGACCCGCCCAGGACGAAATGCCCATTTTTTGTCATGATTTTTTTGTCATAGAAGTAGGAGACCACCACATCTATGATGATACCGGGTTTTGTCACAATTATCGTCATAGAAGTGTCATAAGCATGACAAAAAAAATTCGTTCGGCCCAAAATGTCACGGATGTGTCTTTTTTTGTAGTGATAAATGGTGGCACGTCTCCCGCGATCGACAAAGCCCATTAATTGACTCTGGATCCTGTCATGATTAGTAGAAACAAGAAACAAAATCCAAAAATAATGCTCCTATGAACTACTAACAAGTGGTGGTAAAACGCTCACAGTATAGCAAATCAAAGCCTTACAAATTCTTACCATGCAGCAGGTGGTGACCGGAAACCAGCAGGGTCAAATAACTCCCAAAGTTGGGTAAAGCAGTTGCGAGGCAAACGTACGTATGCACAGTGTAGAAATATGTGGATCTGTGTTGGTTTTATATGTATGGAAAAAATGCTACAACCACGTTAATTAATGCAAGCTGAAAATTCGTTCAAAGTGGTCAAGTGCTTGTTCTAGGCTAGATCATGCTAGAGACATGAGCCTAAGACACAGACGTAATTCACGTAACCACAAGATGAATATATGTGTATGTAGAAACTGAACAAAAAGCAGCCAAAAATGAGTTTACTAGAGAGAGTGAGCTAAAGCAGCAATGACAAAGAAAAACAATAGTTGACGTGTATTCCACCGCCTTTTGTTTCAACCGTTCCGACTGAACCAAAGTTGAGCATCACGTATCCTTCTTTCTCTTTTTTTTCCTTTGAATGTTGTGTTTCCTTTATTTTTCTAACTGATAACTCTCACGCTGCACAAGTCAAACAAAGTATATGTCCCAAAGGAAATCGATCTCTGAACAACTCTGTTTTTCTTAAATAAATATCCTTGGAATCCAAACCTTCCAAAGAATCTACTTGTACTAGTACGTAGCCTTTCCTTGGATGCTTTTTTGTTTGTTCTTTTCAGACCATACCATGTGATCCCTCAAAATGTTCTCCTCGTTACTTCTCTCTCTCTCTCTCTCTCTCTCTCCTGCTATTTTTTTACTTGATGATCAAAAACTCCAGCCGAGCAAAATTACACACTATCTGCACTTCTTTCTTTCTTCTTGTCTATTGCTTTGCACGATCCAAAAATTCTACTTTCTTTCCAACCGAACTGAATGGATCAGCGCATCCCTGTTTTTTCTATTTCCTTATATCTCTCTGCGGTTCAATAGCCAAGCAAAATAAGATGCCACATGAGCGAGCAAATATCTCAACTTTCCAAACAAGCGCCCCAAGCAATCAATTTTCTTTTACCAACGAAATCTCAGCAGCCAAAAAAATGTAACTACCTAATTTGGGGACCCAACAATGATCTCTTTCCTTTTAAACCAAAACCACAAATCAGCCCTTTATTCCTTGCCAAACATTGTCTCTTTCTTTTAGGCTGCACCAAACTTGCCCTTTTATTCTGCTTTTTTTACTGATCCAAAGTTACCAAACCAGGAGGATTCAATCTGATTCTCGTTTTTTTGTTGATCCGAAGTTACCAAACCCGGAGCACACCACATCCCCCTTTTTCCTCTTTATTGTTTTTCTCTCTCTTTACTTTCCAAGTACTACTACGGAATCCCCGTAACTCTTCTTTGATATAATTTCCTTCTTATCTCCTCACGTGATCACCTTCTATTCTTCTTTGCGCTCTTGCCAAGTCGAACTCCTAGCACGTATGGATCTCTTCCCAACAACCGAATTCTCTTTCCTTATTATTTTTTTCTTACTTGATCCACACATCAAAAGGACAAGGCCAAGGCACGAGGCTCAATGAATCTGATTGCTACCTCCCTCATGATATTTTTAATCAAGGAAGTTTCGAACAAACGTGGCTCCCTGTGATTCTATAGCATTTTTTTACTACTCCTCCCCTTGCAATTCGTACACAAGTAAGTCTCAACCTTTTTTTTCTTTCTATAACCCAACAAGATCAGATCGGTTCACAAAATCTGCCACCATCCCAAAGCTTCCACCGAAAAACTCTCTTTTTTTACGAGGAACGATATGATGGCAAAACTGATTGAGGAAACGACCACTTACAAAAACAGTGGATGGATAGCGACAGCCGTGGTAGGAAATAATATCTGGCAGTGAAAGATGTCAATCGAAGTGGATGACGGTGTGAGCGGACGCGACGTCAACAAAACGTGATTAGAACTCGAAACTCTAAAAGGCTAAACACTAAAACCGACAACTCAACACATGATGTAACCGAAAATTTAACAATGCAAAAACTAAGTGGTAATGGCGAAAAGGCTCAGACTGTCTAGGACATGGATGAACTAATCTAACTTTTTTTCTGTCTTTTTTGAACTCTAGGTATGAAGAACAGATGCAATCTAGACTAGTAAAAATTGGAGAATCTCACCGAGCAACCTGAAAACTGATACCACTTGATACAGGCGAGGGCCCGATCTTTCGATGAGATGATAGCTATCGATTTGCTGGAGTAGACTTTGACGATCCGACTACAAACATGCACAACGTTGCGCCTTAGCAATATCTAAACCAACTCCGAGAGGTTATTGACCACGCCGGAGCACGATCAACCTGACCATGAAAGTTTACTCCTGCAAGCAATCGAAGAACCAACAAGAATATGATAAAGCAATCTGAATATTGCGAATGTATATGAAGTGTTGTTAAAGGTGGGGTTCTAAAAGCGGTCTTGGTCTAGTCGTTGGACACAAACGAAGTACACGAAGTTGCAGTAGTGTCTAACTTTTAACTAATTAAAACCCAAGTCTAAACGATGCCTTAAGGGCTGTATTTATAGGGAAAAGAGAGGGGATTTCCTTCACCCTTGGCAATGTGGGACTAAAATACCTCCTAAGTCGTTTTTCCTATAATATAGACTCTAAAAATAGATTACATGGGCCTGGCCCAAAAATAAGGTAGTGCACCACCAATAATAAGCTATGGACGAAATTTATGAAATGCCATCTTGTCTATTTCGTCCATCTTCTTGTATGTCATCATGGTGGCTTCAAAGTTCGGAAATCTCCACTAGAACCTCCGTTCTTGTTCTCTTCGCACATGCCTTCATCTCCGTGCTTGACACTACTAGGGAAAACCTTATACACAGAACTTTAGCTGTAGCGCGTGTTAAAAAAGCACACTGGTGCTAAGTAGCAGTAGCGCGCTGATGTAAACTGCGCTACAGATACAGTTGTAGCAGTAGCGCGCCTGAAGATAAAAACGCTACTACTAAAATTCTCACGGCTTAGCCGATAGGCTACACATAGTAGTAGCGATCTACGTCGAACCGCGCTGCCGCTACTTGCTTTGTAGCAGCGCGTTTACGCTGAAATTCGCTACTGCTAAAGGAAATAAAATTAAATGGAAATCAAATAAAAAAGTAAATGAAAATGAAAGAAATAGAAAAAGGTGAAAGGAAAAAATAAAATGTAAAGCAAAATAAATGAAAAAGGGGAAGAAGAGAAAGGAGTAGCAGTAGCGCGTATTGAGGAACGCGATGTAGCTAGCTTAGCAGTAGCGCGCTTCCTGGAACGCGCTACTGCTACTTCTGACTAACCGCGCGGTTCGTTCTTCCCCACGGCCACTTTCCCCAAATCCAACTCCTCCGTTGTCGCCGCTGCCGTCGCCCGTTGGCCATCGCGCGCTCTCCTGTCGCTCTCCTCACACCCTCGACGCCGCCCCCGACCCCGACCTCGACGCCGCCCTCCGCCGCACGCCCGAGCCCCGACCCCAACCTCGACGCCGCCTGCCCCTCCCTCGCCGCAGGCACCCGAGGTGAGCACGCCTGCTCCTCCCCCTCCCCTACCTCTGCCTAGGGTTCTGCAAATTTTAGTTGCATCAAATTAGTTAGGGTTCATCTATGGGTGGAAACGAATCGGATGCGGATGTTATCGGATACGGATGCGGCTCTGATGTTTTTTTAGATGATGAATAAACACTATTGTAATACATAATAAAATGAGTAAAATTTGACCACTTATTTCACTTTTAAGTTGGATAACTGGAATATCCACTACCACTTTCCACTCCTAGGTTCATCAAATTAGACGGTAATTAGGGCAGTAGTTCCTAGGTACTAATTAATTAGTAAGAACTAGGTACTAATTAGGTACTAGTTTATTTTTATTTATAGTAAGCTTATTTTTAGTAAGAACTAGTTGAACATGTCACATTTGTTGTTATTTTTTAGTTAAAGCAATTTTTCCCGCATCGACGTCGACGATGCCTATCCCACATCCTTGTCGTCGACTCGGCGGAGGACACCTGCTTGACCAGATGGGCCATGTCCGGGCCTGGGCTCCGTCGGGCTGGTACTGGGAGGCGCTACCTACCGAGGGGCGCAGCTTGGTGAGGAGCCAGCCCATCGTTGACCCGAACCTTCTTTGGTGGCGGTCGCGTGGGCCAGTGATGGTGTAGAGGCTTGAGGACCCCGCGGAGGTGGTATGTCACCGTGTCAGTGAGGAGGACGCGCCCGTCCATCGCTACTTGTTTGCGTTGGAGCACAGGTTCTCCAGGGATCTCACTGGAGCTATGATCCTGTGATGGTTCCTGCTCTTTGGGTGTGACGCCCGGATAATTAAGCTACAGTGAACCTCTGCTAATGATGCCATGTCACTTCCATTACTGTTGCTAATCTCACGTTAGTTCGAAACCAATTTAAATTCAAAGTCAAAATCAAGCAATCAATAAAAGTTTTCAAATATTAAAACTAAAATGTTCATCATGTGGCAAATAATCCCTAACTAGTTTTGTGGTGAAACCAACCTTTTACAAAGTGTTTAAATGCCCTAGACTAATTAAAAATAGCGGCTAAAATAATAATTTAATTGCTTTTGAAAATATAAAAATATTAAACTAATTTATTTTGGGTCCAACTATGTTTGGCAGTGGCCTATTTTGATGATACTAATTTAGGTGCTAACTTGGTATTTTAAAGAAACTAAAATAATTAGGAACTAAAAGAAAACAGAAAAGAAAAAAAAAAGGTAAAAGAAAACAAAACGAACAAAAGAAAAGAAAGAGAACCCCACCACTGGGCCAGTTGGCCCAGCTGCTAGCCAAACCGGCCCAGGCCGCCCTCCCCACTCCCCATATCCCCCACCCCGGTCAAACCCTAACCCGTAACCCCCACTCGCCCCCCACTACGCACTCCTCACCCCGATCCGATCTGAATCGGGGCTTGCCTCGTCGCCGCACCGCCGGCGCCCGTCGCTCCGACTCGCCGGGCCACCTCGCCGCTCGTCGAACGCCTCCCCGCTGCGTCCCGACGACCACGACTCGCCGCCCGACGCTGCCGACGTCGTCTTCCCCGCGCCCGTCTGCCTCCCCTCTGGACTGCCTCCCCTCTGGCGCACGTCTCCGACCTCCACCTCGCGCCCCGCTGCCCTTTCCCTACCGGCCCCGTGAGCATGCACCCCTCCCTCCTCTCTCTGCCGTGCCGCGCGCCCGCTCCGCCGTGGCCGCGCCCTCTTCCCCTGCCTCAAATCCTCTTCCCTTCCCCGTTCGGTCACCGCGGCCACTACCGCCGCCCGCGCTCCCGACGCCGTGCTACCCGCGCCCATCCCGCGGTTGCCACCGCCCGACTCCGCTCACGCGCCCCAGCCGGCGCCAGGGACCAGTCGGGCTGCGCTCGCCCCGTCGCCACGGTGGCCTCGCCCCACTGCGCCGCTCGGAGACCCCCGCACCTTGCCTGCTCGCCGTGGCCACGCTCCGGTGAGCCGCCCGTGGCGCCCCAACGGCCTCTGGTCAGGTCCGCCCCAACGGACGCCCACGCCCCGCTCGCGCCATGGCTGCGCCGTGCTTGAGCCCGCCCACACGGGGCCGTGCCCGCCGCCGCTCGCTCCCCGGCCGGCCCGTGTTGGCCTCACCCACGCCGGCCTGGCAACCTGCCAGGTCCGCTGCCCTCCCCGGCGCCCCTGGGCATGCGCTCGCTCGGGCTGTGCCCAGCGCCCACACCCGCGTCGCCTGTTCGGGCAGCCCCCGCGGCACCCGAACCCACTATGGCTCTTAGGGCCTATGACAGATGGGCCCCACGCCCAGAACATTTTTTATAAAAAGAAAAGGAAAAGAGAATAAAATAAAAATGAATTAATAAAATTAATTAAATCAATAATTAATTAATTAGTTAACTAATTAGTGAATTAATTAAGTTAATTAATCCTGTTTAATTAATCTAATTAACTAGTTAGTTTAATTAAACAGTAATTAGATTAGCTAAATCCTAATTAACCTAAGCTGAGTATGACAGGTGGGTCCCACATGTCAGCGACCCAGTCAACACCTCTGTTGACTGCTGATGTCATGATGACGTCAGCAAGCACTATTCTGGATAATGTTGAATTAAATTAATTAAATAAATTCTAAAAATGATTTAAAACTTTAGAAAATCATATAAAATAAACCGTAGCTCAGATGAAAATACTTTCTACATGAAAGTTGCTCAGAACGACGAGACGAATCCGGATACGCAGCCCATTTGTCCGCCACACATCCCTAGCATAGCAAACTCGCAACTTTTACCCTCCGATTCATCGGTTCGAAAACGCGAAACACCGGGAATACTTTCGTGGATGTTTCCCCCCTTCGCCGGTACCACCTCCTAACGCGTTAGGGCACACCTAGCACCGCACATTGTCTTGTCTTCCATCGTCATGCTTATGTTTGCATTATATTCATTGTTTCTTCCCCCTCTTCTCTCCGGTAGACTACGAGACCGACGTCGCTGCTGGTGCCCCGACCGACTACGCTGTTGACGACCCCTACTTGCCAGAGCAACCAGGCAAGCCCCCCCTTGATCACCAGATATCGCCTATTCTTCTCTATACGGCATGCATTAGAGTAGTGTAGCATGTTACTGCTTTCGGTTAATCCTATTCTGCTGCATAGCCTGTCATTGTTGCTACAGTTGTTACCCTTACCTGCTATCCTACTGCTTAGTATGGGATGCTAGTGTTCCATCAGCGGCCCTACACTCTTGTCCGTCTGCCATGCTATACTACTGGGCCGTGATCACTTCGGGAGGTGATCACGGGTATATACTATATACTTTATATACATGACACATGTGGTGACTAAAGTCGGGTCAGCTCGTTGAGTACCCGCAAGTGATTCTGATGAGGGGGCTGAAAGGACAGGTGGCTCCATCCCGGTAGAGGTGGGCCTGGGTTCCTGACGGCCCCCGACTGTTACTTTGTGCGGAGCGACAGGGCAGGTTGAGACCACCTAGGAGAGAGGTGGGACTGGCCCTGGTCGGTGTTCGTGGATACTTAACATGCTTAACAAGATCTTGGTATTTGATATGAGTCTGGCCATTTGGTCTATACGCACTAACCAACTACGCGGGAACAGTTATGGGCACTCGGCGTCGTGGTATCAGCCGAAGCTCTTTTTGACGTCAGCGACTGAGTGGCGCGCGCCGCATTGGACCGTAAGCTCGCGCTTGTATTAAGGGGGCTAGGTCTGCTTCCGGCCGCGTACGCAACGTGCAGGTGTGCAATGGGCGATGGGCCCAGACCCCTGCGCGCATAGGATTTAGACCGGCGTGCTGACCTCTCTGTTGAGCCTAGGTGGGGCTGCGACGTGTTGATCTTCCGAGGCCGGGCA
This sequence comes from Triticum aestivum, assembly GCF_018294505.1. Taxonomy (NCBI): domain Eukaryota; kingdom Viridiplantae; phylum Streptophyta; class Magnoliopsida; order Poales; family Poaceae; genus Triticum; species Triticum aestivum. The sequence goes on along the minus strand of NC_057802.1, from coordinate 212,435,846 downwards.
TGACCTAGGAAAGTGTGTCCGGCCAAATGGGATCGAGCGTGTTGTGAAATGTGGTGCACCCCTGCAGGGAAGTTTATCTATTCGAATAGCCGTGTCCCTCGGTAAAAGGACGACCCGGAGTTGTACCTTGACCTTATGACAACTAGAACTGGATACTTAATAAAACACACCCTTCCAAGTGCCAGATATAACCCGGTGATCGCTCTCTAACAGGGCAACGAGGAGGGGATCGCCGGGTAGGATTATGCTATACGATGCTACTTGGTGAACTTACCATCTACTCTCTTCTATATGCTGCAAGATGGAGGCTTCCAGAAGCGTAGTCTTCGACAGGATTAGCTATCCCCCTCTTATTCTGGCATTCTGCAGTTCAGTCCACCGATATGGCCCGTTACACATATACCCATGCATATGTAGTGTAGATCCTTGCTTGCGAGTACTTTGGATGAGTACTCACGGTTGCTTTTCTCCCTCTTTTCCCCCTTTCCCTTCTACCTGGTTGTCGCAACCAAATGCTGGAGCCCAGGAGCCAGACGCCACCCTCGACGACGACTCCTACTACACCGGAGGTGCCTACTACTACGTGCAGGCCGCTGACGATGACCAGGAGTAGTTAGGAGGATCCCAGGCAGAAGGCCTGCGCCTCTTTCGATCTGTATCCCAGTTTGTGCTAGCCATCTTAAGGCAACTTGTTTAACTTATGTCTGTACTCAGATATTGTTGCTTCCGCTGACTCGTCTATGATCGAGCACTTGTATTCGAGCCCTCGAGGCCCCTGGCTTGTATTATGATGCTTGTATGACTTATTTTTATTTTTAGAGTTGTGTTGTGATATCTTCCCGTGAGTCCCTGATCTTGATCGTACATGTTGCGTGTATGATTAGTGTACGATTAAATCAGGGGCGTCATAAGTTGGTATCAGAGCCAACTGCCTGTAGGAATCCCCTTCCAACTCCTTGGCCGAAGTCGAGTCTAGACATTGCAAAACTTTTTACTAACATGGCTGTGTGTCTTACGGGCCCACGTCGCCATTGGGTGGTATTAGGATCTTTTACTCCTCGATCTATACTCTGGGACTCTGATCTCTCTTCTATTTGGGTTAAATGATTTTACTAAATTTGACTCTAGGTTCTCGTAACTACTTATCCCGGAGAGCCCCTTATCACAGATGATCGCCGACTGCACCAGAAGATGTTGAAGATACTCTTCAATCATTCCCGAGACCCTTGTGCCCTCTGCCTTTTCAATTCCCTACTATCGATATATCCATATGGATAACGACATACACTTGTTGTTCATACAATTACTCTGAGTTTCTCTTGTTATTACCAGATATATCGAATTGCTCTCCGGCTTTTAAGAATCCCTTGTACCACTGCCTTGTAGTTCCTTGCCGCAGAAATACCCATACGGATAGTTACTCGCACCTACCGAGTATCGACTCATCCCCAGTTGATTCATGTATTTCCCAATAGTCTTCAAAATACTATTCGATCTTCCGAAAATCCTCAGGAGCCTATTGCTCTTGAAATTCTTGTTTGCTTGCATTATGGTTAATCCCATAAGTCTCGTAATCTTATTGGCATCCCTTGTCATTATCATTTTGAGTCTGTTGATTCAATATGTTGCGAATGCTCGCAATCCTCAGTCAGATCCTAGAATTCATCCTTCCGGCTCAGACATCATTTGAATGTGAGCTGGTTCTTGACCAATCAATGCCTTGATCGGTTGTGCTTCTAAGTCTATTGAGCTTATTCATTTTTGATCAGAACGTTTGCTTTTGATCCCTTGATTTGGAAATCATAAATTCCTTTGCAATTGAGCTTTGAATTAGTCAGTTGTTCTCTAATCGGATCTCCTTGCATTCTTTCTTCCTCTGGTTGAGTACCGATGCTCACATCAGATCCCTTGAAGACCACCAGATCCTTTGTTGGATTTTATCCGACAATATCCTTCATATTCAAATAACCTTGTGAGCCTTTCCATGGATATATAAAGCCTTGGGTAAATTGTATCCTCTGCTTTCTCAACCATGCCCTGTTTTCGAGCTGGTGGTATTTACTATTGAAGCTTGTGGTATATGTTTCCACGCTACCCTGACGGGTTGAACCTATGCCTTCCTTAATATGTGTGAACTCGAAAGTTTTCACGAGTCATACTCTTCTGGTATTTTGCCAGATAAAATTTCAACACTACAACTTCTTCGAAAGTGAGGAGTGGATGAAAGGTTATGCATTGGAGAAGTGGGAGTCGACCTTGAACTTTGTGTTCATGCCCATGGAAACGATGTAGATCGTATCATTAAAGCTTCTCTTCAAATAAATATTTCCTTGGTATAAGTTTATCTTATATCTGGGATCTGGCATTTTGCAATCGTGGTTCCAACCATGTTCTCTTTTAAATACCATTTCTCGTGCAAGTTTAAGCACTTGTCTTCTGCAGAACAATACCCAGTCCAACCTCTATTCTGATCTATCGTCGAGTATTACCCCCTGGTATCTCGAGATTATCACAGAACTGCATAACCTCTTATGAGTTCTTCATCAAGTACTACATCCTCACTGATTCCAATTTTTCACGGGCTCCGAGTTTTTAAACACTCAAAGGCACCGATAACTGAACCGAGTCTGCATTACGGTTCAACAACTCTTACTAATATTCTTTACTTACGAGTTTGTACCCGATCATGTCATTCCTAGCCTGATCGGCTATATCATTATTGTGCTAAATCTTAACTGTGCTACCCGGTCCTTCTTCCCGGAACACAATTTTTGACGCTTAGCTAAGCTTGCGTTGATTTCCTTGTCTTATCATTCCATCTCGAACAACAAGCTTGGTTTCAAGTTTGTGTCGTAACCATGGTTCCAATAACCTCTTGCTTCATCATTCCTTTGACTTGATGTTGTCGATGAGCCATTATATCTTCATGAAACCTCTCGACAAATGTGTCATGATCATCATCAACATTCCGAGCTCCTCAAGGATATCAATTGAATTCATGACGAGAAATACCATCCTTGCCCTCGATGATTTGTGTTATCATCGACCACTCGATTGCCTTCCGTTCAACACAAACTTGTTCGTGTTTTGTGTTATACCTTGAGATCCTTGCTATCCAGCATTTGTTCTTCTATACCTGGGAGTATTACCATCTTTTATGTCAAGAATGTCGTGAGAATTCCACCACCTCTTAAGAATTCTTGATGCAGGTGATACCTTTTGCCACATCCGTTCATTCCTTGGTCCCCGTGTTATTTATAACCGGAAAACCGACAACCGAACAATGATGTGCGACTTCAAAACTTCTAGCAACCCTATTGCTTTGAAGTTAATGGTCGATATTTCATTCTTAAATCATTGGTTATCGGATCACCATTCTAACATTGATCATGCTACCTAAGCCCATATTTCGGGTGCATCTTTCAACCAATGTTTAACTGTGTATGTTTTCCACCAGCATACCTCATTATATCATTTGATCTGACAAATGTTATCTCCTTGTTCACATAAGTGTGGAAATCCATCTTTTGAAAATCTCAATGAATTGTCGCTGAGTCAATCAGCCACCTCCTCACGTCTCCTTGGTTTAATGATGAACTCGTGTGTCGGAACTCGTCCCATAGTTCATTTCCCGAGAATCTTGCAATGTCATTTCGTCGACTTGTGGTGCACCTTTTCTTCTCGGACATCCTGAGTCTGAGGTATCATGACACTAATCGGATCTGAATCTCGGTCAGATATGATGGTTGGGACAACTTTCCAGGAGTTATGATGTTGGTCCTTTGATGACCCGGTAATCTGATGTCTTGCCTAGCCCCCCTGGCTGGAGGACCTATCATTATAATTTCTTTTGCAAGGATAACCATTATTCCTGGAGGAAATTGTAAGACTTATAATATAAGTTGCCCCTGGTGTATCATTTGTGTATCCAAAGTCCGGCCCTTGATTGAAACACCATATCATTGCTACCTCGAAGCATGAGTATGATACCCTGCTCATCAACAAGAACATTGGAGGCGCGATGCTAAATGTTTCTTGGTCAGTTATCCAAACACCGTTGTATGGGTAACATCTTGATTAATCCTTGCCTCTTATCTGAATGGTTGGGTACTTGCTCTCCTACCCTATATGCCATGTCCTGCTTGTCCTTGGGAAGAATATACCTCTGAAGTATGAGTTTAAACACATTTTCCCTTCTATTGTTTTGTTTAATCTGATAAACATAATTTCCTTTCCATTGTTTTGTTTAACCTTTCTGTGATCTATATGGCATAAGCAATAATATCTCCCTACTTATGTAAACACCGTGGTGTACAACTCGGTCAGTAAAACCCTGTTACTATTGTTGATGATATTCCGGTAACCACCGATGGACGAGAACTTTGCCTATTGGTCCGCCTCGTTTCAACGAGCAAGGAAAATGGTTCTCTTCGTCCTCGCCCTTGGTACTGATGTTGTTGCTGACATAACTGACAGGCGATACTCTGACCTGCCTTGCTATCTTGACCGTGCAAATTGATAGCGCCTTCCTGCAGTTAACCCACATGGTGAGCCCATAACCCACAGTTCCACAGGATCGAAACCTGACTCTCCTGTACACCCCTGTTTCTAAAGTTATTCCTCATGCTTGGCTTCGTATGAAAAATCACGAGCCAACTTCCTAGTGATCTATTCTGGTATCAGACACAGTACTATTCTAGTTGCGCTGAACCCCTTTCACACTTTGTTTCTGTCAACGAACGATTGCCTACCTGCTTGAAACTTCCCATGATACCTCCTTACTTTGCTCTCAATATTTTTCTTAAGTTTCAATTCGAGAGTTACTTTCCGCCACCTTCCCCGATGTTATCTACCAGATAAGCAGCATTGTAGCGGTCCGTTCTTCCGAAGTTACTCCTTGTCCTTCATACGTACGATGGAGTTTCCGAAGATAGGATGACGACTTCATCATGATGACCTAGAGCAGGGAAATGAAGACATCAATGTAATGGATCGACTTCTTCGAGAAGAGCAACCAAGACCGAGAAGACTCGATAGAATTTCGTAGCCAGAACTTTCCCCCTTACTTCACCTCTTAAATCTCGGGACGAGATTTCTTGTAGTGGAGGAGAATTGTGACGCCCGGATAATTAAGCTATAGTGAACCTCTGCTAATGATGCCATGTCACTTCCATTACTGTTGCTAATCTCACGTTAGTTCGAAACCGATTTAAATTCAAAGTCAAAATCAAGCAATCAATAAAAGTTTTCAAATATTAAAACTAAAATGTTCATCATGTGGCAAATAATCCCTAACTAGTTTTGGTGGTGGAACCAATCTTTTACAAAGTGTTTAAATGCCCTAGACTAATTAAAAATAGCGGCTAAAATAATAATTTAATTGCTTTTGAAAATATAAAAATATTAAACTAATTTATTTTGGGTCCAACTAGGTTTGGCAGTGGCCTATTTTGATGATACTAATTTAGGTGCTAACTTGGTATTTTAAAGAAACTAAAATAATTAGGAACTAAAAGAAAACAGGAAAGAAAAAAAAATAAGAAAAGGTAAAAGAAAACAAAATGAACAAAAAAAAGAAAGAGAACCCCACCACTGGGCCAGTTGGCCCAGCTGCTAGCCAAACCGGCCTAGGCCGCTCTCCCCACTCCCCATATCCCCCACCCCGGTCAAACCCTAACTCGTAACCCCCACTCGCCCCCACTACGCACTCCTCCCCCCGATCCGATCTGGATTGGGGCTTGCCTCGTCGCCCCTGACGCCGCTCGTCGCCGCACAGCCGGCGCCCGTCGTTCCGACTCGCCGGGCCACCTCGCCGCTCGTCGAACGCCTCCCCGCTGCGTCCCGACGACCATGACTCGCCGCCCGGCGCCTCCCGACGTCGTCTTCCCCACGCCCGTCGCCGAAGCGCCTTCGCCGGACCTCCCCGCCGGACTGCCTCCCCTCCGGCGCATGTCTCCGACCTCCACCTCGTGCCCCGCTGCCCTTTCCCTACCGGCCCCGTGAGCACGCGCCCCTCCCTCCTCTCTCTGCCGTGACGCGCGCCCGCTCCGCCATGGCCGCGCCCTCTCCCCCGGCCTCAAATCCTCTTCTCTTCCCCGTTCGGTCACCGCGGCCACTACTGCCGCCCGCGCTCCCGACGCTGTGCTACCCGCGCCCGTCCCGCGGTTGCCAGCGCCCGACTCCGTTCACGCGCCCTAGCCGGTGCCAGGGACTAGTCGGGCTGCGCTCGCCCCGTCCCCATGGTGGCCTCGCCCCACTGCGCCACTCGGAGATCCCCGCACCTTGCCTGCTCGCCGTGGCCACGCTCCGGTGAGCCGCCCGTGGCTCCCCAACGGCCTCTGCTCAGGTCCGCCCCAACGGACGCCCACGCCCCGCTCGCGCCACGGCTGCACCGTGCTTGAGCCCGCCCACACGGGGCCGTGCCCGCCGCCGCTCGCTCCCCGGCCGGCCCGTGCTGGCCTCACCCACGCCGGCCTGGCGACCTGCCAGGTCCACTGCCCTCCCCGGCGCCCCTGGGCATGCGCTCACTCAGGCTGTGCCCAGCGCCCGCACCCGCGTCGCCTGTTCGGGCAGCCCCGCGGCACCCGAACCCACTATGGCCCTTAGGGCCTATGACAAATGGGCCCCACGCCCAAAACGTTTTTTTATAAAAAGAAAAAGGAAAAGAAAATAAAATAAAAATGAATTAATAAAATTAATTAAATAATTAATTAATTAATTAATTAACTAGTTAGTGAATTAATTAAGTTAATTAATCCTGTTTAATTAATCTAATTAACTAGTTAGTTTAATTAAACAGTAATTAGATTAGCTAAATCCTAATTAACCTAAGCTGAGTATGACAGGTGGGTCCCACATGTCAGCGACCCAGTCAACACCTCTGTTGACTGCTGATGTCATGTTGACGTCAGCAAGCACTATTCTGGATAATGTTGAATTAAATTAATTAAATAAATTCTAAAAATGATTTAAAACTTTAGAAAATCATATAAAATAAACCGTAGCTCACATGAAAATACTTTCTACATGAAAGTTGCTCAGAACGACGAGACGAATCCGGATACGCAGCCCGTTCGTCCGCCACACATCCCTAGCATAGCAAACTCGCAACTTTTCCCCTCCGATTCATCTGTCCGAAAACACAAAACACCGGGAATACTTTCCCGGATGTTTCCCCCCTGCGCCGGTACCACCTCCTACCGCGTTAGGGCACACCTAGCACCGCGCATTGTCATGTCTTCCATCGTCATGCTTATGTTTGCATTATATTCATTGTTTCTTCCCCCTCTTCTCTCCGGTAGACTACGAGACCGACGTCGCTGCTGGTGCCCCGACCGACTACGCTGTTGACGACCCCTACTTGCCAGAGCAACCAGGCAAGCCCCCCCTTGATCACCAGATATCGCCTATTCTTCTCTATACAGCTTGCATTAGAGTAGTGTAGCATGTTACTGCTTTCGGTTAATCCTATTCTGCTGCATAGCCTGTCATTGTTGCTACAGTTGTTACCCTTACCTGCTATCCTACTGCTTAGTATAGGATGCTAGTGTTCCATCAGTGGCCCTACACTCTTGTCCGTCTGCCATGCTATACTACTGGGCCGTGATCACTTCGGGAGGTGATCACGGGTATATACTATATACTTTATATACATGACACATGTGGTGACTAAAGTCGGGTCAGCTCGTTGAGTACCCGCAAGTGATTCTGATGAGGGGGCTGAAAGGACAGGTGGCTCCATCCCGATAGAGGTGGGCCTGGGTTCCTGACGGCCCCCGACTGTTACTTTGTGGCGGAGCGACAGGGCAGGTTGAGACCACCTAGGAGAGAGGTGGGCCTGGCCCTGGTCGGCGTTCGCGGATACTTAACACGCTTAACGAGATCTTGGTATTTGATCTGAGTCTGGCCATTTGGTCTATACGCACTAACCAACTACGCGGGAACAGTTATGGGCACTCGGCGTCGTGGTATCAGCCGAAGCTCTTTTTGACGTCAGCGACTGAGTGGCGCGCGCCGCATTGGACCGTAAGCTCGCGCTTGTATTAAGGGGGCTAGGTCTGCTTCCGGCCGCGTATGCAACGTGCAGGTGTGCAATGGGCGATGGGCCCAGACCCCTGCGCGCATATGATTTAGACCGGCGTGCTGACCTCTCTGTTGAGCCTAGGTGGGGCTGCGACGTGTTGATCTTCCGAGGCCGGGCATGACCCAGGAAAGTGTGTCCGGCCAAATGGGATCGAGCGTGTTGGGAAATGTGGTGCACCCCTGCATGGAAGTTTATCTATTCGAATAGCTGTGTCCCTCGGTAAAAGGACGACCCGGAGTTGTACCTTGACCTTATGACAACTAGAACTGGATACTTAATAAAACACACCCTTCCAAGTGCCAGATATAACCCGGTGATCGCTCTCTAACAGGGCGAAAAGGAGGGGATCACCGGGTAGGATTATGCTATACGATGCTACTTGGTGAACTTACCATCTACTCTCTTCTACATGCTGCAAGATGGAGGCTGCCAGAAGCGTAGTCTTCGACAGGATTAGCTATCCCCCTCTTATTCTGGCATTCTGCAGTTCAGTCCACCGATATGGCCCTTTACACATATACCCATGCATATGTAGTGTAGATCCTTGCTTGCGAGTACTTTGGATGAGTACTCATGGTTGCTTTTCTCCCTCTTTTCCCCCTTTCCCTTCTACCTGGTTGCCGCAACCAGATGCTGGAGCCCAGGAGCCAGGCGCCACCCTCGACGACGACTCCTACTACACCGGAGGTGCCTACTACTACGTGCAGGCCGCTAACGACGACCAGGAGTAGTTAGGAGGATCCCAGGCAGGAGGCCTGCGCCTCTTTCGATCTGTATCCCAGTTTGTGCTAGCCATCTTATGGCAACTTGTTTAACTTATGTCTGTACTCAGATATTGTTGCTTCTGCTGACTCGTCTATGATCGAGCACTTGTATTCGAACCCTCGAGGCCCCTGGCTTGTATTATGATGCTTATATGACTTAATTTTATTTTTAGAGTTGTGTTGTGATATCTTCCCGTGAGTCCCTGATCTTGATCGTACACGTTGCGTGTATGATTAGTGTACGAGTAAATCGGGGGCGTCACATTGGGTGTCCACCGCCCGCGCCGATACCCGTTGTGCACTAGGGTTTTAGTTGTATTAGTGATGTTATATGTATGGTACTATTCGGGATGTATTAGTGATAATATTCGACGATGTACGGACGCATGAGATGATTTACTTTTGCTTATTGAATGCATGCTAATTTGAATACTTATTTATTTTACAATTTGGTTTTGCTTATTGAATGCTCATGTCAATATGAGTCCTATAAGATATTTTGAAATGTATATCTTGTGTTGCTCAAATAGGATATGTGCTTGCCCAAGTGGCCGGTCATGTTTGCAGGTTACACCTCCGAGTGGCCTATGTTTTACCGGAGTGTTGATTCATTTCCGTTCCGGCAAATTTCAGGCGCTCGATATGTCCTATTTTAGCAAAGGTCATGCCGGATTTTTCCGTGAATTTTGGCATGATTTGTGCCAGAATATGTAGGAAATATCGAGTGCCCCGGATTTGTGTGTTGAGTATCCTGGTAGTTGCCTTCGATCGATTTTCAATTAATGTTTCAACTATGAACATAGGAAATGTCTGACGACAAAAAGGATTTCGGTATTTGCGAATACTGCGAAGACGAGCACGGCTTGTGCGACAGAATCTTCCTAGATGATGATAGGCGCTTCAGCATCAAGCTGAACGAGAACTTCGAAGTGGATACAGTAAGTCATAACGACAAGTCTTTTTTCGTAATTAAGCATGACGTCTGCTTCATTTGCTTCAACTTATAATTTAAATTTTTTACTATTCTACTAGCGTATCCCCTGCCATGCAAGAGTTTTTGTCTTGGATAAGATAGGTTTCAGTCCTATGAAAACTACTATGGAGGTAAAGAGAGTTTACTTGAAGACCGAGCTTGGTTATACTTTCCATGCAAAATTATACAACGTAGACACCTACACCAATTTTGAATGCAAAACTTGGCAAGCACTATGCAAGACTTATGCATTTGAGCCTGATATGGTTATCACCTTTGATATTCGTCCGGAAGATGATATTGAAGGTAATGTCGACATCTGGGTCGATGTGCAGACGCCTCCAGTTATACCATTATGTGAGTTTCTCAACCATATTTATGTCTTCGATATTGTTTATTCAAAAATAGTTGACAACTAATTTCTATTGACAGCTTATTTCCATTCAAGAAAACATGTCCGGCGCTTGGTAGACATGACCGTCCACTGTCCCGACAAGTCATTATGTTTCATAGCTTGAGGATCTTGATGCTGTCAAGACAAATTATTTTCCTGCACTTAAAAATCTTAGTACTCAAAACGTGCGACCAATAGTGATCGTATTGAACTATGGTCACATCTATGTAGGAAAGATGGTAAGATTTTTACTATTAGTCCTCAGTGCATCTTTTGCATACAATATTTTTTAAGCTAAACTTCATTGCTAAGTATGTTACTATACGATGTTCTTCAACATGGACTCCCGATGAATGTTGTGCCTCATTGGATCGAGACTAAAGGTCGCATGAGAATGGTTAGCTTACGGCCAAGATATCCTACAATGCACTTTAGTGCATTCAGGATTTCTAAAAGCGAGGAATGCTTAATACTGAAAGACTGGAGCAAAATTGTGAATGATCGGAGAGAAGTACTAGGGGGCAGCAATCAGAAGTGCAGCCCACGATTAGGAGACAGATTCATCTGCATGCTCCAACATGATGAAGCAGGAGTGCCACATGTTTTATGCTATTTTACCTGAGAGAGAGCAGCAGGAGTGATTAGCTAGCTAGAAATGAGTTATGATGATTAAATAGCTAGTGTTGGTGGTAATGACTATGATGATTATTATTAGCTAGTGTTGGTGGTGATTAGATAGCTACCGCAGCTAGTGTTGGTGGTGATTAGCTAGCTAGAATGAGTTTGAAGATGATGATGTGTGCTACACTATGACTATGATGATTAAATAGCTACTGTTGGTGGTAATGACTATGATGATGATTAAATAGCTTGTGTTGGCGGATTAGATTCAAGTGGAGGCAACATGTGGTGCACATCGAAATTACTAGTAGCGATGGAGAGTAAACACACTACTACTAGCTATATTAGCAGTAGCGCGGGAGTGAACAAACGCTGCGGCTATATGTCTTAGCAGTAGCGCATGTCGCACACGCTACTGCTAAGGAATAGTCGTAGCGCCTTACTAGTAGCGCAGTGTCCCGCGCTACTAGTGGGCATTAAACCCGCACTACTACTAGGGTTTTTCCTAGTAGTGTGATCATGCTTCAATGTTCGTCCTTCTTGTCCGTGCTAAGCCCTTCAATTGTAAGCAACACAAATGTATCCAAGTTAGGCAGCATCACATTCTCATGAATATTAGAAACATTACTAAGAAACGAAAGTACCTAATAATTTAACTGGCGTGAGCGGGCTCTAGAAACTGGTCCGATAGGTATAGTAGTAGGGGTTGTGGGTGTAACAATGGTGTCCATGTCCTCATCATCCTCCCCTTCTTGAAAACATAGCCGTCCTCGGCGTTGCTTAATCTGAAAGGTGGCTAACAAAGGAGACAAGGTGTACACATTGTATATGTATATGTCATCCATTTTGACTGATCTCAGTTGTAGCACATGTGACACAGTCATACAAGAGCACCCTTGAAAAGTCGTGAAATATAAAGCCAATATATTATCACAAGAAGTCAAAGGCATGAAAATATTGCAACCCAGTTTGCACATATAAGTATATGTCCTAAAGGATGTATGGAGGCTTGCGTCGGGCCGGATGTCCAGGGCCTGTGCCGGATGTCCGGACTAGCAGGGGCCGGATTCGGTGACATTCTGTGATGGAGGGCCGGATTTTCGCGCAGGCACTGGACGTTCGGCCTGTCGGGCCGGATGTCCGGGGCCTGGCCGGATGTCCGGGCTCTGTAGCTCGTCGGCTAGCCTGCTGCTACTGTAGACACCTTCAGGGGCCGTATGTCCGAGGTGGTGGCCGGATGTCTGGGTCCTGGGAGTTGTCTTTGGTTCTTTTCATCGTTCCCCTTCATCCATGTATATGGGGGCTTGTCCGTCTTCACGAGCATCTCTGAGAGAGTATTCTAGATACCTGATCACACATAGCTTTTTCGGACTTAGGTAGTGATAGAGGCAAAGGTGTCCAATCTTTCGATGAGATGACAATTGTCAATTTTGCGGAGTCGAATTCGACGATCCGAGTATGAACGTGCAACAATGTTGCACCTTAGCAATTGCTAAACTAATCTCCTGAGGTTATTGATGATACCGGAAGCATGATCAGCCTGACCATGAAGGTCTATTCCTGCATGCAATCAAAGAACAAGCAAGAATATGATAATGCAATCTGAATATTGCAAATATATATGAAGTAATGATAAAAGTGGGGATCCGAAAGCGGTCTTGGTCTGGTCGTTGGACACAAATGAAGTACACGAAGTTACAATGGCTAATTTTAACTAAACAAATCCCAAGGAAGCAAGGAGTGGCGGCCAAGGAGGTGAGAGGACGTCCAAGGCATAATAAACTAACCCTAGGTCGTACAAGGCCCATGGGCCCAAGTGGAGGTGATGCAACACCTTTGGACTTGTAGTTTGATTCGGATTCTGCTACAGTGTCAAATTGTTTCATCAATATCTCAACGCTCCGGATGAATTTGAATGTGAATCCGATTGGGTTGGAAAGAGCATGAAATCTACTTTCCAACAAACGAAGAATCACCCAATTCGGAGTCCGAATGAAAGAGATCTTGGCGTTTTCAATCAGGTATGTCTGTGAAGTCCGAATCTGAGTCTAGAACGTGAGAGACTTGGACTCTATCTTCTCTTGGTCCAAAAGTGTAACACCCCGCATGTAACTTGCCATATTTGTAACTCCGACTCTTGCCATTTCCGGCTATGTGATATGTTTTTCCCTCCGTTGTCGGGTTTTGTCTTTCGTTTTGTATTTTGTCATGTCTTGCATTTTCATATCATGTCATCATGTGCATTGCATTTGCATATGTGTTCGTCTCATGCATCCGAGCATTTTTCCCGTTGTCCGTTTTCCAATCCGGCGCTCCTATCTCCTCCGGTGCACCCCTCTAGTTTTCTTTCGTGTGCGTGTGTCAAACTTTCTCGGAATGGACCGAGGCTTGTCAAGTGGCCTTAATATACCACCCGGAGACTACCGGTCAAGTTTCGTTCCATTCGGAGGTCGTTTGGTACTCCAACGGTTAACCGGGCATCCGCAAAGTCCATTTAAGTGTCCAGCAAAAACCCCTCCAAAACCAGTCCAAAGCCCACCAAACTCTCTTCCATGCTCTAGGTCGTTCGATCACGATCGTGTGGGCGAAAACCGCACCTTATTTGGAGTCTCCTAGCTCCCTCTACCTATTTATAAGTGGGCATCCCGAAAAACGGATTCGCAGACGAACCCTAGCGTTTTTCCCACAGCGCCGCCGGACGCGTCCGTCCGCGCCGGACAACGTCCAACCGCCGCCGCCGCCGGCCCCCGGGCCCGTTCCCGGCCCCCGCGGCCCGAGCTGCGCCGCCGCCCGAGCCCGCGGCCGCACCGCGCCTCCGCCGCCTCTCCCACCGTCGGCCGGCCCGCCGCCGCCGCGGCGCCCGTCCCCGCCGCCGCGCGCCCGTCGCCGTCCCCGCCGCCGGCGAGCGCCTCCGGCCCCCTCGCCCCTCGCCTCGCCGGCCCCTGCCTCGCCTCCGGTCGAGCCCGAGCGACGAACCTCGATCCGATCTGGTACTCCAGCCCGTTGACTTCTCGCTCCGGTTTTTTTTCAAAGTCTGAAAATTCCATCAGCAAGTGTCTATGTTCGAGATGTGATAATTTTGTGCATGTAGATCCGATTCGCGAGTATAATATGTCAAATTGTTCGTCTCGTGATGCTCTTCATTTTGTTCAATTGCACCATTTTCATTAGAGGTCATCTTGATGCCCAAATCTCTGTTGTAAGAGGGCTAGTTGCTGTTATTCTCTGGTTCTTATCAGAACTTGGAGATTTGTCATTTTTGTATCATTTATTCTGCGCATCTTTTGGGCATGAGCTCTACATGTGTTTTGAAGTATGCCCTGCGATCTTTCTAGTGGTGTAGTCCATGTATTTTTGGGATCTCTGTGGTGACTAGCACAAGCATGCAAAGTAGGCTCCGTAATATTTCTGATTTCAGGGACTTGGTGATTTCTCCAAGTCCTTGTCTGCTGTTATTTTGTTTCCATGTAAACTTGATGCTACAGAGAGATCCATGCATATTTTGGAGATGTTCAGTAAGGATGTTTTGTAGCTATAGTTATAATTGATCTATTCCTGCAATATTTTGCAATTATAGAGTGCCATAGCATGACTCAATCTTGCTCTACTTTTGCTATAAAATATTTCTGGCAGATTCTTAACATGAGATGCAATTTTGCCAAGCTTACTGTAGTTGATCCTTACATGCTATGCAATTGTTCTTGCCATGGTTAGCTTCATAAACATGCCATATTGCTGTAGGTGTGCTTTGTTTGTAGTTCATTGCTCTGTAGTGGGTGCATCAAGCTCACAAAGAGGCCTACATATTATTATTTCTGCCATGCTCTGTTTTCTGATATGTCTGGATCCTGATAACGGAACTTGCTATGTTTACATGCTTGCCATCATATCTTCTGTTCCTTTTTGGCTTATGGTCAGTAAGGGCCTTTTTTCATGTGCATTTAGTAGAACACTTCCATGCCTTGTTTTGCTATGTTAAGTTCCTGTAGCACGTTGATTTCGTGCTCTGAACGTTGCTACCTGATGCTGTTTTCTGCCATGTCCAGTTTTTCACCGTCTGTGATCCTGTTATCTTTTGCACTTTTGCCATGCTTGTTTGAGCTTGATATGTTGTGATCTAGCCATAGCTTAGTGTTCATCTTTTGTGAAGCATCTCCTGTAGATTACTGTCATATGCTTTGTTGCTATGTTGGGGTGCTATAGCATTGTTGTTTCTTGCATTTTAAGTGCTATCTTGCTGTTTATCGCAGATTAGTGTCATTCTTGTTTTGCTTGCCATTTGCAAACCGTGCATCCGATTCCGGTGATCTTTATATCGATTTCGACCGAAATCATATCATCTTTCCAGTGGAATGCTTGGTTTGCCAAGTTACTGCCATGTTCATCATTTTCCTTCCGGAGCACGCATATGCATCGCATATCATATCTCGCATATCATACATGTTTTGCATCATGTTGCTTGTGCATTCCTCGTGATTGATTGTGGTTCCGTTACTTGTGTTCTTGTCTTGGGTAGAGCCGGGAGACGAGTTCGTGAACGAGGAACCTGTCGAGTACGCTTACGAGGATCAAGCTTTCGACAACTCTGAGAACCTCGTGATGCTCTTCATTTTGTTCAATTGCACCATGTTCATTAGAGGTCATCTTGATGCCCAAATCTCTGTTGGAAGAGGGCTAGTTGCTGTTAATCTCTGGTTCTTATCAGAACTTGGAGATTTGTCATTTTTGTATCATTTATTCCGTGCATCTTTTGAGCATGAGCTCTACATGTGTTTTGAAGTATGCCATGCCATCTTTCCAGTGGTATAGTCCATGTATTTGTGTGATCTCTGTGGTGACTAGCACAAGCATGCAAAGTAGGCCCCTTAATAATTCTGATTTCAGGGACTTAGTGTTTTCTCTAAGTCCTAGTCTGCTGTAATTTTGTTGCCATGTAAACTTGATGCTACAGAGAAATCCATGCATATTTTGGAGATGTTCTCTAAGGATGTTTTGTAGCTATAGTTGTAATTGATCCATTCCTGCAATTGTTTGCAATTTTAGAGTACCATAGCATGACTCAATCTTGCTCTACTTTTGCTATAAAATATTTCTGGCAGATTCTTAACATGATATGCATTTTTGCCAAGCTTATTGTAGTTGATCCATACATGCTATGCAATTGTTCTTGCCATGGATAGCTTCATAAACAGGCAATCTTGCTGTAGGTATGCTTGGTTTGTCATGCATTGCTCTGTAGTGAGTGCATCAAGCTCACAAAGAGGCCTACATATTAATATTTCTTCCATGCTCTGTTTTCTGCTAAGTCTGAAACCTGATAACGAAACTTGCTATGTTTACATGCTTTCCATCATATCTTCTGGTCCTTTTTGGCTTATGGTCAGTAAGGGACTTTTGTCATGTGCATTTAGTAGAACACTACCATGCTTTGTTTTGCTATGTTAAGTTCATGTAGCATGTTCATTTCGTGCTCCGAACATTGTTACCTGATGCCGATTTCTGCCATGTCCAGTTTTTCACTAAGTCTGTGAACCTGTAATCTTTTGCACTTTGGCCATGCTTGTTTGAGCTTGATATGTTGTGAACTAGCCGTAGCTCAGTGTTCATCTTTTTTCAAGCATCTCCTGTAGATTATTGCCATGTGCTTTGTTGCTATGTTGGGGTGCTCTAGCATTGCTACTTGTTGTATTTTAAGTGCTATCTTGCTGTTTATTGCAGATTAGTGTCATTCTTGTTTTGCTTGCCATTTGCAAACCGTGAATCCGATTCCGGTGATCTTTATATCGATTTCGACCGAAATCATCTCATCTTTCCAGTGGCATGCTTGGTTTGTCAAGTTACTGCCATGTTCATCTTTTTCCTTCCGGAGCACGCATATGCATCGCATATCATATCTTGCATATCATACATGTTTTGCATCATGTTGCTTGCGCATTTCTCGTTGTTGATTGTGGTTCCGTTTGTTTGTGTTCTTGTCTTGGGTAGAGCCGGGAGACGAGTTCGTGAACGAGGAACCTGTCGAGTACGCTTACGAGGATCAAGCTTTCGACAACTCTGAGAATCTTGCAGGCAAGATGACCACCCCGCGAAATCACTTCTATCTTTGCTATGCTAGTTGTTCGCTCTATTGCCATGCTCGCTACCTATCACTTGCTATATCATGTCTCCTATTTTAGCCATGTTAGCCTCTAACCATCCTCTCCTAGCAAACCGTTGTTTGGCTATGTTACCGCTTTTGCTCAGCCCCTCTTATAGCGTTGCTAGTTGCAGGTGAAGTTGAAGTTTGTTCCATGTCGGAACATGGATATGTTGGGATATCACAATATCTCTTATTTAATTAATGCATCTATATATTTTGGTAAAGGGTGGAAGGCTCGGCCTTATGCCTGGTGTTTTGTTCCACTCTTGCCGCCCTAGTTACTGTTATACCGGGATTATGTTCCTTGAGTTTGCGTTCCTTACGCGGTCGGGTGATTTATGGGACCCCCTTGACAGTTCGCCTTGAATAAAACTCCTCCAGCAAGGCCCAACTTTGGTTTTACTATTTGCCGCCTAAGCCTTTTCCCCCGGGTGTTCGCGAGCCCGAGGGTCATCTTATTTTAACCCCCCGGGCCAGTGCTCCTTCGAGTGTTGGTCCGAACCGAGCAGCCTGCGGGGCCACCTCGGGGAAACTCGAGGTCTGGTTTTACTCGTAGCTTGACTTATCCGGTGTGCCCTGAGAATGAGATATGTGCAGCTCCTATCGGGATTTGTCGGCACATTCGGGCGGTTTTGCTGGTCTTGTTTTACCATTGTCGAGATGTCTTGTAAACCGGGATTCCGAGACTGATCGGGTCTTTCCGGGAGAAGGTTTATCCTTCGTTGACCGTGAGAGCTTATGATGGGCTAAGTTGGAACACCCCTGCAGGGTATTATCTTTCGAAAGCCGTGCCCGCGGTTATGAGGCAGATGGGAATTTGTTAATATCCGGTTGTAGATAACTTGTCACTTGACCCAATTAAAATACACCAAGTGCGTGTGTAGCCGTGATGGTCTCTTCTCGGCGGAGTCCGGGAAGTGAACACGGTCTGTGTTATGTTTGACGTAAGTAGGTGTTCAGGACCTCTTCTTGGTCATTGCTAGATGACGTCCGCTCCTTTGCTTCTCTTCTCGCTCTCATTTGCGCAAGTTAGTCACCATAGATGCTTTTGCCGCTGCAGCTCCACCTCGTTGCACCTCTTGTCCTATAAGCTTAAATAGTCTTGATCTCGCGGGTGTGAGATTGCTGAGTCCCCATGACTCACAGATACTTCCAACACCAGTTGCAGGTGCCAACGATGCCAGTGCAGACGATGGCGTCGATCTCAAGTGGGAGTTCGACGAGGAACGTGGTCGTTACTATGTGTCTTTTCCTGATGATCAGTAGTGGAGCCCAGTTGGGACGATCGGGGATCTAGCATTTGGGGTTGTCTTATTTTCATCTGGATTTTGACCGTAGCCGGTCTATATGATTGTATTTTGGATGATGTATGAATGATATTTATGTATTGTGTGAAGTGGCGATTGTAAGCCAACTCTTTATCCCATTCTTGTTCATTACATGGGATTGTGTGAAGATGACCCTTCTTGCGACAAAACCACTATGCGGTTATGCCTCTAAGTCGTGCCTCGACACGTGGGAGATATAGCCGCATCGTGGGCGTTACAAAAAGTGACGTGAGAGGACTTTTTGAACAACATCTAAACTTCTCTTTTTCCCTTATCTTCATATGTCGATTGTACCAATGTCGATGCGATTCCTCATGCAACAGTTATAACATAGGGTGACACAGAACTAGCTGCAGTTCATCAATGTAATGTAGGCATGTATAGCCATAAAAGGGTCAGATTCAACCAAAGTAATCAACTCAGGATCGACAGAGAAATCATAATCCTTATCAGAGATACAGATAGGTGAAGTAGCAAAAATAGGGTCATATTTCATTCTAGCATTCAAAGATTTTTCTTTCAGCTTAGCTAACAGTTTCTTAAGATCATATTTATCTTCATCCATAACATAACCCTCAGGCACATCAGGCAATTCATATCTAGGTGGAGAATCTTCATCATCACTTTCATCAATATTATCAGTTTCAATAATTTCATTCTCTCTAACCCTAACAAGTTGTTCATCAAGAAATTCACCTAATGGCACAGTATCATTCAGCCTAGAAGTAGTTTCATCATAAGCATCATGCATAGCAGAAGTGGTGTAACGCCCCGAGACCGACGCTCCAGAAGCCTTCCTTGTTTTCCATGGCAGTTGTATTATTTATTTGTTTGTAGCATTTCATCATCGCATCACTTGCATTGCATCGGCACTCGTTGCCGTCATTGTTTTTAAAACATGCATCCGCTCGTAGTTGCCGCATTCCCCCTTGCTTTCGTGACCGTTCCGAGACCAACCTTGTTCTTCGTTTTCCCTCTTGCTTAAACCGGAGTCCCTCTTTGCACAGTGCATCGCCCCCTCGCCCGTGTCCGAAACTTCCCCGAACCCGAACCGGACTATCATTACCATTGGGTCCGGATCATCCCCCAACATCTATAAAACATCACCGTTTTGTTCATTGGACTTCCTAAACTATATTTTCTCAGCCGTCCGATTTTAATCAGATGATCCAAAATACCCCTTTCTTTCCCTATATAAAGACCCCTAATCTAAATATGGACAAACCCTAACTTCTAGGGAGATGTCCCATCCATCATCCAAGCCCGCAGCCACCCTCTCTCCTTCCCTCGTTTTCCCCACCGGACCAATCCATCTCCCACCTCGACTCCGAGCGCCCCCGCAGCCTCCCGCGTCTGATCCAGGGAGAGCAGCACCCTGCCGAGCTCCTCCATGGCGTGCCCCTTCTCCAAGTCCTGCGCCTCTCCTCTAGCTCCCTGCCGTCGTCCCCGGCGAGCAGTTCTGCTAGCAGCCACCAGCAGGACAGCCACGCTCGTGCCTCTCCTTCCTTTCCCTTTCTTCTCCTGTTGCCTTTCCCTCTCATGCTCTCTCTCTCCCAGGTACGCCCGTGCAGGAGCCGCAAGGAGGAAGCCGCCATCGCCAAGCTCTTGCCGTGCGCGCCTGGATCCGCCATCCCCGGCTCCTCCGCGCTCGATTCCCGTCGCTGCGCCAAGTCCCTCGCCCCGCCTCTGCGTCTCTGCTCCTTCCTCGACGCCGAGCTCGCCAAGCTCCGCCGCCTCGACCTTCTTCTCGCCGGAGTCCCGCTCAAACCGCCGCTGCAAGTCGTCCTCAATGCCTTGCCCGCCTCCGGTCGCTCAGCCGGCGAGCCCAGTCGCCAGTGAAGCCCCGCAGGTCGCCGTGTGCCCCTGCTCCTCCTTCGCTTTTCCCCTCTTCCTCCCTGACCCCTTTCTTGCGCCCGTGTCCTGCAGGAGCACGCCGCAGCCGCCGCCCGAATCCACCGCCTCCTGCCGCCCTTCACCTCCTGCCGTCGCCCGGATCCAGCGCCCCTTCGCCGGTCCCTCCCCGGTGCCGTCTTCTACGTCGCCGTGTTCTGTTGCTGCTTCTGTTGGAAACGAGCAGAGAACGAGCGCACGCTGCCGCCCCCGCGTTGACCCGTCGCCGAGCCCAGCCTCGCGGCTTGCTTCCTCACGGGCCGCAAGCCACAGCTGGCCCAGCTCCCTTGCCGCGGCCTGCCTGGCGTCCTCCTCTCCAGCCGGGCCTTGGCCCAGGGTGAGCAGCCCCCAGCCTCTCCAGTGCACGATCGGGCTAGCCAGTTTCGGCCCGTGTAGTTTTTTTCCCAGAGCTGCGATTTTGTCCATTGTCCAGAGTAATTCCAGTTTTGCAGAAAAACCCCTCATGTTCATGCATGTAATAACTAATTAACCGTGCATCGGTTTAAAATGATTTATATATGTAAAATGCTTAGAATTTTATCTAGTTTCACATTATGCCAGTCTCATCCATGTTTAAAATGTTTAAAATGCTGTTTGTTTAAATTTGCTCGAATGCCATGTTAAAATGATTTATTTCATAACTAAATAACCGTAGCTCGGATTTTAATAAACTTTATATGTAAATGGGGTAGAAAAATGCATAGATTAACTTGGTGCACTTCATTTTGCTGTTTAACAACATTAAAATTGTGTTTAGGGAAGAACAGTACCAATTCCAAAATATGCATATGGGGATTTTCCGGAATTGTTGTTTGTCATTCCGGCCTCATTTAAATTGCCTAAAATGTGTAGTTTACTTATGTCTCACCTCTTGCCATGTTAATCAACATTTAACATTGTTGGGTACATAAACGAGAGAGAACTAAATAATTGTTGTGGTGTTTCGTCAATATGCAACTCGTTGCATATTGAGCTCCACTTAATTTGTAGTGTTGTTTGTTGCACTTTGCCATGCCATGCTCTTTAAATCGGACATGCATCATACTTGTTTGTGCATCATGCCATGTGTATGTGGTGGTTGTTTACCATGTTGTTTGTTTCTTTCCGGGTTGCTTCTCTCGTTAGCTTCGGTTTCTTTCCGGAGTTGTGAGGATTCGTTCGACTCCGTCTGTTTCACTTCTTCATGGACTCGTTCTTCTTCCTAGCGGGATCTCAGGCAAGATGACCATACCCTCGAAATCACTTCTATCTTTGCTTGCTAGCTGTTCGCTCTATTGCTATGCCGCGCTACCTACCACTTGCTATACCATGCCTCCCAAATTTCCATGAAACCACCTCTAACCTTTGTCACCCTTCCTAGCAAACCGTTGTTTGGCTATGTTACCGCTTTTGCTCAGACCCTCTTATAGCGTTGCTAGTTGCAGGAGAAGATGAAGATTGCTCCATGTTGGATTATGTTTATGTTGGGATATCACAATACCTCTTATTTAATTAAGGCATCTATATACTTGGTAAAGGGTGGAAGGCTCGGCCTTATGCCTGGTGTTTTGTTCCACTCTTGCCGCCCTAGTTTCCGTCATACCGGTGTTATGTTCCTTGATTTTGTGTTCCCTACGCGGTTGGGTGATTTATGGGACCCCCTTGACAGTTCGCTTTGAATAAAACTCCTCCAGCAAGGCCCAACCTTGGTTTTACCATTTGACTACCTAAGCCTTTTTCCCTTAGGTTCTGCAGACTCAAGGGTCATCTTTATTTACCCCCTGGGCCAGTGCTCCTTCGAGTGCTGGTCCAAACCGAGCGATGTCCGGCGCCCCCTGGGCAACCAAGGTCTATGCCAACCCGACGTCTAGGTCATTCGGTGTGCCCTGAGAACGAGATATGTGCAGCTCCTATCGGGATTTGGCGGCACAGCGGGCGGCTTTGCTGGTCTTGTTTTACCTTCGTCGAAATGTCTTGTAAACCGGGATTCCGAGACTGATCGGGTCTTCCCGGGAGAAGGAATATCCTTCGTTGACCGTGAGAGCTTATAATGGGCTAAGTTGGGACACCCCTGCAGGGTATTATCTTTTGAAAGCCGTGCCCGCGGTTATGTGGCAGATGGGAATTTGTTAATATCCGGTTGTAGAGAACTTGTCACTTGACTTAGTTAAAATACATCAACCGTGTGTGTAGCCGTGATGGTCTCTTCTCGGCGGAGTCCGGGAAGTGAACACGGTTTGAGTTATGTTTGACGTAAGTAGGAGTTCAGGATCACTTCTTGATCATTGCTAGTTCACGACCGTTCCGTTGTTTCTCTTCTCGCTCTCATTTGCGTATGTTAGCCACCATACATGCTAGTGCTTGCTGCAGCTCCACCTCACTACCCTTTCCCTCCTATAAGCTTAAATAGTCTTGATCTCGCGGGTGTGAGATTGCTGAGTCCTCGTGACTCACAGATATTTCCAAACAGTTGCAGGTGCCGACGATGCCAGTGCAGGTGACGCAACCGAGCTCAAGTGGGAGCTTGATGAAGATCTTGTTCGTTGTGTTGTTTCTTATCATGTTGATCAGTAGTGGAGCCCAGTTGGGACGATCGGGGATCTAGAAGTTGGGTTGTCTTCTTTTCTTTTGGCTTTGACCGTAGTCAGTCTATGTGTGTACCTTGAAAGATGTATGATTTATTTATGTATTGTGTGAAGTGGCGATTGTAAGCCAACTCTTTATCCCATTCTTGTTCATTACATGGGATTGTGTGAAGATGACCCTTCTTGCGACAAAACCACAATGCGGTTATGCCTCTAAGTCGTGCCTCGACACGTGGGAGATATAGCCGCATCATGGGTGTTACAAGTGGCATCATCAATAACATGCGACATATAAGAATCAATAGCAGGAGTAGGTTTAGGTGTCGCAAGTTTACTCAAAACAGAAGGAGAATCAAGTGCAGAGCTAGATGGCAGTTCCTTACCTCCCCTCGTAGTTGAGGGATAAATCTTGGTTTTTCCGTCTTTCAAGTTCCTCATAGTGATGAACAGATATAAATCCCAAGTGACTGAAAGAATAAAGCTATGCTCCCCGGCAACGGCGCCAGAAAATAGTCTTGATAACCCACAAGTATAGGGGATCGCAACAGTTTTCGAGGGTAGAGTATTCAACCCAAATTTATTGATTCGACACAAGGGGAGCCAAAGAATATTCTCAAGTATTAGCAGCTGAGTTGTCAATTCAACCACACCTGAAAGACTTAATATCTGCAGCAAAGTATTTAGTAGCAAAGTAATATGGAAGTAACGGTAACGGTGGCAAAGCTAACAGTAGCAGTTTTGTAGTAATCGTAACAGTGGTAACGAAAAAGTAACTAAGCAAAGATCAATATGTGAAAAGCTCGTAGGAAATGGATCAATGATGGATAATTATGTCGGATGCGATTCCTCATGCAATAGTTATAACATAGGGTGACACAGAACTAGCTCCAGTTCATCAATGTAATGTGGGCATGTATTCCGAATATAGTCATACGTGCTTATGGAAAAGAACTTGCATGACATCTTTTGTCCTACCCTCCCGTGGCAGCGGGGTCCTATTGGAAACTAAGGGATATTAAGGCCTCCTTTTAATAGAGTACCGGACCAAAGCATTAACACTTAGTGAATACATGAACTCCTCAAACTAGGGTCATCACCGGGAGTGGTCCCGATTATTGTCAGTTCGGGGTTGCCGGATCATAACACATAGTAGGTGACTATTGGCTTTCAAGATAGGATCAAGAACTCACATATATTCATGAAAATATAATAGGTTCAGATCTGAAATCATGGCACTCAGGCCCTAGTGACAAGCATTAAGCATAGCAAAGTCATAGCAACATCAATCTTAGAACATAATGGATACTAGGGATCAAACCCTAACAAAACTAACTCGATTACATGATAAATCTCATCCAACCCATCACCGTCCAGCAAGCCTACGATGGGATTACTCACGCACGGCGGTGAGCATCATGAAATTGGTGATGGAGGATGGTTGATGATGACGACGGCGACGGATTCCCCTCTCCGGAGCCCCGAACGGTCTCCAGATCAGCCCTCCCGAGAGAGATTAGGGCTTGGCGGCGGCTCCATATCGTAAAACGAGATGAATCCTTCTCTCTCATTTTTTCTCCCCGAACGTGAATATATGGAGTTGGAGTTGAGGTCGGTGGAGTCTCAGGGGGCCGACGAGGCAGGGGGCGCGCCCCAGGGGTGTGGGCGCGCCCGGCACCCTCGTGGACAGGGTGTGGGCCCCCTGATGCTGATTCTTTTGCCAGTATTTTTTATTAATTCCAAAACGCGTCTCCGTGAATTTTCAGGTCATTCCGAGAACTTTTATTTCTGCACAAAAATAACACCATGGCAATTCTGCTGAAAACAACGCCAGTCCGGGTTAGTTCCATTCAAATCATGCAAGTTAGAGTCCAAAACAAGGGCAAAAGTGTTTGGAATAGTAGATACGTTGGAGAAGTATCAGTGTATTGCATCACCGATGATTCATGCTTGCTCCTTTCATGCGGTTGATGACAACCATTTCCATGATTTGCACATGATTGTTATTGATTCTTATCATATATCTCCATGTGTTGCCTCTCTCATGGTAGATGATTTGACATGTACTGAGTGCAACAATGTTTTTAGTCTTGCTAATGAGATTGCCCCCATAGCATTCTCACATATATTTGGAGATTTTGACATATTCCTTGTGAAGCATGCTTGTTTAACCTCTTTGCACCATATACCCAGTGCCACGAATATAGCCATTGCTGCATCATATTATTCATGCACTTGGGCTTCTAATGGTTATGTGCAAGAGATGAGAACAATCACGATGGATGATGTGTTTATCTACCATGCGCATACGTTCTTTGTTTCGTTGTGTGCATGTGTAGGATACTTGGACTTTGTGTCGACTTCCACTTCACGAGAGTTGACCATTCGAGCTCTTGAGGGCGAGCCTCATACATTCCACCACGACTTGCTACTACACCGCATTTTCTTGCGCTTCGACATTGTGAAGGATGCACAAGGACACGCCTTCAAGGTGACATCTTTCTTGAGCATGGATATTGTGGATCATACTACTTGTGTTGCTTGCACCATGAGACTTATTGGTCATCTTGGACTACTTGATTGCGCACATGTTAGAGATCTTGCTTCGACTTGTCATTTTCACCTTTCCATGCCTCATTATATATATAAGCCTTGTGTGTTGCACCGGACTTGTGGATTGCTTGCTCCTATCATATGTTTGGTTGCAACAATGTCATTTCTTCACATATTTTTGATTGCGCACATGTTAGAGATCTTGCTTGTTACATGATTAACTTGATTGCCTCACACATGATGAACAATCGCTCGTTCTATTGTGTTGAGTGCCACTCTATATTCACTACACCCTATGCACGTTATGCTTGGATTGTCTTGCACTTGACCCATGTGTTTAGATATCTCATCTTCATTGGTGTTGTGAATGATTCTTATGCCTACCATCGACCATTTGTCGAGCACTTTATGCATGATTGCTATGACCTTGAGGTAGATGCTTATTCTCTTGTCACACATATTTGCATAACTACCTCCCAATTGCATACTTGTCCCCGTGATAGATTTGCTTGTGCTCGATTGATATGCTTACATGCCATGACACAATTCCTTGTCACACCATATGCTTTGCATGATGACGACACTTGTATGGTGAATCACCTCTTGAATGCTTGGTTTTGCACTAACGCTAACCACCTTTGTTTTTCCAAGTGTTTGTTGTCCTTACTCCTTTTGAAGGAATCACAAGACGATGCGACATTGGAGAGTGCCTATTTCGAGTTTCAAGATGATGAGTACTTGGTGATCGTCCACCTCTACACGGCGAAGCCATCTCTTTCCCATGGTGATTTGGTTTCCGATCCGAGGTCGGATCTTTCCCAAGGGGGGGGGATGATGCGGAGCATCCTATGGACATCACCATGTCAAGAGTCTGTTTGGCAAGTGACACGTGTGACATCTACATCACATACACAAAGGTGAATCATCTCCTTTACACGTGTTCACTTGACCCCTTTGTGGATGGTATACTACTTGACACTTCTCCCGTGTGCATGCATAGATATTGTCGGAGCTTCATGGATGTTGAGGAGGAGTGCAAGCGCCAAGGAACAACTACACCATCCGTGAGGGAAGCATGGAAGCAATGACGGAAGAAGACGGAGACAGCTCCGAGGACCCGGACATCCGGCCACAGCCCCGAACATCCGGCCCCTAAAGTTGACTACAACAGCAGCCCAGCCGACGAGCTACAGGCCCCGGACATTCAGCCCCCAGTCCCCGGACATCCGGCCCGACGCGAGCCGTCGGACATCCGGCCCTAGCCCGGAAATCCGACATCCTTCACAGAACGCTACGGAAGCCAGCCCAGACATCCGGCCGACCGCCCCGGAAATCTGACGTCTCACGAGAGCCTGGACATCTGGCCCCCAGCCCGGACATCCGGCACCTGCCTGCACACAGCCACGGGCCAGACGCCCATGTATCCCCTTTCCCACTTACCCCTTCGTGGCTTAGACTATAAATACTCCTTCCCCTTCCTCTAGTTAGGGTTAGCAAAGGATTAGCTCATTTGAGAGATAGAGCTTTGCTCATCCACTTGAGACCTTCTCCATCAGAGTTCACGACCTCTACACAGAAGATCCCCCAAGTGGATTGAAGACCCCTCATGGGAAGACCCCTCAAGACCTCCTCACGGAGAAGAACTACCGCCTCTTGTATCGTCCTTTGTTGCGTTTGGATCTTGTATCACTCTTTATGTTCATGGATCTACCACATGTGTGATTGTTCTTGTTGATGTGAGTGTTTCCCCTCGTGTCTCCCCTCTTGTTTTTCGTGTTCTTCGTAGGATCCTCTCCATTTTATGAAAGATCGGCCTTAGGGTTTCCACCCTACACCACATCTTATGAACTACTCAGTGGTAAGAAGACAAACGTAAGCTATTTCAAAGTCTTTGGTGCTAGGTGTTGGATCAAGGATCCACATCACACTTCCAAATTTGCACCGAAAGCACATGAAGATTTTATGCTTGGGTACGGAAAGGATTCGCACACCTACAGAGTATTCAACCTCTTTCACTATAAAGTGGTTGAAACTGTGGATGTGCGGTTCGATGAGACTAACGGCTCACAAAGAGAGCACCTGCCAACTATGTTAGATGAAGCTTCTCCTAGTGAAACTATCAAGTTCATGGGTACTGGAGAAATCATATATACCCAACGAGGAACAGACTGAAGAGGAAATTGTCATTCCTACTCCTACCCAACGTGAAGACAATGCTGGAGATGAAGATAATAGTCAGCAACAGCAAAGTATTCGCCCTATTCATCCTCGTGTGGCCAATGAAGTTCAGATTGAGAAGATAATCGATAGCATCAATGCACCTAGTCCACTTACTCGATCAAGAGCTACACAACTAGCAAACTTCTGTGGGCACTTTGCATTCGTTTCCATATCCGAACCCAAGAAAGTAGATGAAGCCTTTATGGAACCAGAATGGATTCAAGCTATGCGTAAGTGCATCTAGTGCCACCCTTAGTTGGTTTTGGAGTATTGACGACAAACGTGGTTGAGGGACTAATGTGTTTGTGAGAATTGCAGGATAACACAGGTAGTAGCCCTCATTGATCCGGTTTTCCTACCAGAGATGACCCCTAAAAATGTATGAAGACATTGAAGACAATGGTGGTTCGTGAAGACATTCACGTTGAAGATAATGATGTGTCAAGACATTCACTTGAAGACAATGGAGTGCGAAGACATAGTTTCTTTCGTAATTTCATTTTCTTCCTTCTTGAGTCATAGGAAGCACCGAACTGTTAAGTGGGGTCAAAGTGAACAAAGTCAAAAGACTGATGTGATGGTCAACCCAAATCCTATGTCTTCGATTGAAGATAATGAGTGCAAATCTTATCCAAAGTTGGATGAGTCAGCTTTGCTTGTAGCCCAAGCAATGCTGCCGCGTGTGTTTGAAATTCGTCCACTGGACACCTGTCGGTTCCTTAGTAACCCAGGGTCATTTCGGACATATCATGTCGGGTTGCCTCCTGGTTATAAATTGTCCACCCCCTACACAATAAATTGGTGGCGGCTCAGAGTTAGTGCACAACTTTTGTCGTTTTAGAGCAAGCCACCTCCGAAGCCTTTGAGAGAGAGAGAGAGATCCTTGCAAGGACAAAGCCCAAAACACCCAGAGCGAAAGAGTGTTAGGCATCACTAAAGTCCTTCTATCCGCGTGACGTGAAGACCTGTTATACATGAGGACTGTGTATCCTCCAGCTGGTTAGGCATCACGTTCTGAGGATACAAGAATCATTGTGGATCACCGGTGAATGGAGTCTGTGAAGGTTTGGAAGTCTACCATTAAGACTTACCAGAGTGATTGGGCGAGGACTGGGTGTCCTTAGCTCAAGGGGAATAAGCTGAAGATATGGTCTTCTGAGTTCAATCTCAGCCTCCCTATCCAGACGTATAGTTGTCACAGCAGGTGGAACTGTTCTAGCAAATCCTTGTCTTCACCAAGCTAGTGGTTCTATCCTCACCTTCTTTACATTTCAGTTTGTCTTCGTGAAGTCTTTGCTTGTTTGCCTGATCTGTTTGACTTCACTTTGAGAAGACTATTACCTGTTTGGCTTCATACTGTCTTCCATTCCGATCTGTACTACCTAGCTGCTATTAGTCTTCGTGCTCTCCTTATGTTGCTTACTTGACTATGGACTGCCTAGGTAGTTTATCTTCCGTTGCATATCATATAGGTTCCATTTGATTGTCTGTCTTCAAAGACCTCATGTTTTGAAGACTTTCATAAAAATCGCCTCTTCACCCCCCTCTAGTCAATAACTAGCACTTTCAATTCGTATCAGAGCAAGGTGCTCCCTGGCTCTGTGTGATTCGGTTTAACCACCTGGAGTTTTAGCTATGTCGACTGCAGGGATAATCAAAGTCTCTGCTGCGTGCCCCGACTTTGATGACACTGATTACCCCTACTGGAAGAATAAGATGCACATGCATCTTCAAGCCATTGACATTGACCTCTGGTATATCGTCAAGACTGGCGTTCCCAAAGTCGGTGAAGGTGTCACCACTACTGATGTCAAGAGGTTCGCGCAATTGGACTCAACTACCAAGAACATCATCTGCGGTCATTTGACCAAAGGATAGTATGGTCGTGTGAGTGCTCTGGAAATTGCGAAGCTAGTCTGGGACTGGCTGTCCAAGATCAACGAAGGCGTCTCAACTCAAAGAGACTCAAGGATTGATGTACTTCGCAATCTCTTCAACCGCTTCAAGAGAAATGACAATGAGAATATCCAGCTCACGTTCGATCGCCTCACTGGTATCACAAATGAGCTTCGCGCACTCGGCGCCACTGAGATCACCAAGCATGACATTGTGAAAAAGCTACTGGGATCACTTGACAGCTCATTTCACACTTTGGCCCTGATGATTCAAGAATGCCCCGACTTCAGAGATCTCGATCCATCTGATATACTTGAGAGGCTCAACACACATGAGTTCCAGTTGTCTGAGAAGAGAGATATCTATGGCCCCAACTATGGCCAATCCCGTGCTTTGAAGGCAAAAGATGTTTCCTCATCTGAAGAACAATCTAACTGCAGTTCTGATGATCCTGAAGATATTGGCAAAGAGCTAGCAATGCTTGTGAGAAAGTTCCAGAAGTTCTCCAAGAAGAATCACTTTGGAAAGTCTTCAAGATCTAGTTCCAAGAATGATGAGGCTTCCTCTCATGACTACAAGAAGAGAACATGCCACAAATGCAAGAAGCCAGGTCACTACATATCTGAATGTCCTCAATGGGACAAGGAAACCAAGAAAAAGAAGAAGAGCAAGGAATATGATTCTAACGATAAGAAGAAGAAGAAATCCTCAGAGTCTTCTTCGAAGTCTTCATCAAAGTCCTCATCATACAAGAAGAGCTCATCTGGCAAGGCTCATGCATTCATTGGCAAGGAGATGGATTCAGAGGAGGAGTCTGCTTCTGAGGAGGCAGAGGTGGAGTGTGAGGAGGAGTCTGATTCATGCGTGGCAAGCCTGGCTCTGGCTTCGGCATTCGTCGCCAAGTGCATATTCAACACTGAAGACAATGGTCACGTCACTGATGCTGAAGCTGATGATGAGGACGACTCTGCTCCGACCTACTGCTTCATGGCATGAGATGCCAAGGATACAACTCCGCAAGCTACTGAGTGGATAATGGACAATGGATGCACTAACCACATGACTGGTGATCGAAGTCTTCTCATGGATTCAACTCTATGTCCATCTACTAAAAGTCACATAACATTTGCTGACACTGGTAAAGGCAAGGTATTGGGCCTAGGTAGAGTGGCTATCTCATAGGATCAACACATGGATAAAGTGATGTTGTTTAAATCCCTTGGATACAACTTAATGTCAGTCTCAATGCTTTGTGATCTAAACATGATTGTGATATTTGGAAAATATCGTTGCCTTGTGCTTATGGAAACTAACAAATCTCTAGTCTTCGAAGGTTATCAAAGAGGTGATCTGTACATGGTAGATTTCTCCATAGGACCATAGCTTGTCATGTGTATTCTAGCAAAAGCTTCTGAGTGCTGGCTTTGGCATCGAAGGCTAGGACATCCGGGCATGAGGAACTTGCACACTCTCATGAAGAAGAAGCACATCATTGCCATAGAGGGTGTCAAGTTTAAGAAGGATCATCTGTGTGATGTTTGTGAACCTGGGAAGATGACTAGGGCAAAACATCCCTCGAAGACAATCATGACGACTTTGCATCCCTTCGAGCTGCTACACATGGACTTATTTGGCCCTACTCACTACTCTACCCTTACTACCAATACACATCTTTATGGCTTCGTTATTGTTGATGATTATTTGGGATACACCTGGGTTCACATAATTCTCTACAATACTGAAGTGCAGGATGTCTTCAGACGATTCGCCAATCGCGCCATGGCCAACTATGGCATCAAGATCAAGCACATCAGGAGTGACAATGGCACGGAATTCAAGAACACTGGCCTTGACGCTTATCTTGATACGCTGGGAATCACTCATGAGCTCTCCGCTCCATACACACCTCAGCAGAATGGTGTCGTGGAGCGCAAGAACAGGACCCTTATTGAGATGGCATGTTGTCGGTGCAACAAACCCGGGGTCCATTGCCCAGACTGTGTACAAGCACAAGAACAAGATTGAAGCACCAACTTAAGTCAGAGATTGAGGGACCAAGAGATTTGAAGAACCAACATGCAGTTCAGAGGGACCAAGACCAAGCTAGAGGAGCAAGATATCGGCAAGAGAAGGGCCTCCCTTGCCGGTCAGGCGAGCCCGGCAAGGGGCGAGGCCACCGCCAGAAGCAGGCAACCAGGGCACCCCAACATGGTCTGCCGGGGCTCATGGGGGTAGAACCACCCCACCAACCACTCAGGCACGACCCACGTCGTCAATCAGTGCGGTGTCAAGCCGCAGGGTGATTAAGTGGTAGCCATTTGCCACATGGTAGCCATTTCCTATAGAAGAAACCCACCGATGACACCCGTCCTGCGACGTGTCAAGGGAACAGGTGCGGAGCTGGCAAGATAGCCCGGCAAGCCTTGCGGGGCAACCAGTGATGTGACACTAAGCGGTGCATTTGATGCACCCTGTCAGCCTGCAGAGTTATGTATGATAGCACTGTTTGCTATCATATCAGTGGATAATGACTACTTTGCCATTGTGGTGACCCCTTAATCTATAAAAGGAGGCCCATGGCACCCGTAGGAAGGGTTGGAAAGCTGACGAACCCACACCACCATACGCGCATAGTCACTGCGGCCCTACGGCAATCTCTGCCCAGCAAGTGTACTGTGTTTCACCATCCCCATCCCACCATCAATCCACTAAAGCAGGAGAAGGGTCTTAAGCCTCGCGGCGGCCCGAACCTGGGTAAATTGCTTGTGTGCTCTCTGACGTGCTATCGTGTGCTGGTCTGCTCTTTGTGCAACGTGACGCCCCCCTGCCGAACCAGCAAGTGGCCTCCTGGTCCCATAGGTGGCTGTGGATATCCCGCGACATCTTTGGCACGGCAGGTAGGGGGCTCGCTTGCGCGAACCTGAAAGTGTGCGCAGCACGTCATCTTCATCACCATCTTCATCTTCGATGATGCCATCGACCATGGCGCCTAAGAAGAAGAAGTCCGGCCCTTTGGCCCATCCATCCACCTCGAAGGCTCCGCCGCCCACGGCCTCTAGTGCCTCGGAGGATGCGGGGGCGAGCGAGGATGTGAAAACTGCTGGGGGCGTGGTTGGAGCAGGTGGCGCCATCGCCACTCCCCTCGCGGCCGACACGGGGGCTGGAGATGTCGGAGGAGAACAACATTAGCAACGCCCTGGCAGTCACGCTCCACAAGGTGCGGGCGAGGGGGTCGCTCCGTCTGCACCTGTCGGATGTGGGGTTCCGGCAAACCCTTGAGGTTCGAACACTGGGGTGCGCGCGAAGCCTTTCCCTCCTACCGATCTACGCCCTAGCTCGCTAAGATCTCACGGACGAACTCGACGAACTCGCAACACAGAAAGACACGAGATTTATACTGGTTCGGGCCACCGTTGTGGTGTAATACCCTACTCCAGTGTGGTGGTAGTGGATTGCCTCTTGGGCTAATGATGAACAGTACAAAGGAAGAACAGCCTCCTGAGGTTGAGGTATTCCTGTGCGTACGAGCTTGTGCGCGTCTCTGGATCCGATGACTACTACTGTGGTGGCTAGACCTATTTATAGAGGCCTTGATCCTCTTCCCAAATATCGAGCAGGAAGGGAGCCAACAACGGCGGGCAAATTTGAAGGGGGACAGCTAGTACAAGCTATCCTGACAAAAGTGGTCTTCGCCCGCGAAAAGCTCTGGTGGTGACGCAGTCTTGGGCTCCACGATGACCTCCGTCTTGCCGTCCTCCTGGTCTTGGTCTCGTTGCACCAATATAGCAACCTTTGCCTGATGCCTCGGTACTCTTTGCCTGCGCGGCCTCCTTAGCACCAAAGAGGAAATAAGGACGCTGCGCGCGCTGGCGCCCGCCTGGTGCCGTTCGTCATGGCTCACGTCACGAGAGCCTCGTGAGGTTTGCCCCGCCTTGATATCTCCGCTCCTTGTGAGCCTGCCTAGCTCGGCCACTCCAGAGGAGGTCTTGCGTCGTCTGCCTCGCGAGGCTTGGACCCTTGCGCGGGTCTTGGATGCCTTGTTGATGAAGATGGGCCGTACGGCCTACTGGCTTAGCCACGCGGTGGGCCGCAGGCAGGCAAGTCTGGGGACCCCCGTTCACAGAACGCCGACAGTAGCCCCTGGGCCCAAGGTGCGCTCGGGCTTGGCTTCGCGGCGAAGCCAAGGGTCAAGTTCGGAGCGCCGCGGGCCCCAAAAGCCCGCGGCCTCGGTTGACGTAGGCGGTTGATTGGACGTGGACGCCTCCGCTTCCCCATGCTGCCTTTGAATCCGCCTGGCTAGGCGGCCCCTGCGGCCTACACAGTTATTCCTCCGTCGCCTACGCCTTGCTTCCCCAATTCCCCTGCTTCCTTGTGGCTCTGCTTCCCTTCTCTGATCTGACCTGCCCTCCTCCTGCTTCGTTGCCATGGCGCCAAAACAGGCGGACAAGGGGAAGAAGCCAATGTCTTTGTCCGGCGCACCTCCAGCTGTCGAGCCGACGCTAGGCCGATCCCGGGTGCTCAACGACGAGGCCATGGACAAGGTGCATCCGATGCTCGCTTCCAGCTTCAGCGAGTGGGGAGAGACAGTGGCTTGGCCTGCGTCTCGCACCCGCATGGCTCGGGCAGCCACCGAGGTCCCAATCTTCATAGACGCCCTCTGGGCTGGCCTGATTCCTCCCTTCTCTGCCTTCCTCAACGCGGTGCTAGAGCATTACCAAATCCACATGCTGCATCTTGACCCCCAAGCGGTGACTCTTCTTGCTGTCTTTGCCTTCGTGTGCGAAGCCATGGTGGGCATCGCTCCTTCGGTGACCCTCCTCCGTCACTTCTTCTCATTGCATCTGGCCGACCCTCAGCAATGCTCGGGGTGCGTGAGCTTCCAGGCCCTGGCTGCGACCGCGGGCGCGGGGATTGACTTCGAGCTCCCTTCATCCACGAGCGAGTTTCGTACGCGATGGGTGTTTGTGGATGCCGACGTGCTCAGCCCCTTGCTTCATGCTCCGGCGGGGCCTGCTGTTCCAAACTCCCGTTGGGGCCATCAGAAGCTCATGAGCCACCGCCTTGCCCCTGTCTGGGCCAGGCTGAGGATGTTGAAGGACCGCGACGTGACTGCGCCTATGGTGGTGAAGGAGTTCGTCAAGCGCTGATTCGCTTCGCTTCAGCGCCATTCCCGCCCGATGTGGGCCTTGCTCAGCAGTCAGGACCACATGAGGTTTCAGGAGGAAGGGCTTCCTCTTAAGACGCGGGAGACGATGCTCATGGTTCTGACGGGTATCCCTCTGCCGGACGACATGCCCAGGAAGAGCTGCCTGCTGTACCATTGCAAGAACAAGGATGAGTTTGCCGCGAGCATGCCCTCCTTTGATGAGTGGGGCCTGCGCCCGATCGGCCAGGTGGGGCCCAGCTGGAACCCCGTCGACGTGGTCCCCTTCCTGGCCACCGGTGCCAAGCTCGCCCCAGGTGAGGGTGCAGGAGGGCGAGCTCCGATGGAGGCCGGCGGCCCTAGCACTGAAGAGCACATGCCGGATGGCGATCCTGGGGTGTCGTCTTCTGGGTCCTACACCCCCCTCCCAAGGCGCTAATTATTGAGGAGGCGCATCATGCGGCTCCCGAGGCCAAGGCTCCAGGAGCCTCGGGAGGTTGTGGTGAGACGGTGCCCGGCTGTTTGCCGCAACCAGGCACCTCTGAAGGTATCCTTCCAGGCTCTTCTCCGGCCCCTCTGCGCACCGGCCGTCACGTCCAGCGTTTCGGTCGTCTTTGTGTGGACTTCGGTGAGCTCCGCAAGAGGAAAGGATCCCCTAGCGGTAGCAGCATCTTCGGGCCGCTGAAGCGGCGAAAGTACATCGCCATTGACGCGTAAGTACCTTGTTGTCACGGCTTCCTACGTGTTGCCTTCTTGTCCTGACGTTGGTTCTCCAGGGCTCCTTCCGCTGAAGCTATTGCGTTTCCCGAGAAGCGGCCTCCTCCTTCATCAACTCTTTCGCCGGCCTCGAGTGCTTCGAGTCCGCTTGTCGCCCCAGGAGCAGGGTTGGTTGAAGGGGCACTCCTGCCTTCTTGGCGTGTTGAACCTGCGGCCCTGTCGCTCCTTCCCCCCAGTTTGGTGTGGAGCTTGGCAGGCGTGCCCAAGACTCCTCCGCTGGTCATGGACGACAATCTGTTGGCTTCGATCTTCGGCTCCTCTTCAAGCAGCGGGCCCCGGTCAGCTTGGGCTCCTCACGAGGACTGGTTGACGTCAGGCTCGACGTCAGCCCCCAGCCCCCTGCCTGGTGGGGGCGCACCACTTGGTGCCACGCCCGCAGCCCCCGAGGCGGAGGATGAGGTGGGCCGAGCGTTCGAGCTCGAGCGCGGGCGGAGCATGGTTCGTCACGAGCTCTTCCAGGAGGCGATGGGCGCGACGTGTCGACTTGGTGAAGAGCTCGCAAGTGTCGATTCGCGTCTTGAGGCTGAAGGTGTCCGGCTGGCGGAGGAGCGGCGCAAGCTGAAGGTGGCCATCAACCTTGGCCGCTATCAACGCGACCTTGAGAACGCGAAGGCCGAGGCATCTCTCAAGGTTTCCCATGAAGCCCGCTCACGAGCTTTGGACGAGGCTCGTGAGGCTGACCGCCGCCGCGAGGCTGCGGTGAAGCGCGCGTGGGAGCTCCAGGCCTGGAGCGCGTCTCTTGAGCAGCAGGTGGAGGCGCGCAGGGCTGCTCTTGCGTCGCTGAGGGGGACGCCCGCGGAGGAAGAGGAGGTCCGGAAGCGTGAGGAGGCACTGGCCCTGGAGGCCGTGGAGCACAACCTCGAGCTTGAGGAACTGGAGACGAGGGAGCATCAAGTTGCCCAAGCAGAAGATGCCGTCGGGGCTCGCGAGGCTAGAGTCAAGGAGGAGGTTGATCGCCGGGTGGCCGAGGTTCGCGCAAATCTGGAGGGTAGGTACGACCTGAAGCTGAAGCTCGCAGGCGCGGAGGATGAGGGCAGGGCCGCTGCCCTCAGGCCCAGGTTGGACGAGGCTGAGAGGCGTGCGGAAGCCACGGCCGCCGCCCTGGTTACGGCGCAGGCGGACTTGGCCTCCGCCCGCGCCGAGCAGCGTTCCCTCCGGAGGCGGGTTGATGACGCAGAGGCCGTCGCGAGGCAAAACACGGAGGAAGTGCTCCAGCAACGAATGCTGGAGCGCGAGCATGCCCCTATGCTTTAGGATCTCCGAAACAGGGCCAATATCGCCCTGGGCCCTATTTGCGACGTGGAGGCGCCGACCCCTCACTCGAATGATTATGCCTGCCACCTGACCTTCTTCACCGAGGTGGTGACGCGCCTGGAGGCTCGATCTGCCAGAGCTTGCCAGCTTGTGGAGGAAAGGGGGCGTGGCATGCTCGAGCGCGCTTTCTCCCGTGTCTTCAGCCACCTCCTGAATGCCGACCCCAACTTTGATTTCGACGCCGCCATCGCCCCCGTACTGTAACACCCACGATGCGGCTATATCTCCCACGTGTCGAGGCATGACTTAGAGGCATAACCGCATAGTGGTTTTGTCGCAAGAAGGGTCATCTTCACACAATCCCATGTAATGAACAAGAATGGGATAAAGAGTTGGCTTACAATCGCCACTTCACACAATACATGAATAAATATCATACATCATCCAAAATACAATCATATAGACCGACTACGGTCAAAATCCAGATGAAAATAAGATAACCCCAAATGCTAGATCCCCGATCGTCCCAACTGGGCTCCACTACTGATCATCAGGAAGAGACACATAGTAACGACCACGTTCCTCGTCGAACTCCCACTTGAGATCGACGCCGTCATCTGCACTGGCAGCGTCGGCACCTGCAACTATTTTGGTAGAATCTGTGAGTCACGAGGACTCAGCAATCTCACACCCGCGAGATCAAAACTATTTAAGCTTATAGGAAAGGGAGGTGCAAAGAGGTGGAGCTGCAGCGGCAATAAGCATATATGGTGGCTAACATGCGCAAATGAGAGCGAGAAGAGAAGCAACGGAACGGACGTCATCTAGCAATGACCAAGAAGTGATCCTGAACTCCTACTTACGTCAAACATAACTCAGACCGTGTTCACTTCCCGGACTCCGCCGAGAAGGGACCATCACGGCTACACACGCAGTTGATGTATTTTAATTGGGTCAACTGACAAGTTATCTACAACCGGACATTAACAAATTCCCATCTGCCTCATAACCGCGGGCACGGCTTTCGAAAGATAAAACCCTGCAGGGGTGTCCCAACTTAGCCCATCATAAGCTCTCACAGTCAATGAAGGATAAACCTTCTCCCGGAAAGACCCGATTAGTCTCGGAATCCCGGTTTACAAGACATTTCGACAATGGTAAAACAAGACCAGCAAAGCCGCCCGAATGTGCCGACAAATCCCGATAGGAGCTGCACATATCTCGTTCTCAGGGCACACCGGATGAACACTACGTACAGCTAAAACCAATCCTCGAGTTTTCCCAAGGTGGCGCTGCAAGTGGCTCTAGTTTGGACCAGCACTCAGAGGAACACTGGCCCGGGGGTTTAAATAAAGATGACCCTCGGGCTCGCGAAAACCCGGGGGAAAAAGGCTTAGGCGGCAAATGGTAAAACCAAAGTTGGGCTTTGCTGGAGGAGTTTTATTCAAGGCGAACTGCCAAGGGGGTCCCATAAATCACCCGACCGCGTAAGGAACGCGAACTCAAGGAACATAATCCCGGTATAACAGTAACTAGGGCGGCAAGAGTGGAACAAAACACCAGGCATAAGGCCGAGTCTTCCACCCTTTACCAAAATATATAGATGCATTAATTAAATAAGAGATATTGTGATATCCCAACATATCCATGTTCCGACATGGAACAAACTCCAACTTCACCTGCAACTAGCAACGCTATAAGAGGGGCTGAGCAAAAGCGGTAACTTAGCCAAACAACGGTTTGCTAGGAGAGGATGGTTAGGGGCTGACATGGCAAAATGGGAGACATGATATAGCAAGTGATAGGTAGCGAGCATGGCAATAGAGCGAACAACTAGCATAGCAAAGATAGAAGTTATTTCGAGGGGTGGTCATCTTGCCTGCAAGGTTCTCAGAGTTGTCGAAAGCTTGATCCTCGTAAGCGTACTCGACAGGTTCCTCGTTCACGAACTCATCTCCCGGCTCTACCCAAGACAAGAACACGAGTAACGGAACCACAATCAATCACGAGGAATGCACAAGCAACATGATGCAAAACATGTATGATATGCGAGATATGATATGCGATGCATATGCGTGCTCCGGAAGGAAAATGATGAACATGGCAGTAACTTGGCAAACCAAGCATTCCACTGGAAAGATGATATGATTTCGGTCGAAATCGATATAAAGATCACCGGAATCGGATGCACGGTTTGCAAATGGCAAGCAAAACAAGAATGACACTAATCTGCGATAAACAGCAAGATAGCACTTAAAATGCAAGAAACAACAATGCTATAGCACCCCAACATAGCAACAAAGCATATGACAGTAATCTACAGGAGATGCTTCACAAAAGATGAACAATGAGATATGGCTAGATCACAACATATCAAGCTCAAACAAGCATGGCAAAAGTGCAAAAGATAACAGGATCACAGACTTGGTGAAAAACTGGACATGGCAGAAAACAGCATCAGGTAGCAATGTTCAGAGCACGAAATCAACGTGCTACAGGAACTTAACATAGCAAAACAAGGCATGGAAGTGTTCTACTAAATGAACATGACAAAAGGCCCTTACTGACCATAAGCCAAAAAGGAACAGAAGATATGATGGCAAGCATGTAAACATAGCAAGTTCCGTTATCAGGTTTCAGACATAGCAGAAAACAGAGCATGGCAGAAATAATAATATGTGGGCCTCTTTGTGAGCTTGATGCACCCACTACAGAGCAATGAACTACAAACAAAGCACACCTACAGCAAGATGGCATGTTTATGAAGCTAACCATGGCAAGAACAATTGCATAGCATGTAAGGATCAACTACAGTAAGCTTGGCAAAATTGCATCTCATGTTAAGAATCTGCCAGAAATATTTTATAGCAAAAGTAGAGCAAGATTGAGTCATGCTATGGCACTCTATAATTGCAAAATATTGCAGGAATAGATCAATTACAACTATAGCTACAAAACATCCTTACTGAACATCTCCAAAATATGCATGGATCTCTCTGTAGCATCAAGTTTACATGGAAACAAAATAACAGCAGACAAGGACTTGGAGAAATCACTAAGTCCCTGAAATCAGAAATATTACGGAGCCTAATTTGCATGCTTGTGCTAGTCACCACAGAGATCACAAAAATACATGGACTACACCACTAGAAAGATCGCAGGGCATACTTCAAAACACATGTAGAGCTCATGCCCAAAAGATGCGCAGAATAAATGATACAAAAATGACAAATCTCCAAGTTCTGATAAGAACCAGAGAATAACAGCAACTAGCCCTCTTACAACAGAGATTTGGGCATCAAGATGACCTCTAATGAAAATGGTGCAATTGAACAAAATGGCTGACTTTAACTTTTTATCTTCGTCTGCATATAACCTTCATCTGAACCGTTTTAAGAATTCGTCATTGTATTTTTCAGGCTGATGATAAGTTCTGGCGGGTCAAATATGACCATGAGGCGGCCAAGAAAGCCAGGAAGGCGAAAAAATCCGCCAAGAAAGCCGCCCCTCGCAAAAAGGGAAGCAGGCCTACTGCTTCGGAGCTGATGCAATTAAGCGACAACTCCGAGTCAGAGGTAACTCCTGAGCATTTAAGTCCTTATTATATTCACTGTTTGTTGCTGTCCGCCTTATCAATACTTGCTCATTGACAGGATGACACCGGCGCAAGTAACCCGGTGGTTGAAGAGGTAATGTCGCTTTCCTCCGACTCGGAGCCCTTGCCACAGCTAAAAGTCCGAAGGGTAACCCGGAAAGTAAGCTTTTCACATCCTTTAGCGTACCAAGACCCTCAATTTATTTTGAAGCGACAGGTTCATGAAAGCCGGCGTCACACCCGGACCAACAAGGACACCGATCTCTCCGCCGGGCTACCCGACGCAACAAGGAAGCGTCGAACTGAGGTTTTTTCTCACTTGTACCCTTTTCATCCGTTGGCGGGTGTCATCCGTCAGCCACTCAATTCTTCTGACTCCAATTATCAGGAGACCTCCCCTTCTTTGGGCGACTCTATGCAGTCGAGCCTTCCGGCTTTCAAGACCGCGCCCGGGTAATGACAACCATCTTACATTATATTTGTCTGTACTTACTCTTTGTGTGCTTAACACTTTTGTCTTTTCAGTGCTCAAGCAAAACTCACCAAAAGAGCAAAGAAGACCAGATCAGCCGGAGTGCCGGATTTGCCTGAACCGGAGGTGAAGGCTCAAGAACCGCCAGCTGCCTCCGCCCCCGAAGCCACCACTCCAATGGACACGGCACCTGAAGCCGCTGCCCCAACTACCAAGGCAACAACCGAAGCATCGGTTAATCCGGAGGCCTCCGGCTCAGCTCCACCAGCAGACGACCCAGACGTGGTGATCACACGGACGGAGTTTGTTGAGCCGGGGAGACCGACCGTGTTGGCCAAGTGCTCCGCTAAGGGGGAGCTGCTTCAGCCCCACCGGGCGAATCTGGACCTCTCCAACTACAGCAACCTGAGCATTAGAGAGCTCGTCTCTGGCTACATCAGCCATGTACACAAGAGCCGGGACGCCGAGGTCGCCATGGTAAACCAGATCCAGCAAAAATCTGAGGTATCCTTCTGTTATCTTCTTACTTACTACATAGTTATCTTTGCCATGCTAGCCCCCAAGTCGACGACTTATGATTTGAATATGTTGTAGACTTAGGTTCCGGCTTACTCAATTGAGCCGGCTGTATGTAGATAGATACGTTCAATATGCATTAGCCCCCAAGTGCCAAGTATCTTTGCTTGGAAAGTGCTTGGGACTTATATAGTAACTGCTCATGTCATAACTCGGAAATTTATACAGGCTGTTGGCAAGAAACTAGAGTCGGACCTTGCGGATCTCAAGAGCCGGCTGAAGACGCAGGAGATGGAGACCCGGAAGGCAAATGCCAAGTTTGTCTCCAGCATCGCCGCTCAAGAGAAGCTGAAGACAGAATTTGATGCCGAGCGGAAGGCCTGGGCTGAAGAGAAGGCCGCACTGGTGACCCGGGCAGAACAGGCGGAGAAGACTCTCTCTGAGAAGACCGCCGAGCTCTCCGGCCTAAAGCGCCAGGTTTCCCAAATGGTGGCCGCCATCTTCGGTAAGTCGCCTCACCGGCTTTCATCAATGTTAGAATGTTTAGATCTCATGATTCATCCTTGTCGCCGACTTACTTGATTCTGTTAAACAGGTCCCAGAAGTGCCAACCTCAACCAGAGCGTGGTCACCAAGCTAAAGGCCGTGTATACCCTGGTGGAGCAGCTCTACACCGGGTCACAGCGTGCCTTAGCTGTGGTGGCCCTCTCCAACGAGGTGCCGACTCACCTGGCAGAAGTCCTGCGCCGGCTCGCCGTTCTGCCTCAGCGGATCCAAGAGCTGCGACGGGCTTCTGCGAGAGCCGGAGCGATCGCCGCGCTGAGCCGGGCCAAGGCATTCCTGCCGGAGTTAGACCCGGCGGACATCGCCCTTGGCTATCCAAGCCTGAAGGAAGACGGCTCAGCTTTCGATCAGGAGGACTTCGCAGCGTGCGTGAAGGCTGTACACCCGGTGGCCACTCTCATCGGGAACGACACAGATCTGACCAAGTACCAGCCGGGTTATGACGCGGAGAATCAGAGGATTCCAACCCCTCGCTATGAAGCCCTCAACCTGATCCCGCCGGCTCGTCAGCACACCTTCGCCCCGGAGATTGACCCGGCCGGGTTAATTGACGAGGAAGCCCAATTCGAGGCTCTCCGCGGCATCGACTGGAAGTCATCAACCTTCCAGGTCTTGGGATCAGCCGGAGGAGAGGACAGGAACGAGCCGGAGACTTCCACTCAGCGGGCATCGTAACTCGGCTGGCGGTTTACCAAACAATGCTCCACCCTTTTAGACTTGATGAGTTTTGTAATAGAGTAGGTGCAACAGTCTATCTCTGCCGTGCCATCGTGCACGTATTAAATGCCAAGGTCTTATGAAATTGTCTCTTTGATGTTTCTCCGGGTCATAATCATCCCTTTGTTTTTCTCAACCTGAAAGAGGTGCCTTTAAGTATCCTGCATAGAAAGGCAAATCACAAGTCTCGAGGCGGCTTACCGCCCTGAGAATCAGGTGTTTCGGATAGATAACCCGGAATATGAATCAAAAAAGACTGGTCCTCAATTATATCCTTAACACAGCGTAATAACACCCTTAGCGGCCTGTAAGCATACTTCCGGTTTAGATAACCCGGGTAACAAGGTTGGTATCTTAACTCCGAGTTACCTGTCTTGATGACACCCATGGTGTTCAACTAACACTGTAAACCAAAGTTAAGCCGGCAAAGCGAGACCCGGCCGTACACACCTTGACATAATCAGAGTAAACTTGTGATAGAACATAGGAACTTAGGGGCTTCCAGTTCGAATACGACCAGAAACCCGGCCCAAAGGGGTTAAGCTAAGATTCGGATACGATCACATAGCCCCCAGTGGGTGTGGCGATGCCAATCAAGAGGGTACCGACAGCTATGTTCTCTTTGGTTCGAATACGACCCATGTTTGAACAGGAAGCCCCCAAGTGATTTCAAGAATTGTTTAACGACGCTGATTCGAATACGATCCACGTCGGTTCTCAGAGGGGTTAAACTATGATTCAAATATGACCAAAGGTAACTTCCCAATGAGCTCGGCACTTTGCCAATCAAATGGGTATCGACAGCTATGTTCTCTTTGGTTCGAATACGACCCATGTTTGAACAGGAAGCCCCCAAGTGACTTTACTGCTTACGGCTAGATTCGAATACGATCATAAGCCGGATCCTCCTTTAAGTCATCATGTAATCTTGTAATAAAAACAACACGTGCATATTTGGAGGAGAAAATAGGACAGAGGTCCTGCTTTATTGCTTATCATAATATATACATGGCTGAGAGAAGTATGTACACCACGAGAGCCGGTGGCTCAAGTGTAGTAAGGCCGAAGCTGAGCTATGTTCCACGGCCGACGGGTCTCCTCCTCCGACTTACGTGAATCTTTGTGCTCCCGAATGTCAATGAGATAATATGACCCGTTGTGCAAGTTCTTGCTGACCACAAAGGGCCCTTCCCAAGGTGGGGATAACTTGTGTGCATCTGTTTGATCCTGGATCAGCCGGAGCACAAGGTCGCCTTCCTGGAAGACCCGGGATTTGACCCGGCGGCTATGATAACGGCGCAGGTCTTGTTGGTAAATCGCTGAACGGGCTGCTGCCACATCACGCTGTTCGTCCAACAAGTCAAGAGCATCTTGGCGCGCCTGTTCATTATCCGTCTCAACATAAGCCGCCACGCGAGGTGAGTCGTGACGGATGTCACTGGGGAGGACTGCTTCTGCTCCATAAACCATGAAGAAAGGCGTGAAGCCTGTAGACCTGTTAGGAGTAGTGTTGATGCTCCATAAGACGGAGGGCAACTCCTCCACCCAACAACCCGGCGTCCGTTGCAAAGGGACCAAAAGCCGGGGCTTGATGCCCTTCAGAATCTCCTGGTTAGCTCTCTCAGCTTGACCATTGGATTGAGGATGAGCCACTGAGGAAACATCAAGTCGGATATGCTCTCGTTGACAAAACTCTTCCATGGCGCCTTGGAGAGATTGGTGCCATTGTCAGTTATGATGCTGTGCGGAAAACCAAAGCGGAAAATCACCTTTTTCATAAATTGAACCGCCGTGGCTGCATCGCACTTGCTAACTGGCTCAGCTTCCACCCACTTTGTGAACTTATCAACTGCCACCAAGAGGTGGGTCTTCTTATCCTTGGACCTTTTAAAAGGCCCAACCATATCAAGCCCCCAGACCGCAAAGGGCCAAGTGATTGGGATCATCCTCAGCTCCTGAGCCGGCACATGAGCCCGTCGTGAGAACCTCTGGCAACCATCACATTTACTGACCAAGTCCTCTGCATCAGCATGAGCCGTCAACCAATAAAAACCATGACGAAAAGCCTTGGCCACAAGAGACTTTGAGCCGGCGTGATGGCCACAATCCCCTTCATGGATCTCACGCAAGATCTCTTGACCTTCCTCAGGGGAGACACAACGCTGAAACGCTCCTGTAACACTGCGATGATGTAACTCGCCATCGATAACAATCATTGACTTGGCCCGCCGGGTTATTTGCCTGGCCAAAGTTTCATCCTCAGGCAACTCGCCCCGGGTCATGTAAGCCAGATATGGCATTGTCCAGTCTGGTATGATATGGAGAGCCGCCACCAGTCGTGCCTCCGGGTCAGGGACAGCCAAGTCTTCCTCCGTAGGCAACTTAACCGAAGGGCTATACAGAACATCCAGGAAAGTGTTAGGCGGCACCGGCTTTCCGCTGAGAGCCTAGCCGGCTTAAGGCA
Organism: Triticum aestivum; assembly: GCF_018294505.1. Taxonomy (NCBI): domain Eukaryota; kingdom Viridiplantae; phylum Streptophyta; class Magnoliopsida; order Poales; family Poaceae; genus Triticum; species Triticum aestivum. The sequence continues at coordinate 212,390,922 of NC_057802.1, read as the reverse complement.
TCAGCCGCCTCGTTCTTCCTGCGATCAATGTGCTCTACTTGGTAGCCCTGAAAGTGCCCAGCAATGGCATCAACTTCGCGGCGATAAGCCGCCATGAGCGGGTCCTTAGAGTCCCACTTGCCTGATACTTGCTGAGCCACCAAGTCTGAGTCACCGAAGCATCTTACCCGGCTCAAGCTCATTTCCTTAGCCATCCGAAGACTGTGGAGCAAGGCCTCGTACTCAGCCGCATTGTTAGTGCAAGGAAACATCAACTGTAGCACATAATGGAACTTGTCACCTTTGGGGGAAGCCAATACAACACCAGCCCCCGAGCCCTCCAACTGCCTGGACCCATCGAAGTGAATAGTCCAATATGTGTTATCCGGCTTCTGCTCAGGCACTTGTGACTCTGTCCAATCATTGATGAAATCCACCAAGGCCTGAGATTTAACAGCAGTGCGTGGCACATATTTGAGACCATGAGGTCCAAGTTCTATAGCCCACTTAGCAATTCTCCCTGTGGCCTCTCTGTTTTGGATGATGTCACCAAGGGGGGCAGAGCTGACCACAGTGATGGGATGACCCTGAAAATAATGCTTAAGTTTCCGGCTTGCCATGAACACACCATACACGAGCTTCTGCCAATGCGGGTACCGCTGCTTGGACTCAATGAGCACCTCGCTGACATAATAAACCGGCCGCTGAACCGGATGTTCCTTACCCTCCTCCTTGCGCTCTACCACAATGGCCACACTGACAGCTCGTGCGTTTGCTGCCACATACAGTAGTAAGGGCTCCTTATCAACCGGAGCAGCAAGGACTGGGGGCTCTGCCAGCTGCTTCTTCAAATCCTCAAAGGCGGTATTAGCTGCATCATTCCAGACAAAGTTATCAGTTTTCTTCATCAACTGATATAAGGGCATGGCCTTCTCACCCAAACGGCTTATAAACCGGCTTAAAGCAGCGACGCGACCCGCCAAGCGCTGAACGTCATTTATACACGCCGGCTTAGCCAGGGAGGTGATGGCCTTGATCTTCTCCGGGTTAGCCTCAATGCCTCTGTCAGAAACCAAAAAGCCCAAGAGTTTGCCTGCAGGAACACCGAAGACACACTTGGCCGGGTTAAGCATCATCTTATAGACCCGGAGATTATCAAAGGTTTCCCTTAAATCATCTATCAGGGTTTCCTCTTTTATGGACTTAACCACAATATCGTCCACGTAAGCGTGAACATTACGCCCAATCTGTTTATGAAGACAGTTCTGTACACAACGCTGGTAAGTCGCCTGTGCACACTTGAGTCCAAAAGGCATGGATACATAGCAGAAGGCTCCAAAGGGAGTAATGAACGCCGTCTTCTCCTGGTCCTTAACTGCCATCTTAATCTGATGATAACCGGAATAAGCATCCAAGAAACTTAGACGTGCACAACCTGCCGTAGCATCAATGATTTGATCAATACGGGGGAGGGCAAAAGGATCAGCCGGACACGCCTTGTTCAAGTCCGTGTAGTCCACACACATCCGCCAGGTGCCGTTCTTCTTGAGTACGAGCACCGGGTTAGCCAACCACTCTGGGTGAAAGACTTCAACGATAAACCCGGCCGCCAAGAGCCGGGCCACCTCTTCACCAATAGCTTTCCGCCTCTCTTCATTAAACCGCCGAAGGAACTGTCTGACCGGCTTAAATTTAGGATCAACATTGAGAGTATGCTCAGCGAGTTCTCTAGGTACACCTGGCATGTCAGAAGGTTTCCATGCGAAGATGTCCCTATTCTCACGGATGAACTCGATGAGCGCGCTTTCCTATTTTGGATCCAGATTTGCACTGATGCTAAACTGCTGAGATGAGTCACCTGGAACGAAATCAACAAGTTTAGTCTCATCAGCTGATTTAAATTTCATTGCCGGCTCTTGTTCTGTAGTTGGCTTTTTCAGAGAGGTCATATCTGTTGGGTCAACATTGTCCTTGTAAAACTTCAACTCCTCTGTAGCACACACAGATTCTGCATAAGCCGCATCGCCTTCCTCACACTCCAGAGCCACCTTCCGGCTGCCGTGAACCGTAATGGTCCCATTGTGACCCGGCATCTTGAGTTGTAAATACACATAACACGGCCGTGCCATGAACTTGGCGTAAGCTGGCCGTCCAAATATAGCATGGTAGGGACTTCTTATCTTGACCACCTCAAAGGTCAATTTCTCCACCCTGTAGTTGTTTCATCACCAAAAGCCACTTCCAATTCGATCTTGCCGACTGGATAAGCCGACTTACCAGGTACCACGCCATGGAAGATAGTGTTCGACTGGCTGAGGTTCTTATCAACCAACCCCATACGGCGAAAAGTCTCATAATAGAGGATGTTGATGCTGCTGCCTCCATCCATGAGTACCTTTGTGAATTTATATCCTCCCACTTGAGGAGCCACCACTAAGGCCAAGTGGCCCGGGTTATCCACCCGGGGAGGGTGATCCTCCCTACTCCACACTATAGGTTGCTCAGACCACCGCAAGTAGCGTGGGATCGCCGGCTCAACAGCATTCACAGCCCTCTTGTGAAGCTTCTGATCTCGCTTGCACAAACTAGTGGTAAACACATGATACTGTCCACCGCTAAGCTGCTTTGGATTGGTCTGATAACCCCCCTGCTGCTGTTGATGACCCTGGCCAGACTGTTGATTAAAGCCCCCTTGACCGTTCTGAGGACCGGAATTTGAGCCGCCACCCGGGCCATGAAAGCCGCCGGCGCCTGAGCCGCCGCCCGGGCCATTGTAGTTCTTAAAGGCCTTCATGATTGCACAATCCTTCCATAGATGAGTCGCTGGCTTCTCTCTAGAGCCGTGCCTCGGACAAGGCTCATTCAACAGCCGCTCCAGTGAAGGTCCTGACCCGCCGCCTCGGGGAGGGGGCCTCCCCTTGCGTCGCTGGTTATTGCCTTGTGCGCTGGCGTTGGCCACAAACTCTAGGCTGCCATCTGCCTTGCGCTTGCCTCCTCCTTGGTTCCCCGGGTTACACTGAGGACCCCTGCCATTGCCGTTCTTCTTTCCCTTCCCTGCCCTTTCATCATCTGAAGGGGGATCCTTGGTACCATCAGAATCGGCGTACTTGACAAGAGCCGCCATTAGTGTACCCATATCACTGCAGTCGCGCTTAAGCCGCCCGAGTTTCATCTTCAGGGGCACGAAGCGACAATTCTGCTCTAACATTAAGACTGCAGAGCCGGCATCCATCTTATCTGATGAATGTATGATCTCCTTAACCCGGCGAACCCAATGGGTCGTAGATTCACCCTCCTGCTGCTTACAGTAGTCAAATCCACAATTGACATAGACTGCCTACAGGTATCTTTGAAGTTTTGGATGAACCGGGCTTTCAGCTCAGCCCAAGACCCAATGGAGTTCGGTGCTAGCCCTTTCAACCAAGTGCGGGCAGTCCCATCTAACATCATGGTAAAATACTTGGCCATGGCCGCCTCACTGACCTCCAGCAGCTCCATAGCCATCTCATAACTCTCGATCCAGGCTGCGGGTTGTAAGTCAGCTGTATAGTTAGGCACCTTCCTAGGGCCCTTGAAGTCCTTAGGTAGACGTTCATTAAGGATAGTTGGCACTAAGCAAGGGACACCCCCGGTCCTGGTAGGGATACCCACATCAATGGAAGTCGTCGGATAAGCCGGGGGGGGGGGGTCTGGTAAGCCGTCAATTGAGGTACTTGCTCCGCCTCTTGCCGCGCTTGGTCTGCTGCGTAAAAGGCTCCATTATGAGCCGGGCCATGGCCAGGGGGCGGGTCATGGCGTCGGACATTACTTGAGCCGGTTGCTGAGACCATGTGCCGGCTGTAACTCGGGCTCTGGCCTGGACGAGGAGTCGAGTGGATCCTGTCCCAGCTGTAGGAGTACGCCTCTTGCTGCGCCAGTGCTGTCTGAAGGAGTTCCCTGACCCGGCGGGTTTCAATAGCCGTCGGAGAGTCACCATCAACTGGTAGAGCCGCGAGCCGTGCTGCCGCGGCGACCATGTTCTCCAGCGGGTTATTATAATGACCCGGAGGTATTGGCACATACTGAGGCGGGGCAGGGGGCACCTGGGGAGGCCCCATCACTCGTGGCTGAATAAGGGGTCCAGACCCAGGCGCTATGATCCCTGGCGGGTTACTAGACCCTGCACCTGGTGTGTTGAAGAGGTTGCGTGGATCGTAAACCGGAGGGAGTCGAGATTGGGCCTTTTGGTGCCTCCTTCTCAGGACCTCATTGGCCGCGTTTTGATCCATCGTGAGTTGGAAGGACTGCGCCTGGATCAGCTGGGTTTGGGCATCGAGAGCCGCCCTCTCCGCAGCCAGCCTGATCCCTTCCGCTGCAAGATCCTCTTTAGCCTTCACTAGATCTAATTTTAACTGTGCCACCTCCGCGTCGTGCTGAGCTTGATCTGCCGGGTCAACCGTGGCGGTTAGCAGGGCCGTCATCTTGTCCGTGAGATCCATCAGCACCTGAGCCGGAGAGGGCACCGGGTTTCCTGCTCCCGCAGGGGGGTTCTGAACAGGCTGCGCGCCAGCCATAAAGACTCCGACCTGACTTGGCGGCTCGAACGGGTCCGGAATGCTGTCACCATCGGAACAGCCCATGAGCCTGCCATCTTGAAGTTGATACAATGAGTTCGACTCATCGGTGGCCGACTCGCCGTCAGAGCCGGCGGCCGCCTCACCACCAGACCCAGACGGATCAGAGGCCCCTCCATGGATGCATCCCACCAAAGCGCGCCTTAAGGCAGGCCGGGCCCGGGCGGGTCGTACGCGCTGAGCCGTTTCGATGAGATCGGCGCAGAGATCCGGCTCAGGTCCCGGTTCACCAATCTTGCCAATGAAGACATGGATTCCACCGAAGGGGACCCAGTACCCGTACTCAATTGAGCCGGCGTCGGGGCCCCAGTTTGCATCGTCGATGTAGAGCTTGCCGCGACGACTCTTGGTCATCCGGCCCACAGCGTATCCCTTGAGCCCTTCGAAGCTGCCCTCCAAGAACTCAAATCCACCGTGCGCTGGCCCCACGGTGGGCGCCAACTGTCGTGGAATTGTGACGGCAGATGTCCTCAAGATAGGACTTAGTCGTGGAGCCATCGCAACTTGGAAGCTTGAAGGGGTTAATGTGGGACAAGGAACACGAGGGTTTATACTGGTTCGGCCCCTTACGGTGAAGGTAAAAGCCTACGTCCAGTTGAGATGGTATTGATTAGGGTTACGATCACCAGGGAGCTAAACTGCTATGCCCGGCTCTCGATGAGATCGTTCTCCTCCCTAAACCGCTGCCGGGTCGTCCCTTTATATAGGGAGGCTGACGCCCAGCAGCCCTCAGAGCCCCGGCCGGCTCATAAGAGCGTCCGGCTCGGACTCTCAATCATACTTTCCTTGCACTACAAGTTCTACCATAATAACGATTGTAACTACGGGCCCTAAGCCACATTCGGGTCTTAAGCCCATCTCTGGCCCACCATCTTCAAGCTTGGCTCCGGGCTTCTGGTAATGACCATTGGAGTAACCCGGCCCCTCCTGCCGGGTGACTCTAAGGTCTATATCCTCAACAGCCTTGGTTCACCTTAGTCAGCGCCAGCTTTGAGCTGGGCTGCGACTTGTCGAGTTCCTGAGAACCCTGCGGAGCTCGTCGCCCCGTCAGAAGGGGCCCCACTAGAGCTGAGCACCAGTTGTAGTGCTTGCGCGCACTTGGCGTGCGTGCTTCGCGCTGTCCCGCTCGCGAGGAGCTCGTGAGGGGAAGGCGATGGACATGAGTCCCAGTCAAAACGAGATCCAGAAGGCAAGAAATTGCTCGAACAAGAAAAGGCTCCCCCCCGCGCGCATCAATAAAAACTTAGCTTCAACTCAAATCCAGATCCAGAAAGCAAAGCTACACACAGAGAGAGATCCAAATCAAAAGGCCGCGTCCGACACCTAGTCTAGTCTTCTGGTCTTCAAGTCTACTCACCAGCGCGGAGCTAAGTGCTGCCACTTGGCGTGGGAGGGAGCCCCAGGGCCTGAGGCCGGCACCCCTGAGACTCCGGGGCGTGTACAGCCCCAACTCATTATTACGTGAGAGTGTCACGGGCGGCGAGCTTTACAGGCACTGGGCCTTCTTCACAGGTACCGGCCTTGCTTCATATCGCCAGGCGAGGGCCCCGCCTTGCGCCACCCTTGACCTCCTTTGGGCCGACCGGTCACCGGGACGACACAAAGGAGGGAAAGGGGACGCTAGCGGTGCCCTCGGCGACCACATGTCCTTTGCCGGGGGAAGGGTTGTCGAGGCCTCCCCGGGAGAGGGCCTACCTCCGGGTGTCGTCAGGCGTCGCGCGCCGCGGGGAGGGGCCTTGCTCCTGGCTTCCCCTCGGCGGCCCCCAGCGTGTCTCCCTTGTTGGAACGGATGCTGCCGTGCCAGGGTCGTCGATCAACGCTGCAACCTGAGTCATCTGCAACCCATGGTTAGCATAAGCCTGTTCCTGAGAGATTAGCGAAACCCTGTAGTTGCCGTTGCCGGCGTGACCGTCGTGGTTCTTCGTTGGTTCCTGGAAGGCTTCGACTCCTAGCGCCCCCTCTCCCCAATCTTCTCCAATGAACGAGTCAGGGTCGTCCTCTGGTGCGTACCCTTGGTCCATCACACGGGGCACGTAGGCTTCCGGGGCCGTCACCCAGAACACCTCGCCGTGGTGCCCCACGCTCCATGTTGCTCGGCTGTAACACCCCGGATGTAACTTTCCATATTTGTAACTCCGACTCTTGCCATTCTCAGCTATGTGTTATGATATTCCCTCCGTGGTCGGGTTTTGTCTTTCGTTTTGCATTTTTTGATGTCATGCATTTTCATATCATGTCATTATGTGCATTGCATTTGCATACGTGTTCGTCTCATGCATCCGAGCATTTCCCCGTTGTCTGTTTTGCAATCCGGCGCTCCTATCTCCTCCGGCGCATCCCTCTTGTTTTCTTTCGTGTGCGGGTGTTAAACTTTCTCGTAATGGACCGAGGCTTGTCAAGTGGCCTTAATATACCACCCGGAGACCACCGGTCAAGTTTCGTTCCATTTGGAGGTCGTTTGGTACTCCAACGGTTAACCGGGCATCCGCAAAGTCCATTTGAGTGTCCAGCAAAACACCCCTAAAAACCATCTCAAAACCCACCAAACTCTCTTCTATGCTCTAGGTCGTTCGATCACGATCGTGTGGGCGAAAACCGCACCTCATTTGGAGCCTCCTAGCTCCCTCTACCTATAAATATGTGAGCATCCCGAAATAACATTCGCAGTCCCCGAAACCCTAAAATATCCTCTCCGCGGGCGGACGCGTCCAGCGCCGCCGGACGAAATCGCCACCGCGCCCGCAGCCAATCCGGGGCTGCCACGTCACCGCCGCGGCTCGCCGGGCCCGAGGCCGGCCCGTCCGCGCGCGACCGGTCCCCGAGCCGCCGCCCGTTGCTCCGCGCTGCCCCGCCGCCTTCTCCGCCCCGCCCGCCGACTCCCTCCGCCGCCGCCGGTCGCCGTACCATCGCCGCCCTCGTCTTCGGCCGTCGCCGGCGCCGCCCGCCGCGCCGTGCCCCGCCGCCGTCGTGCGCCGCCCCGCGCCTCTTCTCCATCTCCTCCGACCCCGGCCGCGCCGCCACCTCTCCCTCCCGTCGCCGGCGAGCAGCGCCGCCGGAGCCGAAGCCCCGTCGAGCTCGAAGGCTCGATCCGATCTGGAATGTGAGCGTTGACTTTTTCCCCCGAACCCTAAATTTATTCCAAGTCCTCAAGTTTTTACAGCATCTTGCATGTTCGTGATGCCATTACTCCTTGCATGTAGCTCCGATTCGTGCGTGTGATATGTCAAATTGCTCGCCTCGTGATGCTCTACATTTTGTTCAATTGAACCATGTTCATTAGAGGTCATCTTGATGCCCAAATCGCTGTTGGAAGAGGGCTAGTTGCTGTTATCTGCTGGTTCTTATCAGAACTTGTAGAATTGTCATTTTTGTATCATTAAATCTGTGCATCTTATGGGCAAGAGCTCTACATGTGTTTTGAAGTATGCCATGCCATCTTTCCAAGGGTATATGCCATATATTTTTGTGATCTTTTTGGTGACTAGCACAAGCATGCAAAGTAGGCCCCGTAATATTTCTGATTTCAGGGACTTGGTGATTTCTCCAAGTCCTTGTCTGCTGTTATTTTGTTGCCATGTAAACTTGATGCTACAGAGAGATCCATGCATATTTTGGAGATGTTAAGTAAGGATGTTTTGTAGCTATTGTTGTAATTGATCCATTCCTGCCCTTGTTTGCATTTATGGAGTGCCATAGCATGACTCAATCTTGCTCTACATTTACTATAAAATATTTCTGGCAAATTCTTAACATGATATGCAATTTTGCCAAGCTTATTGTAGTTGATCCATACATGCTATGCTTTTGTTCTTGCCATGATTAGCTTCATAAACATGCCATCTTGCTGTAGGTATGCTAGTTTTGTCATGAATTGCTCTGTAGTGAGTGCATCAAGCTCACAAACATGTCCTCATATTATTATTTCTGCCATGCTCTGTTTTCTGCCAAGTCTGAAACCTGATAACGAAACTTGCTATGTTTACATGCTTGCCATCATATCTTCTGGTCATTTTTGGCTTATGGTCATTAAAGGACTTTTGTCATGTGATTTTAGTAGAATACTGCCATGCCTTGTATTGCCATATTAAGTTCCTGTAGCATGTTGATTTCGTGCTCTGAACATTGCTACCTGATGCTGTTTTCTGCCATGTCCAGTTTCTCACTAAGTCTGTGAACCTGTTATCTTTTGCACTTTTGCCATGCTTGTTTGAGCTTGTTATGTTGTGAACTAGCCATAGCTCAGTGTTCATCTTTTGTCAAGTATCTCCTGTAGATTACTTTCATATGCTTTGTTGATATGTTGGGGTGCTGTAGCATTGTTACTTGTTGCATTTTAAGTGCTATCATGCTGTTTATCGCAGATTCGTGTCATTCTTGTTTTGCTTGCCATTTGCAAACCGTGCATCCGATTCCGGTGATCTTTACATCGATTTCGACCGAAATCATCTCATCTTTCCAGTGGCATGCTTGGTTTGCCAAGTTACTGCCTTGTTCATCATTTTCCTTCCGGAGCATGCATACGCATCGCATATCATATCTCGCATATCATACATGTTCTGCATCATGTTGCTTGTGCATTTCTCGTTGTTGATTGTGGTTCCGTTTGTTTGTGTTCTTGTCTTGGGTAGAGACGGGGGACGAGTTCTTGAACAAGGAACCTGTTGAGTACGCTTACGAGGATCAAGCTCTTGACAACTCTGAGAACCTTGCAGGCAAGATGACCACCCCTCGAAATCACTTCTATCTTTGCTTTGCTAGTTGTTCGCTCTATTGCCATGCTGCGCTACCTATCACTTGCTTTATCATGTCTCCCATATTGCCATTTCAGCCTCTAACCATCCTTTCCTAGCAAACCGTTGTTTGGCTAAGTTACCGCTTTTGCTCAGCCCCTCTTATAGCGTTGCTAGTTGCAGGTGAAGTTGAAGTTGGTTCCATGCCGGAACATGGATATGTTGGGATATCACAATATCTCTTATTTAATTAATGCATCCATATATATTTGGTAAAGGGTGGAAGGCTCGGCCTTATGCCTGGTGTTTTGTTCCACTCTTGCCGCCCTAGTTACTGATATACCGGGATTATGTTCCTTGAGTTTGCGTTCCTTACACGGTCGGGTGATTTATGGGACCCCCTTGACAGTTCGCCTTGAATAAAACTCCTCCAGCAAGGCCCAACCTTGGTTTTACCATTTGCCACCTAAGCCTTTTCCCCCGGGTTTTCGCGAGCCCGAGGGTCATCTTTATTTTAACCCCCCGGGCCAGTGCTCCTTTGAGTGTTGGTCCGAACCGAGCAGCCTGCGGGGCCACCTCGGGGAAACTCGAGGTCTGGTTTTACTCGTAGCTTGACTTATCCGGTGTGCCCTGAGAACGAGATATGTGCAGCTCCTATCGGGATTTGTCGGCACATTCGGGCGGCTTTGCTGGTCTTGTTTTACCATTGTCGAAATGTCTTGTAAACCGGGATTCCGAGACTGATCGGGTCTTTCCGGGAGAAGGTTTATCCTTCGTTGACCGTGAGAGCTTATGATGGGCTAAGTTGGGACACCCCTGCAGGGTATTATCTTTCGAAAGCCGTGCCCGCGGTTATGAGGCAGATGGGAATTTGTTAATGTCCGGTTGTAGAGAACTTGTCACTTGACCCAATTAAAATACATCAACTGCGTGTGTAGCCGTGATGGTCTCTTCTCGGCGGAGTCCGGGAAGTGAACACGGTCTGAGTTATGTATGACGCAAGTAGGTGTTCAGGATCACTTCTTGGTCATTGCTAGTTGACGACCGCTCCGTTGCTTCTCTTCTCGCTCTCTCTTGCGTATGTTAGCCACCATATATGCTTATTGCCGCTGCAGCTCCACCTCATTACACCATCCTTTCCTATAAGCTTAAATAGTCTTGATCTCGCGGGTGTGAGATTGCTGAGTCCTCGTGACTCACAGATTCTACCAAAACAGTTGCAGGTGCCGACGATGCCAGTGCAGATGATCGGGTCGATCTCAAGTGGGAGTTCGACGAGGAACGTGGTCGTTACTATGTGTCTTTTCCTGATGATCAGTAGTGGAGCCCAGTTGGGACGATCGGGGATCTAGCATTTGGGGTTGTCTTATTTTCATCTGGATCTTGACCATAGTCGGTCTATATATGATTGTATTTTGGATGATGTATGAATTATATTCATGTATTGTGTGAAGTGGCGATTGTAAGCCAACTCTTTATCCCATTCTTGTTCATTACATGGGATTGTGTGAAGATGACCCTTCTTGCGACAAAACCACTATGCGGTTATGCCTCTAAGTCATGCCTCGACACGTGGGAGATATAGCGGCATCGTGGGCGTTACATCGGCCCATGGTGGCGTCCTGGGGATGACAACACGACATCCGGCTGGGACCGTGGAGGGCGACGCTTGCGCCCGTGCCCGTCGCGGGCGGCATGGGGGAGTCGGAGCCCCCTACGCTGCTGGCCGTGCTGATGTTGATGAAGCCCCGGGCGTAGTTGATGGCGCGCGGATGTGGTGAGGTTTGCCGCGCGGCCTTGCCGTGGCTTGGGGAGGAAGTCGATAGCAAAAGGGTGGTGCTCCCGACGCCGCTGCATCCAGCAGCTCGGCAACACGCTCCAGCAGTGTGTCCAGGCCGCTTTCCATCAGCCTGCACCGCAGCAGCTCCCTTGCCACGGTGAGCGCTGCCCGCATGTTTGCTTGCTCCCGCCGTGAGTGCGGTGCCGTTGCTGCGGCATGGCTCGCTGCTCTTGCGGTGGCCCATACCTGCCATGGGGTGAGGGTGGACGACGCCTGGCCGCACTGCCCGCGCCCGGCGGAGTTTGGCGGCGCCCGTGCCGCCTGGAGTGCGGGGTCGAGACCTTCATGGGCAGGCGGCGCTGTCCGGGCTGGCTAGGCTGCCCAGCGGTTGTAGCCGGCCCTTGAGTCGCCGGACATCGTGGCTGGGGAGCGTCGACAAGCTGGCCGGTGGAGGAGGAGCTCCGGTGCACCCCTACCTGGCGCGCCAAATGTCGGATGTGGGGTTCCGGCAAACCCTTGAGGTTCGAACACTGGGGTGCGCGCGAAGCCTTTCCCTCCTACCGATCTACGCCCTAGCTCGCTAAGATCTCACGGACGAACTCGACGAACTCGCAACACAGAAAGACACGAGATTTATACTGGTTCGGGCCACCGTTGTGGTGTAATACCCTACTCCAGTGTGGTGGTGGTGGATTGCCTCTTGGGCTGATGATGAACAGTACAAAGGAAGAACAGCCTCCTGAGGTTGAGGTGTTCCTGTGCGTACGAGCTTGTGCGCGTCTCTGGATCCGATGGCTACTACTGTGGTGGCTAGACCTATTTATAGAGGCCCTGGTCCTCTTCCCAAATATCGAGCGGGAAGGGAGCCAACAACGGCGGGCAAATTTGAAGGGGGACAGCTAGTACAAGCTATCCAGACAAAAGCGGTCTTTGCCTGCGAAAAGCTCTGGTGGTGACACCATCTTGGGCTCCACGATGACCTCCGTCTCGCCGTCCTCCTGGTCTTGGTCTCATTGCACCAATATAGCAACCTTTGCCTGATGCCTCGGTACTCTTCGCCTGCGCTGGCCTTCTTAGCACCAAAGAGGAAATAAGGACGCTGCGCGCGCTGGCGCCCGCCTGGTGCCGTTCGTCATGGCTCACGTCACGAGAGCCTCGTGAGGTTTGCCCCGCCTTGATATCTCCACTCCTTGTGAGCCTGCCTGGCTTGGCCACTCCAGAGGAGGTCTTGCGTCGTCCGCCTCGCAAGGGTCTTGGATGCCTTGTTGATGAAGATGGGCCGTACGGCCTGCTGGCTTAGCCACGCTGTGGGCCGCAGGCAGGCAAGTCTGGGGACACCTGTTCCCAGAACGCCGACAGCACCCACTCCTCCCACTGACGGGCACAGCCGCAGCAACGATGCTCAGACCGGGGTGAACCATCGCCCTCCGACCGCCCCCGCCGCGGAGCGACCACGGGCCATGTGGCTCCACCCGGACAAGCCGACCAGACTGCTGCGCTCGACGGAGCCGCCGACCCTCCAGCACCACCACCACGCGATCCCGCTGCCCAGGTGGTCGTCCCACAACTGCGTGGACACGGCACCACCGCTGGCACCATCAGGAGCCATGCGACGGTGCGGTCGACGTCATCAACATCTATGCCAAGCACAGCCACGGAGGCTATGGCGTGAGCTCAGTTGCTACTGAGGTTTCCGCCGGCGGCCGAGTAGATGGATGAATGGCATGCCACCATCCAGAGCCTGCTCGGTTTTGCCGAAGCTGGGGGCTCACGACGAGCTGGCCCACCACGATCTCCCCAAGTGACAGCAACCGCCTGTACCACTGGCCGAACGGAGGGGGCCGTCCCCACGGAGCAGTCTCCACCATGGCAGCCGACGCGGGCGCAGCTGAATCAAGACCCCGACGACGTCTCAATGGCCTCTTCCGACACTCTAGCATGTCCTGGCCAACATCGAGCCCCAGAGGATAGGCGGCGGGGGGACGCACGCGTCACCATAGATCGACGCCACGATGACCTCCACCAGACCGACGGGTGCGGCAGCCTCAAGGTCGATGAGCCTGCGCTTAGTGTTGGTGGGTGCCTACCTTTCGATGTCGGCTGCCCTACCCTTACACGAGAGCTTCGGCAAGTCCGTTGGCCGTCCGTTCGCACATTCAAGCCAGAGATACCTGAGAAGTACGATAGGAGGCTGAACCCGGCAGAGTTCCTAAGCATCTATACCATCGCTGTTCAAGTTGCCGGGGGAAGAGATGAGAAGGTGTTCGCCAACTACTTACCTTTGGCCCTCAAGTCCAACGTGAGGTCTTGGCTGGTGCACCTGCCAGAGAACTCCATTTCGTCATGGTCAGACCTGTGCCACGAGTTCATCGGTGCCTTCACCGGTGGCCACCAAGAGCCCTGCAGGCCCAACGACCTCCAACTTCTCCAGCAAAAGGAAGGAGAAACTCTCCGTAAGTATTTACAAAGATTCAGTAAAATTCATAGGAATATTCCAAATATCCATCCGACAACCGTTATAGCAGTCTTCCAGTCCAATGTGCGCAACTGTCGCATTCGTTCTAAGATGAATTTGCGGTTGCCCAAGACTGTGAAGGAGCTATACACACTAGTGGATAAGTGTTCTCGGATGGAGGAAGGAAGGAAGTTGCCCGCAGAGGAGGATTGCATCAATGTTGATTCAGAGGATGAAGATGAATCAACCAGTCAGAGAAAGGGCAAGAAGCGCAGTAAGAAGCCAAGAGATAAGGTAGTGATGACTATAGAAGGTTCGGGCACACCTAGTACCGGCAAGATGGCCATGGTTGAGGCCCCTGGCAAAGAAGTTGCTGCTTGCACAGCCTGCCGAGAAGCCGCTGCTATCGAGAAAGCTGGGAAAGGCGATGGCCTATACTGCAAGATCCACCAGACCAAGGGCCTTGACCTTCAAGAGTGTTACCAGGTTGAGAAGCTCGTCAAGAAACAGAGGGCGGAATACGATAAGCATGACAAGGAAAAAGGTCAGAATGCCGCTGGCGGAAAGGGCCGAGGTGGTGAAGCAAATCGCCCTGGCAAACCCTTTCAGAACCAAGGAAATCCCGCCAGGGTTCAAGAGAAGGAAGTATGTGATGATGTGAGTGATGAAGGGAATGAAGAGGAAACCAGTGAGGGGGAATTTCAGAAGACCACTGATGCCCTATGCATTGACGGGGGTGCATCTTTGCACGCCTCCCACTGCCAGCTCAAGTGATGGGCACAAGAGATCAATGTTGTGGAGCCAGCGCCAGAGCCCCAGAAACCGCTCAAATGGCCCCGCACGCCAATCATCTTTGATGAGGAGGATCACCCTGGCCGCACCATCGCGGTAGGATGCTTGCCATTGTTGGTATCCCCGGCAATTCGCAACATCAAGGTCACAAAGATGTTAGTGGATGGCGGGGCCGGGTTGAATCTGATTTCCCCAGTAGTCATCAGCAAGCTTCAAATAGGAGAAGAAGAGCTAGAGGTTACCGGCACGTTTCAGGGAGTTAACCCCGGCAGGAGCCATCCTAAAGGGAAGATTACGTTGCCAGTGACGTTTGGGGGAGAACTGAACTACCGAACAAAGAAGATTGTGTTTGATGTGGTTGATCTCCCCCTACCATACAATGGCATTCTTGGACTCCCAGCCCTGGCCAAGTTCATGGCAGCATCCCACTATGCTTATAACACTCTAAAGATGCCTGGGCCATTCGGAGTCATCACTATACCATCAGATGAGAAGGATACAATCATCTGCATGGACAAGATGAACCGGGATGCAGTCGCAGCAGCGGCAGCGGCAGCAACAACTCCCACCAAGGAAAGCAAAGGAAAGAAAAGGGATTGGAGGACCTCCGGCAAGGAGTCCGGGAAGCGTGCCCCCTTCGAGTGCACGGCACTCGTTGACGACGTGTCGGAGTGTTCCAACAGCAAGAGATCCAAGGTTGCTGCACCCCAGGTGAAGAAGGTCCCGGCAGGGCTGGCTGGCATTGACAGTACTTTCACCATCAGCGCCACCCTAGATGACAAATAGGAAAGTGCGTTCGTTGCCTTCCTGCAGGAGAATATCGATGTGTTTGCCTGGCAACCATCTGATATCCCCGGTGTTCCTAGGGAGGTAATCGAGCACCACCTTGTTGTCTGCCCACACGCCGACCCGTCAAGCAGAAAGTCCGAAAGCAGGCCTTGGAAAGGCAGAAGTTCAGTGCAGAGGAAATCAAGAAACTGGAGGCAGCTGGTTTGGTCAGAGGAGTACTGCATCCTACATGGTTAGCAAATCCAGTTGTAGTCCGGAAGGCTAATGGGAAATGGAGGCTTTGCATTGATTTCACTGATCTCAACAAGGCTTGCCCAAAGGACCCATTTCCCTTGCCGCATATCGACCAGATTGTGGATTCCACTTCAGGGTGTGATTTGCTCTCCTTTCTGGATGCATATTCCGGATATCACCAGATCTTCACGTCCAAAGAAGATGAAGAGAAGACATTGTTCATCACTCCATGTGGTACGTACTGCTTTGTCCGCATGCCATTCGGACTAAAGAGTGCCGGGTCCACTTTTGCAAGGGCAGTTCAGATTGGTTTTGAGCCACAGTTACATAGAAACATAGAAGCTTATATGGATGATATCGTGGTCAAAACAAAGGATAAGACCACTCTTATCCAGGATTTGGAGAAGACATTAGCTAATCTGCGCAAGATCAATTTGAAGCTTAATCCGGAGAAGTGTGTGTTTGGTGTCCCCTCCGGCAAGCTGCTTGGTTTTCTTTGTGTCCCATCGGGGGATCGAAGCTAACCCCGACAAGATCAAAGCCATCGAGCAGATCCAAGCACCAAGGACAGTTAAGGATGTGAGGCACTTGACGGGATGCGTCGCCGCGCTGAGTAGGTTCATTTCCATGTCTACCGAGCGTGCCCTGCCATTCTTTAAAATTTTGAAGAAAGCATGGCCTATGAAGTGGACCCCAGAAGCAGATGCAGCTCTGCAGGAGTTGAAGGCCTACCAATCGTCTGTGCCTACCTTGGTTGCACCCAAACCCCAAGAGCCATTGTTGCTATACTTGGCGGAAACCAACCAAGTGGCAGTGTAGCCTTAGTAGCACAGCGAGAAGTGGATGAGGCAGAAAATGGGCAGATAACGACAGAGTCAGAAAAGGATCAGAATAGCAATGAGCACGGCAACGAGAGCAACCCCAAGGACACGGCAAGGAAGAAAGTGGTGCAGTGCCCGTTGTACTTCGCCAGCTCCTTGTTACAAGGGGCTAGATCAAGGTACTCTGGTGTGCAAAAGATGATCTTTGGTCTCATTATGGCCTCAAGGAAACTGCGCCGCTACTTCCAAGCACATGAGATCATGGTTGTCACTCGTTTTCCGTTGCAAAGGATACTCTGAAACCCTGAGGCTACTGGCAGAATAGTGGAGTGGGCTTTGGAGTTATCCAGCTTTGGTTTGAAGTTTGAGAGCACATCAATTATTCAGAGTAGGGCGCTGGCAGGGTTTATTGTAGAATGGATGCCAACCCCTGATGAGGAAGTGATAGAGACAGCTATCCCCGGCAAGGAATCACCCCAAGAATGGATTATGTATTTTGATGGTGCTTTTTCCCTACAAGGTGCGGGGGATGGCGTGCTTCTTGTTACCCCCTCCGGGGAGCACTTGAAGTACGTCGTCCAAATGCATTTTCCCCGGGAAGAAGCTACCAACAATACAACTGAGTATGAAGGGCTCCTTGCCGGGCTCAGAAATGCAGCAGAATTGGGAATCAAGAAGCTGATCATATGAGGAGATTCACAGCTTGTTGTGAGACAATTCAACAAGGATTATCAAAGCCAATTGATGGAAGCATACGTCAAGGAAGTGAGGAGATTGGAGGAGCACTTTGACGGGTTGCAAACAGATCACGTACCCCGTGCGAAAAACAGCATAGCCGATCACCTGTCGAAGTGTGCTGCGCAGAAACCTCCTGTGGAACCAGGAACTTTTGTTCTCCGTCTCTCTTAGCCCTCCGTATCACCAGCCACAATGGCCCGGAAAAGGAGAAAGTTGGACTACAGTAAGCCTCTCCCGGTCGAGCCGACCACTCCCGGCAGAGACCTTGCCAGAAATAACTCCTCACAGCCTGCCAGACCACCCACTCTAGCCGGGCCCATGGACCCCGCGAACGAGGCTGGTACTCCCGCCGCAGAGGAGGTGCCGCTAGTCCTTGTTGCCGAGCCCCAGGCTCCAACTTGGGCAAGGCACATCGCCCGCTTCCTCCAAACCGGAGAACTTCCCGGCGACCAAGATGAAGCTGAGAAAGTAGCCCGGAGGGCCAGTATGTATCAGTTTGTCGATGACACTCTATACAGAAGGAGGCCCAATGGTGTGAAATTAAAGTGTGTCTGCTGGGAGGATGGAAAGGAACTGCTGGCTGAGATTCACAGAGCAATGTGCGACTCACACATTGGATCAAGGGCATTAGTTGGGAAAGCATTCCGGCAAGGATTCTATTGGCCCACAGCCCTCCAAGATGCAGTCGAGCTCATCACGACATGTGAAGCCTGCCAGTTCCATTCCAAGAGAACACAGCTGCCTGCCCAAGCCCTTCAGACAATCCCTTTATCATGGCCATTTTCGGTATGGGGGCTTGATATCCTTGGCCCCTTCCCCCGAGCAATCGGGGGCTTTGAATTCTTGTTCGTCACCATCGACAAGTTTACAAAGTGGCCGGAAGTGACAACCGTGAGGAAGGTGACTGCCCAGTCAGCTATCAAGTTCTGGAAAGAATTGGTGTGTTGTTTTGGAGTTCCGGCAAGGATCATCACCGACAACGGCCCCCAATTCATGAGCCACGCCTTCTTGTAATATATTCGTACCCTCGGATGCAAGATCTCATTTGCCTCTATGGCACACCCCGGAGCAATGGACAAGGTGAGAGGGCGAACACTGAAGTGCTACGTGGACTCAAGACAAGAACTTTCGATATGCTGCAGAAGCACGACAGGCGGTGGATCGAGGAGCTGCCGGTAGTTCACAGGTCCCTCAGAATGACACCTAACCGAGCTACCGGGAAGACTCCATTCTCCCTGGTCTATGAGACAGAAGCAGTTATCCCCAGGGAACTCATTTACGGGTCCCCTTGAGTGCTTGCCTATGATGAAGTAGCGCAAGATCAGCACCGGCGTGACGACACTGTTCTACTCAAGGAGAACCATCTCCGGGTTGCTACGCGTGCTGCACGCTACCAGCAAGCCCTGCGTTGCTATCATAGCCGCATGGTTCATGCCTGGTGTTTTGAGGAAGGTGACCTTGTCCTTAGGCGCGTTCAGTCCGCCAAGGGTACAAATAAGCTGTCACCAAAGTGGGAAGGCCCTTACCGGGTGGTACGAGTCACCAGACCTGGCACAATCCGTCTGGAGACCGGAGATGGCACTCAGTTGCAAAACTCATGGAATATTGAGCATCTCCGCAAGTACTACCCGTAAGGTGCGAGGCTGTCGGGCAGTGCCCGGCAGCCACCCTTTTGTACAGGCCTTGCCTCAGCTACATGTAACCCCTTGTACAAAGCCGAGGCGATGACCCCGTGCAAGAGAAAATAAAGAAGTGCTGTAGGGGGCCCCCAACTAAGATTGCATGCATGCATGAGCACACCAGATCACTGCATAAGCATTTGATGAGCATTTGCATATGCATATAGATAGGATCGCATCCTGCCGTGAACTTGGCTTCGACAAGGGACGAGAAGATTGCACGGCACAGCGATCCCCGGCAAGCCAAATAGATCAGTTTTACCTCTTGTCCATTAGTGTTCTGTAAAGCTATAACTTTGCATGAGAAAACCTCGCCTCTCTTTTAAACTTAGGTGCTCCCATCCTTGACTCGAATGTTGCTTCAGTCAGGATGGTCGCAGTAGCCTTTGGTAAAAAGGAGCTGGCGGGGGGCTGGCCCCTCTCTCTGTCCCCTGGCAGACGTAGCTCTTCGGTAGACAAAGAGGGTGCCGACAGGATATCCTGCCGGGGAAAACTCGTTTATTTTCATTAAAGAGGCACTCCACCTCTGCATGGACATACACATGCACGGGTTCCCGACAAGGTTCATCTTTTTCATTCATATGCTGATACAAATACAAGCATTACAAAACACAAAGATGGACTCGAGAGATTACATTATTTGAATTAAAGTTTGCTGATTGCCTACAAGTTTTAGATTGAAAAAAGATAAGTGCCGCATTACGCCTTTGCCCCTGTGCATTTCCTACAAGAAGAGGTCGAAGGGGCCGGAGGCGGGCACAGTTGGGATTCAATGCCTCCCTAGGATCAGGACGGCGCCGCTCCCCAGCAAGGAGGAAGAAACCGGAGGGCAGTCGCGGATGGTGATGCAGCCGGAGGACCAGATGGGAGGCACGGAGTCACCGGCAAACACGACTCCTCGGAACTGCCGTCCTCGTTCTTGACGCGTCGTGGGTTGCCGCTGCCATCCGCATCACTACCACACGAAGAACTCGGCACGACCAGCACGCCGGACACCATGCTCTCTAAACCCTTCCAAAGAGAGCATGGTTGTCCTCGGGAGCCCTGACGTTGGAAGTCACCGCACGTCCTGAAGACGTGTGAGAAAGCAAGGAGTATTCCTGTTCGACGAGAAGACCGTGCCCAGGAGGAGCAAGATTCACCCCGTTAGCGGTGAATCTCTCCTATGGCTCCTCCCCGATGCCGCAAAAGGAAGAAGAATGGGAGCGGTCGACTACCATGCGTCGTGCCCATCTCGAGCCGCGGCATGGTGTTGGTCGCATCCCCTCCCACTGAAGTAAAGGCTGCGGGCGACCCGGCGACAAGCACGCCGGGGTTGCCACTCCCGGCGTGGACGTCGTGCCGCCCGAACCTTCCTCTCAGATCCAAGGGAGATCCCAAGCAGGAGCCCGGGGGCTGGCCCCGGGATCTTCTCTTTGGTATCGCTGGCGGAAGCAGAGAACAAGGGATGAAGAAGGTGTCGGATCTCGGGTTCTGGCAAAACCCTTAAGGTTCGAACTCTGGGGTGCGCGCGGAGATTTCCTCCCTACCGATCTACGCCCTAGCTCGCTAGGATCTCGCGGATGAACTCGACGAACTCACAACACAAAGACACAAGATTTATACTGGTTTGGGCCACCGTTGTGGTGTAATACCCTACTCCAGTGTGGTGGTGGTGGATTGCCTCTTGGGCTGATGAAGAACATTACAAAGGAAAGAATAGCCTCCTGAGGTTGAGGTGTTCTTGTGCTCAGTGTGTGGCTAAGGATTGGCTGAGGATCCCCTCTCCCCCTACTGTGGTGGCTAGCTCTACTTATATAGGCCCTGGTCCTCTTCCCAAATATTGAGCGGGAAGGAAGCCAACAACGGCCAATTTGAAAGGGGACAGCTAGTACAGCTTATCCTGACAAAAGCGGTCTTCGCCTGCGAAAGGCTCTGGTGGTGACGCCGTCTTGGGCTCCATGGTGACCTCCGTCCTGCCGTCCTGCTGGTCTTGGTCTCGTTGCACTGATATGGAAACCTTTGCTTGATGCCTCGGTACTCCGCGCCTGTGCTTGCTTCCTTAGAACCAAAGAGGAAACAAGGACGCTGCGCGCGCTGGCGCCCGCCTGATCTTGATCGTCATGGCTCACGTCACGAGAGCCTCGCGAGGTTTGCCCCGCCTTGATTTCTCCGCTCCTCGCGAGGCAGCCTCGTGAGGCCGCTCCTGAGGAGGTCTTGCGTCGTTCGCCTCGGGAGGCTTGGCCCCTCGCGAGGGTTTCGAATGTCTTGCTGATGAAGATGGGCCGTACAGGCCTGCAGCGCAGCCACGCTGTGGGCCGCAGGCAGGCAAGTCTGGGGACCCCCGTTCCCAGAACGCCGACAGTAGCCCCCGGGCCCAAGGCGCTTTCGGGCTTGGCTTCGAGGCGAAGCCAAAGGTCAAGCGCGTAGTGCCACGAGCCCCAAAAGCCCGCGGCCTTGGGCGACGCGTGGCGGTTGATTGGACGTGGGCGTCTCCGCTTCCCGAAGCTGCCTTGGAATCCGCCTGGCTATGCGGCCCCGACAACCTACACAGTTAATCTTGCATCACCCACGCCTTGCTTCCCCAATCCCTCTGCTTTCTCGAGATTCTGCTCCTCCTCTCCAATCTGACCTGCACCCTGCCCGCTTCATCGCCATGGCGCCAAAACAAGCAGACAAGGGGAAGAAGCCCCTGTCTTCGCCAAGGGCGCCTCCGGCTGTCGAGCCTGCGGTCGGACGATCCTTGGTGCTCAACGATGAGGCCATGGACAAGGTGCGTCCAATGTTCTCTTCCAGCTTCAACGAGTGGGGGGAGACGGTGGCTTGGCCTGCGTCCCGCGCTCGCATTGCCCAGACAGCCACCAAGGTCCCAATCTTCATAGATGCCCTTTGGGCTGGCCTGATTCCTCCTTTCTCCGCCTTCTTCAACGCGGTGCTTGAGCATTATCAGATCCACATGCTGCATCTCGACCCTCAATCCATGCCTCACCTTGTCGTCTTTGCCTTTGTGTGTGAAGCCATGGAGGGCATCGCTCCTTCTGTGGCCCTCTTCCGCCATTTCTTCTCATTGCATCTGACTGACCCCCTGCAAAGCTTGGGGTGCGTGAGCTTCCAGGCCATGGCCGCGACGGCGGGCGCGGGGATCGACTTCGAGCTTCCTCCATCCACGAGCGAGTTTCGGACACGGTGGGTGTTTGTTGACGCCAGTGCGCTCAGCCCTCTGCTCCACGCCCCGTTAGCGCCTGCCGTATTCCACTCAGGCTGGGGCCACGAGAGGCTCGCGAGCCCCCGCCTAGTCCCCGTCTGGCTCAGGATGAGGAAGTTGAAGGAAAGTGGCGTGACCGCGCCTATGGTGGTGAAGGAGTTCATCAAGCACCGGGTCGCCCCGCTTCAGCGTCATTCTCGCCCGATGTGGACCTTGCTCAGCAGCCAGGATCATATGAGGTTTCAGGAGTCCGGGCTCCCCCTCGGGATGCGGCAAACGGTGCTCGAGGTCCTGACAGGTGTCCCTTCGCCGGATGACTTGCCTGGGAAGAACTGCCTGCTGTACCGCTGCAAGAACAAGGCTGAATTTGGAGGGAGCATGCCTCCCGTCGACGAGTGGGGACTGCGTCCGGACGGCCTGGTGGGTGAAGGAAATATGCCCTAGAGGCAATAATAAAGTATTATTTATTTCCTTATATCATGATGAATGTTTATTATTCATGCTAGAATTGTATTAACCGGAAACATAATACATGTGTGAATACATAGACAAACAGAGTGTCACTAGTGTGCCTCTACTTGACTAGCTCGTTAATCAAAAATGGTTATGTTTCCTAACCATAGACATGAGTTGTCATTTGATTAACGGGATCACTTCATTAGGAGAATGACGTGATTGACTTGACCCATTCCGTTAGCTTAGCACTCGATCGTGTAGTATGTTGCTATTGCCTTCTTCATGACTTATACATGTTCCTATGACTATGAGATTATGCAACTCCCGTTTACCGGAGAACACTTTGTGTGCTACCAAATGTCACAACGTAACTGGGTGATTATAAAGGTGCTCTACAGGTGTCTCCAAAGGTACTTGTTGGGTTGGCGTATTTCGAGATTAGGATTTGTCACTCCGATTGTCGGAGAGGTATCTCTGGGACCACTCGGTAATGCACATCACTATAAGCCTTGCAAGCATTGTAACTAATGAGTTAGTTGCGGGATGATGTATTACGGAACAAGTAAAGAGACTTGCTGGTAACGAGATTGAACTAGGTATCGAGATACCGACGATCGAATCTCGGGCAAGTAACATACCGATGACAAAGGGAACAACGTATGTTGTTATGCGGTCTGACCGATAAAGATCTTCGTAGAATATGTGGGAACCAATATGAGCATCCAGGTTCCGCTATTGGTTATTGACCGGAGAGGTGTCTCGGTCATGTCTACATAGTTCTCGAACCCGTAGGGTCCGCACGCTTAACGTTACGATGACAGTTATATTATGAGTTTATATGTTTTGATGTACCGAAGGAGTTCGGAGTCCCGGATGAGATCAGGGACATGACGAGGAGTCTCGAAATGGCCGAGACGTAAAGATCGATATATTGGACGACTATATTCGGACTTCGGAAAGGTTCCGAGTGATTCGGATATTTTTCGGAGTACCGGAGAGTTACGGGAATTCGTATTGGGCCTTAATGGGCCATACGGGAACGGAGAGAAAGGCCCCAAAGGGAGGCCGCACCCCTCCCCATGGACTAGTCCGAACTGGACTAGGGAGGGGGGGCGCCCCCTTCCTTCTTTCTCCTTCTCCCTTCCCTTTTCCTACTCCAACAAGGAAACGAGGAGTCCTACTCCCGGTGGGAGTAGGACTCCCCCCTTGGCGCGCCTCTCCCCTTGGCCGGCCGCCTCCCCCTTTCTCCTTTATATACGGGGGCAGGGGGGCACCCCAAAGACACACAATGGATATACGATATTTTAGCCGTGTGCGGTGCCCCCCTCCACCATATTACACCTCGATAATATCGTTGCAGAGCTTAGGCGAAGCCCTGCGTCAGTAGAACATCATCGTCGTCACCACGCCGTCGTGTTGACGAAACTCTCCCTCAACACTCGGCTAGATCGGAGTTCGAGGGACGTCATCAAGCTGAACGTGTGCTGAACTTGGAGGTGCCGTGCGTTCGGTACTTGATCGGTCGGATCGTGAAGACGTACGACTACATCAACCGCGTTGTGTTAACGCTTCCGCTATCGGTCTACGAGGGTACGTGGACAACACTCTCCCTCTCGTTGCTATGCATCACCATGATCTTGCGTGTGCGTAGGAATTTTTTTTGAAATTACTACGTTCCCCAACAGTGGCATCCGAGCCTGGTTTTATGCGTTGATGTTATATGCACGAGTAGAACACAAGTGAGTTGTGGGCTATATAAGTCATACTGCTTACCAGCATGTCATACTTTGGTTCAGCGGTATTGTGAGATGAAGCGGCCTGGACCGACATTACGCGTACGCTTACGCGAGACTGGTTTCACCGTTGCGAGCACTCGTTGCTTAAAGGTGACTGGCGGGTGTCTGTCTCTCTCACTTTAGTTGAACCGAGTGTGGCTACGCCCGGTCCTTGCGAAGGTTAAAACAGCACCAACCTAACAAACTATCATTGTGGTTTTGATGCGTAGGTAAGAACGGTTCTTGCTAAGCCCGTAGCAGCCACGTAAAACTTGCAACAACAAAGTAGAGGACGTCTAACTTGTTTTTGCAGGGCATGTTGTGATGTGATATGGTCAAGACATGATGCTATATTTTATTGTATGAGATGATCATGTTTTGTAACCGAGTTATCGGCAACTGGCAGGAGCCATATGGTTGTCGCTTTATTGTATGAAATGCAATCGCCATGTAATTGTTTTACTTTATCACTAAGCGGTAGCGATAGTCGTAAAAGCAATAGTTGGCGAGACGACAACGATGCTACGATGGAGATCAAGGTGTCGCACCGGTGACGATGGTGATCATGACGGTGCTTCGGAGATGGAGATCACAAGCACAAGATGATGATGGCCATATCATATCACTTATATTGATTGCATGTGATGTTTATCTTTTATGCATCTTATCTTGCTTTGATTGACGGTAGCATTATAAGATGATCTCTCACTAAATTTCAAGATAAAAGTGTTCTCCCTGAGTATGCACCGTTGCGAAAGTTCTTCGTGCTGAGACACCACGTGATGATCGGGTGTGATAGGCTCTACGTTCAAATACAACGGGTGCAAAACAGTTGCACACGCAGAATACTCAGGTTAAACTTGACGAGCCTAGCATATGCAGATATGGCCTCGGAACACGGAGACCGAAAGGTCGAGCGTGAATCATATAGTAGATATGATCAACATAGTGATGTTCACCATTGAAACTACTCCATCTCACGTGATGATCGGACATGGTTTAGTTGATATGGATCACGTGATCACTTAGAGGATTAGAGGGATGTCTATCTAAGTGGGAGTTCTTAAGTAATATGATTAATTGAACTTAAATTTATCATGAACTTAGTCCTGATAGTATTTTGCAAATTATGTTGTAGATCAATAGCTCGCGTTGTTGCTTCCCTGTGTTTATTTTTGATATGTTCCTAGAGAAAAATTATGTTGAAAGATGTTAGTAGCAAAGATGCGGATTGGATCCGTGATCTGAGGATTATCCTCATTGCTGCACAGAAAATTATGTCCTTGATGCACCGCTAGGTGACAGACCTATTGCAGGAGCAGATGCAGACGTTATGAACGTTTGGCTAGCTCAATATGATGACTACTTGATAGTTTAGTGCACCATGCTTAACGGCTTAGAATCGGGACTTCAAAGACGTTTTGAACGTCATGGACCATATGAGATGTTCCAGGAGTTGAAGTTAATATTTCAAGCAAATACCCGAGTTGAGAGATATGAAGTCTCCAACAAGTTCTATAGCTAAAAGATGGAGGAGAATAGCTCAAGCAGTGAGCATGTGCTCAGATTGTCTGGGTACTACAATCGCTTGAATCAAGTGGGAGTTAATCTTCCAGATAAAATAGTGATTGACAGAATTCTCTAGTCACCATCACCAAGTTAGTAGAACTTCGTGATGAACTATAGTATGCAAGGGATGACGAAAGTAATTCCCGAGCTCTTCGTGATGCTGAAATCGACGAAGGTAGAAATCAAGAAAAACATCAAGTGTTGATGGTTGACGAGACCACTAGTTTCAAGAAAAGGGCAAAGGGAAGAAGGGGAACTTCAAGAAGAACGGCAAGCAAGTTGCTGCTCAAGTGAAGAAGCCTAAGTCTGGTCCTAAGCCTGAGACTAAGTGCTTCTACTGCAAAGGGACTGGTCACTGGAAGCGGAACTACCCCAACTATTTGGTGGATAAGAAGGATGGCAAAGTGAACAAAGGTATATTGGATATACATGTTATTGATGTGTACTTTACTAGTGTTTATAGCAACCCCTCGGTATTTGATACTGTTCAGTTGCTAAGAGTAGTAACTCGAAACGGGAGTTGCAGAATAAACAGAGACTAGTAAAAGGCGAGGTGACGATGTGTGTTGGAAGTAGTTCCAAGATTGATATGATCATCATCGCACACTCCCTATACTTTCGGGATTAGTGTTGAAACTAAATAAGTGTTATTTGGTGTTTGCGTTGAGCATGAATATGATTTGATCATGTTTGTTGCAATACGGTTATTCATTTAAATTAGAGAATAATTGTTGTTCTGTTTACATGAATAAAACCTTCTATGGTCATACACCCAATAAAATGGTTTGTTGGATCTCGATCGTAGTGATACACATATTCATAATAATGAAGCCAAAAGATGCAAAGTTAATAATGATAGTGCAACTTATTTGTGGCACTGCCGTTTAGGTCATATTGGTGTAAAGCGCATGAAGAAACTCCATACTGATGGGATTTTGGAATCACTTGATTATGAATCACTTGATGCTTGCGAACCGTGCCTCATGGGCAAGATGACTAAAACGCCGTTCTCCGGAACTATGGAGAGAGCAACAGATTTGTTGGAAATCATACATACAGATGTATGTGGTCCGATGAATATTGAGGCTCGTAGCAGGTATCATTATTTTCTGACCTTCACAGATGATTTGAGCAGATATGGGTATATCTACTTAATGAAACAGAAGTCTGAAACATTTGAAAAGTTCATATAATTTCAGAGTGAAGCGGAAAATCATCGTAACAAGAAAATAAAGTTTCTACGATCTGATCGTGGAGAAGAGTATTTGAGTTACGAGTTTGGCCTTCAGTTAAAACAATGTGAAATAGTTTCACTACTCACGCCACCTGGAACACCACGGTGTAATGGTGTGTCCGAACATCGTAACCGTACTTTATTAGATATGGTGCGATATATGATGTCTCTTACCGATCTACCACTATCGTTTTGGGGTTATGCATTAGAGACAGCTGCATTCACGTTAAATAGGGTACCATCTAAATCCGTTGAGACGACATCTTATGAACTGTGGTTTGGCAAGAAACCAAAGTTGTCGTTTCTTAAAGTTTGGGGTTGCGATGCTTATGTGAAAAGGTTTCATCCTGATAAGCTCAAACCCAAATCGGAGAAATGTGTCTTCATAGGATACCCAAAGGAGACAGTTGGGTACACCTTCTATCACAGATCCGAAGGCAAGACATTCGTTGCTAAGAATGGATCCTTTCTAGAGAAGGAGTTTCTCTCGAAAGAAGTGAGTGGGAGGAAAGTAGAACTTGATGAGGTAACTGTACCTGCTCCCTTATTGGAAAGTAGTTCATCACAGAAATCTGTTCCTGTGACTCCTACACCAATTAGTGAGGAAGTTAATGATGATGATCATGTAACTTCAGATCAAGTTACTACCAAACCTCGTAGGTAAACCAGAGTGAGATCCACACCAGAGTGGTACGGTAATCCTGTTCTGGAGGTCATGTTATTTGACCATGACGAACCTACGAACTATGAGGAAGCGATGATGAGCCCAGATTCCGCGAAATGGCTTGAGGCCATGAAATCTGAGATGAGATCCATATATGAGAACAAAGTATGGACTTTGATTGACTTGCCCAATGATCGGCGAGCCATTGAGATTAAATGGATCTTCAAGAGGAAGACAGACAGCTGATAGTAGTGTTACTGTCTACAAAGCTAGAATTGTCGCAAAAAGGTTTTCGACAAGTTCAAGGTGTTGACTACGATGAGAGTTTCTCACTCGTATCTATGCTTAAGTCTGTCTGAATCATGTTAGCAATTGCCGCATTTTATGAAATATGGCAAATGGATAAACAAAACTGCATTCCTTAATGGATTTATTAAAGAAGAGTTGTATATGATGCAACCAGGAGGTTTTGTCAATCCTAAAAGTGCTAACAAAATATGCAAGCTCCAGCGATCCATCTATGGACTGGTGCAAGCATCTCGGAGTTGGAATATACGCTTTGATAAGTTGATCAAAGGATATAGTTTTATACAGACTTGCGGTGAAGCCTGTATTTACAAGAAAGTGAGTGGGAGCACTACAGCATTTCTGATAAGTATATGTGAATGACATATTGTTGATCGGAAATAATGTAGAATTATTCTGCAAAGCATAAGGAGTGTTTGAAAGGAGTTTTTCAAAGAAAGACCTCGGTGAAGCTGCTTACATATTGAGCATCAAGATCTATAGAGATAGATCAAGACGCTTGATAAGTTTTTTCAATGAGTACATACCTTAACAAGATTTTGAAGTAGTTCAAAATAGAACAGTCAAAGAAAGAGTTCTTGCCTGTGTTACAAGGTGTGAAATTGAGTAAGACTCAAAGCCCGACCACGGCAGAAGATAGAAAGAGAATGAAAGTCATTCCCTATGCCTTGGCCATAGGTTCTATAAAGTATGCCATGCTGTGTACCAGATCTATTGTATACCCTACACTGATTTTGGCAAGGGAGTACAATAGTGATCTAGGAGTAGATCACTGGACAGCGGTCAAAATTATCCTTAGTGGAATAAGGATATGTTTCTCGATTATGGAAGTGACAAAAGGTTCGTCGTAAAGGGTTACGTCGATGCAAGTTTTGACACTAATCTAGATGACTCTAAGTCTCGGTCTAGATACATATTGAAAGTGGGAGCAATTAGCTAGAGTAGCTCCGTGCAGAGCATTGTAGACATAGAAATTTGCAAAATACTTACGGATCTGAATGTGACAGACCCGTTGACTAAAATTATCTCACAAGCAAAACATGATCACACCTTAGTACTCTTTGGGTGTTAATCACATAGCGATGTGAACTAGATTACTGACTCTAGTAAACCCTTTGGGTGTTGGTCACATGACGATGTGAACTATGGGTGTTAATCACATGGTGATGTGAACTATTGATGTTAAATCACATGGCGATGTGAACTAGATTATTGACTCTAGTGCAAGTGGGAGACTGAAGGAAATATGCCCTAGAGGCAATAATAAAGTATTATTTATTTCCTTATATCATGATAAATGTTTATTATTCATGCTAGAATTGTATTAACCGGAAACATAATACATGTGTGAATACATAGACAAACAGAGTGTCACTAGTATGCCTCTACTTGACTAGCTCGTTAATCAAAGATGGTTATGTTTCCTAACCATAGACATGAGTTGTCATTTGATTAACGCGATCACTTCATTAGGAGAATGACGTGATTGACTTGACCCATTCCGTTAGCTTAGCACTCGCTCGTTTAGTATGTTGTTATTGCTTTCTTCATGACTTATACATGTTCCTATGACTATGAGATTATGCAACTCCCGTTTATCGGAGGAACACTTTGTGTGCTACCAAACGTCACAACGTAACTGGGTGATTATAAAGGTGCTCTACAGGTGTCTCCAAAGGTACTTGTTGGGTTGGCGTATTTCGAGATTAGGATTTGTCACTACGATTGTCGGAGAGGTATCTCTGGGCCCACTCGGTAATGCACATCACTATAAGCCTTGCAAGCATTGTAACTAATGAGTTAGTTGCGGGATGATGTATTACGGAACGAGTAAAGAGACTTGCCGGTAATGAGATTGAACTAGGTATCGAGATACCGACGATCGAATCTCGGGCACCGATGACAAAGGGAACAACGTATGTTGTTATGCGGTCTGACCGATAAAGATCTTCGTAGAATATGTGGGAACCAATATGAGCATCCAGGTTCCGCTATTGGTTATTGACCGGAGAGTGTCTCGGTCATGTCTACATAGTTCTCGAACCCGTAGGGTCCGCACGCTTAACGTTACGATGACAGTTATATTATGAGTTTATATGTTTTGATGTACCGAAGGAGTTCGGAGTCCCGGATGAGATCGGGGACATGACGAGGAGTCTCGAAATGGCTGAGACGTAAAGATCAATATATTGGACGACTATATTCGGACTTCGGAAAGGTTCCGAGTGATTCGGGTATTTTTCGGAGTACCGGAGAGTTACGGGAATTCGTATTGGGCCTTAATGGGCCTTACGGGAAAGGAGAGAAAGGCCCCAAAGGGAGGCCGCACCCCTCCCCATGGACTAGTCCGAATTGGACTAGGGAGGGGGGGCGCCCCCTTCCTTCTTTCTCCTTCTCCCTTCCCTTTTCCTACTCCAACAAGGAAAGGAGGAGTCCTACTCCCGGTGGGAGTAGGACTCCCCCCTTGGCGCGCCTCTCCCCTTGGCCGGCCGCCTCCCCCTTGCTCCTTTATATACGGTGGCAGGGGGGCACCCCAAAGACACACAATGGATATACGATATTTTAGCCGTGTGCGGTGCCCCCTCCACCATATTACACCTCGATAATATCGTTGCGGAGCTTAGGCGAAGCCCTGCGTCGGTAGAACATCATCATCGTCACCACGCCGTCGTGCTGACGAAGCTCTCCCTCAACACTCGGCTGGATCGGAGTTCGAGGGACGTCATCGAGCTGAACGTGTGCTGAACTCGGAGGTGCCGTGCGTTCGGTACTTGATCGGTCGGATCGTGAAGACGTACAACTACATCAACCGCGTTGTGTTAACGCTTCCGCTATCGGTCTACGAGGGTACGTGGACAACACTCTCCCCTCTCGTTGCTATGCATCACCATGATCTTGCGTGTGCGTAGGAATTTTTTTGAAATTACTACGTTCCCCAACAGTGGGGTCCCGCGAGAACCCTGTCAGCGTGGTTCCCTTCCTTGTCGCCGGCGCCGAGCTCGTCCCGAGTGTGGGTGCTGGGGGACGAGCACCGCGAGAGGCTGATGGCACGATTGCTGATGTGCGGACGCCGCCTGGTGCTCCTGGGGCGTCGTCCTCGGGAACCCGTGATCCTGGGACGTTGGTCGCTGAGACGATGCAGCACGCGGCTCCCGAGGCCGAGACTTCGGAGGCCTCGGGAGGTCGCGGTGAGGCAGCGCCCGACTGTTCTTCGCAGCCAGGCACCCTAGAAATTGTTCTCCTGAGCACTTCTCCGGCTACGCCCCAGACTGGCCACCACGTTCAGCGCTTCGGTTGGCTTTGTGTGGACTTCGAGGAGCTCCACAAGAGGAAAGGATCTCCGAGCGGCAGCGGTATCTTCGGGCCATTGAAGCGACGAAAGTACTTCGCCGTCGACGAGTAAGTACCGCACCTTGTGATTTCTTGATTGCTGCTTTCCTTCCTGACGCTGGCTCTTCAGGACCCCTTCTGCCAGGGCCGTTGAGTCCCTCGAGAAGCAATCCCCGCCTTCCTCGGCACACCCGTCGGCCTTAAGTACCCCAAGCCTGAACGCCGTGCCCAGAGCTGGGCCGGCCAAGGGGGTGCGCTCGCCTTCATGGAGCCTTGAATCCGCGGCTTCGTTGCCCTTCTTTCACGGTCTGGCTTGGAGCTTGGCGGGCATTCCCTGGACTCCTCCTCTGGTCATGGACGGCAGCTGGTTGGCTTCGGCCTTCAGCTCCTCTTCAAGCAATGGGCCCCGACTGGCCGGGGCCCCTCGTGAGGTCGGTCCGGCACTTGGAGCGGCACCAGCCCCCAGCCCCCTGCTGAGAGGGGGTGCGCCGCTTCACGTCTCGCCTGCAGCCCCCGTGGCGGAGGACGAGGTGGGGCACGCGTTGGAGTTCGAGCGCGGGCGGAGCATAGTTCGTCATGAGCTCTTCCAGGAGGCGATGGGCGCGATGAGCCGACTTGGTGAAGAACTCGCGGGTGTCGACTCGCGTCTTGAGGCTGAGGGTCTTCGGCTGGTGGAGGAACGACGTAAGCTAAGGGTGGCCATCAACCTTGGCTGCTACCAGCGTGATCTTGACAACACGAAGGCCAAGGCGTCCCTCAAGGTTTCCCGTGAGGCTTGCTCTCGAGCCTTGGAGGAGGCTCGCGAGGCTGACTGCCGTCGCGAGGCTGCGGAGAAGCGCGCGTGGGAGCTCCAAGCCTGGAGTGCGTCCCCCGAGCGTCAAGTTGAGGCGCGCAGAGCCGCCCTTGCATCGTTGAGGGGACGCCTGCCGAGGAAGAGAAGCTCCGGAAGCGCGAGGAGGTGTTGGCCCTGGAAGCCGTGGAGCGTATCCTCGAGCTCGAGCAACTGGAGATGAGGGAGCGTCAAGTTGCTCAAGCAAAAGATGCCGTCGGGGCTCGCGAGGCCAGGGTCCAGGAGGAAGTCGACCGCCGGGTGGCCGAGGTTCGCGTGGATCTTGAAGGTTGGCACGACCTGAAGCTGAAGCTTGCGGGGACTGAGGCAGCGGGCAGGACCACCGCTCTGAAGCCCAGGTTAGATGAGGCGGAGAGGCGTGAGGAGGCCATGGCTGCTGCCCTGGTCACGGCGCAGGCGGACTTGGCCTCCGCCCGCACCGAGCTGCTTTCTCTTTGGAAACGGGTTGACGACACTGAGGCCGTCGGGCAGCAAAACAGGGAGGAAGTGCTTCAACGGCGGATGCTGGAGCGCGAGCACGCCCCCATGCTTTAGGACCTCCGGAACAGGTCTAATGCCGCCCTGGGCTACATCTGTGACGAGAATGCACCGCACCCCCACTCGAATGACTACGCCAGTCACTTGATCTTCTTGACCAACGTGGTGACGCGCCTAGAAGCCCGGTCTGATAGGGCTTGCCAGCTTGTGGAAGAGAGAAGCCGGGGCCTGCTTGGGCGCGCGTTCTCCCGTGTCTTCCGCCACCTTCGGAA
Source organism: Triticum aestivum (assembly GCF_018294505.1). Lineage (NCBI taxonomy): Eukaryota > Viridiplantae > Streptophyta > Magnoliopsida > Poales > Poaceae > Triticum > Triticum aestivum. Next base: position 212,358,195 of record NC_057802.1, on the reverse strand, counting down.
CTCCTTCCCCGACATCGACTTCGACGCCGCCATTGCCCTTGTACCACAGGCCATTCGCGGTGATCTGGCGCGGTGGGTGGAGGACAACGTGAATGCGCTGGTCCGGGCATTCATCTCCGAAGACGAAGCGGTTGTAGTCGCAGCAGATGAAGGCGACGTGGTCAACGACGGCGATGGATGCGCCGCCCAAGGCGGCAACGATGCTGACGAAGACGACGACGTCACGAGTGATGCATCCAAAGGCGATGCAGCGAGTGACATATCAGGCTGATCCCATGTCCGCCTACTGTTTTATCCTGTATGCAAAAACTCGGGCGTGGCCCTTAAAGATCGTGAGAGCATTTTGAGAGGGGGAGCCCATCGTTCAAACAAACCACTGCCTTCATTCTCTTATGTCGAACTGAGTGTGTACCTCCACGAAACCGCAAACTTGGCGGCAGGTTCCCATCGTGGCTTACCTTAGTCGGGGCGGGTTACGAACCAAATCGTGAGGTCATGAGCTTTCAGGGCACCTGGAGAGCCCGTCAATCCACTCGAGGGGGCCTCATGAGAGGTGAGCACCATCCGTGGCATCAGCATGCGCGCGTGGCGTACATGAGCCTCGCCCAGTCCAGCTCGCGAGGGGCCCATGAGTGGAAGGCATGGTGCGTGAGTCCAAAACAAGGCGAGAACCAGATAACGAGAGATCGCTCCGAACGAGGAAAAAACGCCCCCCAGCGCGCATCAATGAAAACTCAGCTTCAACTTAAATCCAAATCCAAAAGGCAAGGATACAGAAAAGGGATTCAAAGCAAACGGCCGCGTCCGGCACCTAGTCTATTCTTCTTGTCTTCAAGTCTTCTCATGAGCGCGGAGCTAAGTGCTGCCACTAGGTGTGGGAGGGAGCCCCCGAGGCCCAAGGGCGGCTCTCCGGAGACTCTGGGGCGTGTACAGCCCCACTCATTATTACATGAGAGTGTCACGGGCGGCGATCTTCACATGCACTGGGCCTTCTTCATAGGTACCAGCCTTGCTTCATATTGCCAGATGAGGGCCTCGCCTTGCGCCGCCCTCGACCACCTTTGAGCCGACCGGCAACCAGGAGACACAAAGGAGGGAAAGGGGGACGCCAGCGGCACCCTCGGCGACCACGGGTCCTCTGCCGGGGGTAGGCTTTTCAGCACCTCCCCAGCAGCGGGCCTACCTCCGAGGGGGACCTTGCTCCATGCGACATGGCGAGAGATCTGGCTCCCGGCTCCTCTCCAGCTGCCCCCAGCGCGATCCTCCTGGCGGGAGGGAGGCCGTCAAGCTGGGGCCGCCAGCCGCCGTGGTGACCTGATTCTCCTGCGACCCATTGTAACGCCCCGAGACCGACGCTCCAGTCGCCTTACATATTTTTCGTTATCGTTGTGTGTTTTATTTGTTTGTTGCATTCATCATGTCACCATGAGCATTGCATCCACATGTTTTCATAAAAGCTCGTAACCGTTCGTAGTTGCCGCCTCTCTCCTTGTCTCCGTAGCATGTCGTCAGACCGTTTGTCTTCTTTGACCATTCTCAGTCCAACCACACACTTGACCTCGTCCGCTTAACCCCTCTCTGCACATCCCGCAAACCCCTCGCGTGCGCATCCGAAAGTTCTCCGAACCCGACCCGGCAGTCATGACCGATGGGTTCGGATCATCCCCCAACATCTATAAAACATCTCCGTTTTCTTATTTGGGCTCCCTAGCCAATTTATTCTCGATCGCCCGATTACGATCGGACGGACCCAATACCCCCCTAACCTAATCTTCCAGCGTATATAAACGGGGCAAACCTAAAATCTAGGGGAGCTGTCCCATCCTTCCTCCTCGCCGCCGCCACCCGGTCTCGATCCACCTCGGGATCCCCCTCCTCCTCGTTTTCCTCCACCCACCAACCAGCGCTCTCCACTGCTCCTCCCCGATTTGCTAGCTTCGATCCCGAGTTCCTCCTCTGCTTCTTGCCCAGGCGCCTCAAGCCTACCTCTTCTCCCCCTCGATCTCGAATGAATCGTGAAGCCGCCCAAGTCCCTGAGCAGGAGCACTCGTCCTCATCTCCAGCTTCCCGTTCATGCCGGGCCGGCGAGATGCAGGTCACGTCGCCGTTCCTCTGCGCCGTCTCCTTCCTTTTTTCCCGACACGCTGCTCCTCCCTGACCATCCCCCTCGTCTTGTTCCTTTTTCTCACAGCGAACCAGCGCCACCGCCGAAGCTTCCACCGCCGTTGTTGCCTCCAGCCCCGCCTCGGTTCTGGCTGGATCTGGACGGGAGCATGCTCCGTTGCCCGTTCTTGGCCTCCCCCGCGTCCAGCTCGCCGCCTGCAGCTCGCGCCAGCCGCCGACTTCCTCTACAGCCGCCCTGCCAAGTCCGTCCGCGCCTCGCCTTCCTCTGCCTCGCCTGCGACCTCCGCTGCACCAGATCCGGCAGCCCCGCATCGAGCATCGCCTCTTCCCCGACCTCCTCGTTCGACTCCTTGGCGGATCCGGCAGGTTCCCGTCGCTGCGCCAAGTCCCGCTTCGCCGTTGACCGAGTCCTCTGCTTCCTGTTTTGCGGCGTTGAACACCAGCCGGCTAGCGCGCATCGAGCGACGACCCAGCCCCGTTGACCGCGACTGCTCCACGCGCAGACCCAGCTCTCCTCTGCCTCGCCCACGGGCCGCCTCCTCGTTCGGCCCAGCCAGATCTGGCCGCTAGGTGAGTAGTCCAATTCCAGCACCCGAGCCCCCTGTGCACTGTTGGGCCAGCCAGATTTGGCCCGTGTCATGTTTTTTCCCTGTTCTGCGAATTTGCTAATTATCCAGAGTGTGCAGTTTTACAGAAAACCCATTCATGTTCATGCATTAAAAACTCAACAACCGTGCATCGGATTAAAATGATTTAAACATGTAAAATGCTTAGAATTTTATCTAGTTTCACATTATGCCATTTTCATCCATGTTTAAAATCTTTATACTCGCTGTTTGTATAAATTTGCTCAAATGCCATGCTAAAATGAATTATTTCATAACTAATTAACCGTAACTCGGAATTTAATAAACTTTATATGTAAATGGGGTAGAAAAATGGATAGATTAACATGTTGCACTTTATTTTCCTGTTTAACAACAATAAAATATGGTTTTAGGCAGAACAGTACCAAACCTAAAATATGCATATGAGGATTTTTCGGAATTGTTGTTTGTTGTTCCGGCCTCATTTAAACTTGCCTAAATAGTTAGCTTACTTATGATTCACCTCTTGCCATGTTAAACAACATTTAATATTGTTGGGTACATAACCGGGAGAGAACTAAATAATCGTATGTGGTGTTTCGTCAATATGCAACTCGTTGCATATTGAGCTCCACTTAATTTGTAGTATTGTTTGTTGCACTTTGCCATGCCATGCCTCATTAAACCGGACATGCATCATACTTGATTGTGCATCATGCCATGTTTATGTGGTGGTTGTATACTATGTTGTTTGTTTCTTTCCGGGTTGCTTCTCTCGTTAGCTTCGGTTTCGTTTTGGAGTTGTGAGGATTCGTTCGACTACATCCGTTTGTCTTCTTCATGGACTCATTCTTCTTCCTTGCGGGATCTCGGGCAAGATGACCATACCCTCGAAATCACTTCTATCTTTGCTTGCTAGTTGTTCGCTCTATTGCTATGCCGCGCTACCTACCACTTGCTATATCATGCCTCCCATATTGCCATGTCAAGCCTCTAACCATCCTTTCCTAGCAAACCGTTGTTTGGCTAAGTTACCGCTTTTGCTCAGCCCTTCTTATAGCGTTGCTAGTTGCAGGTGAATTTGAAGTTGGTTCCATGTTGGAACATGGATATGTTGGAATATCACAATATCTCTTATTTAAATAATGCATCTATATATTTGGTAAAGGGTGGAAGGCTCGGCCTTATGCCTGGTGTTTTGTTCCACTCTTGCCGCCCTAGTTTCCGTCATACCGGTATTATGTTCCTTGAGTTTGCGTTCCTTACGCGGTTGGGTGATTTATGGGACCCCCTTGACAGTTCGCCTTGAATAAAACTCCTCCAGCAAGGCCCAACCTTGGTTTTACCATTTGCCACCTAAGCCTTTTTCCCTTGGGTTTTCGCGAGCCCGAGGGTCATCTTTATTTTAAACCCCCGGACCAGTGCTCCTTCGAGTGCTGGCCCAAACCGAGCAATGTCCGGCGCCCCCTGGGCAACCAGGGTCTATGCCAACCCGACGTCTGGCTCATCCGGTGTGCCCTGAGAACGAGATATGTGCAGCTCCTATCGGGATTTGTCGGCACATTCGGGCGGCTTTGCTGGTCTTGTTTTACCATTGTCGAAATGTCTTGTAAACCGGGATTCCGAGACTGATCGGGTCTTCCCGGGAGAAGGTTTATCCTTCGTTGACCATGAGAGCTTATAATGGGCTAAGTTGGGACACCCCTACAGGGTATAAACTTTCGAGAGCCGTGCCCGCGGTTATGTGGCAGATGGGAATTTGTTAATATCCGGTTGTAGAGACCTTGTCACTTGACTTAATTAAAATACATCAACCGTGTGTGTAGCCGTGATGGTCTCTTCTCGGCGGAGTCCGGGAAGGGAACACGGTTTGAGTTATGCATGAACGTAAGTAGTTTCAGGATCACTTCTTGATCATTTCTAGCTTTGCGACCGTTGCGTCGCTTCTCATCTCGCTCTCATTTGCGAATGTTAGCCACCATACATGCTTAGTGTTTGCTGCAGCTCCACCTCATTACACCATCCTTTCCTATAAGCTTAAATAGTCTTGATCTCGCGGGTGTGAGATTGCTGAGTCCTCGTGACTCACAGATTCTACCAAAACAGTTGCAGGTGCCGACGATGGCAGTGCAGATGACGGAACGGAGCTCAAGTGGGAGCTCGATGAAGCTCTTGTTCGTTGTGTTGTTTCGTTTCCTGTTGATCAGTAGTGGAGCCTAGTTGGGACGATCGGGGATCTAGCATTTGGGGTTGTCTTCTTTGTATTTGGTTTTGACCGTAGTCGGTCTATGTGTGTATCTTGAATGATGTATGATTTTATTTATGTATTGTGTGAAGTGGCGATTGTAAGCCAACTCTTTATCCCATTCTTGTTCATTACATGGGATTGTGTGAAGATGTCTTGCGACAAAACCACCATGCGGTTATGCCTCTAAGTCGTGCCTCGACAAGTGGGAGATATAGCCGCATCGTGGGTGATACCAAGTTGTTATCAGAGCCATCCCCGACTTAGGAGCCCCCTGCTTGATCGAATCGCTGGCGTTGTTGAGTCTAGAACAAAAATGTTTTGAGTCTTAGGATTATATATATCGGAGAGTAGGATTCTTTTTACTCCTCAGTCCCTTCGTCGCGCTGGTGAGGCCTCCTGACGTAGAAGTTTTGACTCTTCTCTCCTCAAATTTCACTAATTTTATTAGGATCACGCGGGTATCTTGGAATCGCTCCGATGGTTTTGTGACGAGAACATTGTTCTTGGTGCCTCCTGACATTTAGGGGTTGTGGCAGTGTCCCAGGGAGTTGAGCTCCGAGGTGTTGTCGTCACAATTTTATCGTTGCAGTTCTAGAATACCTGAGTTTCACCGACATCGAAAATTTCTTTTATGCAGTTGTTGGTGAGATCACCTTGACGCCACCCAGTACTGGGGCGGGAGTTCGGGAGTATTGCCATAACTCGTATAACGGATGCTTTTCGAAGGTTGAGGTAAATGATTTCCGAAGGTTTCTTGGTTATGTGTTGAAGGATGGACACAGCTGGATCTAGGTATTGTTAGTTTGGGTGAGATATATTGTGTCCCCTGTATCCCCAACACCTGCTTGCATAACCAGAAAGTTTCGGTAGTTTATAAGTGGGAATTCAAGTAGCTCCTAGGATATCTTTCCGACAGATGCATGATATGAGATTGGGGTTTGGTGTCTAGTGGTCCGCCTTTCCACGGTTGGTTTTACAGTGGTCTTGTGGTGTCTAAAAGAGTCCTTGGCTATGCCGACTCGGGGACGCTTCGTATGTCATGTGCACTGCCTTGTACATGATGGTGCTGTACGAACGAGCCCGTGTGGGCCCCACCACGAAAAATTCGGACGAAATCTCTATCATATGTTTGTTCCGGCTTACTCTGCGAGCCAATCCTTTGTTTTGTTTTAAGTTGTGGTATTCGAGTTGCTTCATTGTTAGGTGTTGATTCCCTACCTTTCCTAAGCGGTGTTCTCATACTTCTATGTGAATACCAATCCTTCTTGATCATCGAGATTGTCATCCCAATTCTTTCCAACCGGCGTGCTTCTCTTCAAGTGCATCCAGTCATCCCAACATTCGCAAGATCAATTCTAAGTTTTCTCAACGGTATCCATTCCATCTTCGCAAGTTGCCTTTGATTTCCTGCCCTTCCACTCTTTTTCTTCAAGGACTCAGATTTCTTAATCAAGTATCCATCTTATAGATGGGAAGTCTCTCCATCCTTTTCCGTCAATGTTCTTATCCGGTGATTTCCCATGAAGATACTAACGGAGCTTCAAGTTTATCATTCTTTGTTCTCTTATCTTCCTCGGTGGTTTCAATGCAAGCTTTCGGTGTTGATCGTATCCTTTCATTGTTTCAAATGTTTTCTCATGCCGGTGCACCTCTTAATCATCCACCTCTTGCTATTCATGTTTATCTGGAGTGCTGAAGGTATCCCAGAGGATTCATGTTTCTATTCTTAATCCTTTCTAGCTATTTCGAGGTCTTACCTTATTCAAGCCATTTAATTGAACCGACGCAATCTCTCTTTTATATTGTTCAATGGTGTTTCTCTTGAGTGGGCCCTAACCCACATGTCTTTTCCCAGGATCTTACCTAACTCTTCTAATTCTTTCCGGAGTTATTCTCAAATTCATTGTAAAGTTTGACGTAAGAATGAATTATCATCATGCAAATGTCTTTCTCCAAGATCTTTCAAATTCTTTTCATTGTTGGTTCAATCTTTCTAATTGTCATTCCGGAGTGCCTCAATAATTCACGGTGGTGTTTCTCGCCATCATTCTCAACATTAGAAGACTGAAGAAGAGTTTCGCTTCAATCTAATCCGTTCTCTCAAAGATGTGTGGTTCTAACTTGTTGCCATCCTCTCATAATTGTTTGCGATTGTGAGAATTCTTTTCACCCATCCGGAGCAATGCAGCAGTCTTTTCAATTTCATTCTCTGTAACACATCATCTCAGAATTATTCATTCTCAGCTTTCAGCTCTCGTTCTCGAATTCTTCCGGTGCATCATTCAAATATCCTCTAATCAGTTCACGATCTCTTCGTTATCATGTATCTAAATCCCCTCAAGTATCTTCTTTCGTTTTCCAATTCTTCCCGGTGAATTGTGCCTTTGCTACTTTCATTTTCAATTCTTACGGTGGTTTGTTCAAGATTTCTCTTCCTTCGTCATCGTATCAACTCATTCGTTGTTCAAATCCTACCGGTGGTTTGTTGAAGACCTTCCAAAGTTTGTGCTATATCTACCTTAATCCTTTCTACAAGAATAAGTAGTATGCAAAATCCGTTGCTTGTCATCAATTTAAATTGGTGAAGGATACGCATAACGTAATTCTTATTATTGTTTCATCCAAGTGATTAATTCCTTATTTCGGAGGTTCATCAAAAATTCTTGTTTTCATTTGTTCATCTTTCTTTCCGGAGTTCCAAGTTTTCTCGGTAATATCATTTCAAAGCTCCACCCAAATCATTGCAAGGCTTCACCTTGTGTTGTCAACTTCTCTTTCTTTCTATCATCCTTTTATTTACCGGAGTTCTTCATGGAGGCTCTACATGGTGGTTCGTCAAGGATTCTTTTCATTCTTCAATTGTTCTTCAAGATTTCTTTCGGAGTTAAGATTCGTCAAGCCATACTTCAAAATAAACATGGTGCTCAACACATGTTTGTTTTGAGGAGTTCAAGCATTCTTCATCTTGCATTCCGAAGTGCAATTCTTCCTCTCTTATCTTTTGAGGTGGTGTTATGTCATTTTGACAACTTCCTTTCCTGTTTCATGATTCACAAGTTGTTAAGAATGAGATATTTAAATCCATCATTTTTCTCTTCGTTCAAGAGATCTTTTCGACCAGTCAATCTCTTTGTTGGAGTTATCTTGGGTTATATTTCACCTAAAGCTTTCCCTAAGGATTGTTGCTATTTATGGTGCTTATAAATGACCCAAGTCCTTCATTTATCCTCCCGGTGAAATAAGTTTTCTATCTCCTTGTTGATCTCAATCCAATCAACTGTTTCCGTTAGTGGCGGGTTGTCACCTCATAATTTTGAGATGTGTTCCATAAGCCCTCATCAAGCTTGTTCTTTTCGTTGTTGATTTTCCAACAACTCCGTTATAACCTTCTTGGAAGGGTGCTTTCCAAGCTCATTTGTGGCAGAAGTTGTCATTTTCTTCTCCATTCTTTATTCCAAGGATCTATCTTCTATTATTTATTTCTTCCGGAGGCTTTGTGATGTTGCTCTCTTCGACCAATCATCTTGTTTTGTCAAGATAATGTAATTTTTCCTTTCTTATCCGTTTAGCCGGAGTGTCATGTTTTCATTCGAGTTCTCTCATCTTATCAAGTTTTGTCTCCTTCCGCAACCGGAGGGCTGTCTGAAATCTTTCTTACCCCTTGTGCCATTCTTTCATTAGTTCCGGAGGCAGTGTGTTGTTGTTTTCATCAAGTATCATCCCATCTTCTCAAGATCATGTTCAATTCCTTCCATTTTCTATCGGAGTGCTGTCCAAATTATGTCATTCTTGTTCCTTGTTTCTCTTTCTACCGGTGTGCTTTCATATTAATTTTGATCCGTTAAGCTCTTGTTTCATGTCCTTCAACCTACAAGGTTCTCGCAATGTTCCTTGTTCCTCTTGCTGAACGAAGTGTTTTAAATTTTGTTCACCTCCATCGTGTCATTTCTTCAAGCTTTGCGACCTCTCAAGGTTCGTTGGTTTCACTCTTTTGTCAAAGAAGCAACTTTGTTTTACCTCTTCCTCTTCCGCTTTTCTCTCCGGTGCCATCCTAGATCTCGGGACGAGATCCTCTTGTAGTGGTGGAGTGTTGTAACGCCCCGAGACCGACGCTCCAGTCGCCTTACATATTTTTCGTTATCGTTGTGTGTTTTATTTGTTTGTTGCATTCATCATGTCATCATGAGCATTGCATCCAAATGTTTTCATAAAAACTCGTAACCGTTCGTAGTTGCCGCCTCTCTCCTTGTCTCCGTAGCATGTCGTCAGACTGTTTGTCTTCTTTGAACATTCTCAGTCCAACCACACACTTGACCTCGTCCGCTTAACCCCTCTCTGCACATCCCGCAAACCCCTCGCGTGCGCATCCGAAACTTCTCCGAACCCGACCCGGCAGTCATGACCGATGGGTCCGGATCATCCCCCAACATCTATAAAACATCTTCGTTTTCTTATTTGGGCTCCCTAGCCAATTTATTCTCGATTGCCCGATTACGATCGGACGGACCCAATACCCCCTAACCTAATCTTCCAGCGTATATAAACGGGGCAACCCTAAAATCTAGGGAAGCTGTCCCATCCTTCCTCCTCGCCGCCGCCATCCGGTCTCGATCCACCTCGGGATCCCCCTCCTCCTCGTTTTCCTCCACCCACCAACCAGCGCTCTCCACTGCTCCTCCCCGATTTGCTAGCTTCGATCCCAAGTTCCTCCTCTGCTTCTTGCCCTGGCGCCCGAAGCCTACCTCTTCTCACCCTCGATCTCGAATGAATCGTGAAGCCGCCCAAGTCCCTGAGCAGGAGCACTCGTCCCCGTCTCCAGCTTCCCGTTCATGCCGGGCCGGCGAGATGCAGGTCATGTCGCCGTTCCTCTGCGCCGTCTCCTTGCTTTTTTCCCATCACACTGCTCCTCCCTGACCATCCCCCTCCTCTTGTTCCTTTTTCTCACAGCGAACCAGCGCCACCGCCGAAGCTCGAGTCCACCGCCGTCGTTGCCTCCAGCCCCGCCTCGGTTCTGGCTGGATCTGGACGGGAGCATGCTCAGCTACCCGTTATTGGCCTCCCGCGCGTCCAGCTCGCCGCCTGCAGCTCGCGCCAGCTGCCGACTTCCTCTACAGCCGCCCTGCCAAGTCCGTCCGCGCCTTGCCTTCCTCCGCCTCGCCTGTGACCTCCGCTGCACCAGATCCGGCAGCCCCGCATCCAGCATCGCCTCTTCCCCGACCTCCTCGTTCGACTCCTTGGCGGATCCGGCAGGTTCCCGTCGCTGCGCTAAGTCCCGCTTCGCCGTTGACCGAGTCCTCTGCTTCCTGTTTGCGGCGTTGAACACCAGCCGGCCAGCGCGCATCGAGCCACGACCCAACCCCGTTGACCGCGACTGCTCCACGCGCAGACCCAGCTCTCCTCTGCCTCGCCCACGGGCCGCCTCCTCGTTCGGCCCAGCCAGATCTGGCCGCTAGGTGAGCAGTCCAATTCCAGCACCCGAGCCCCCTGTGCACTGTTGGGCCAGCCAGATTTGGCCCATGTCATGTTTTTTCCCTGTTCTGCGAATTTGCTAATTATACAGAGAGTGCAGTTTTACAGAAAACCCCTTCATGTTCATGCATTAAAACCTCAACAACCGTGCATCGGATTAAAATGATTTAAACATGTAAAATGCTTAGAATATTATCTAGTTTCACATTATGCCATTTTCATCCATGTTTAAAATGTTTATACTCGCTGTTTGTTTAAATTTGCTCAAATGCCATGCTAAAATGAATTATTTCATAACTAATTAACCGTAACTCGGAATTTAATAAACTTTATATGTAAATGGGGTAGAAAAATGCATAGATTAACATGTTGCACTTTATTTTCCTGTTTAACAACAATAAAATATGGTTTTAGGCAGAACAGTACCAAATCTAAAATATGCATTTGAGGATTTTCCGGAATTGTTGTTTGTTGTTCCGGCCTCATTTAAACTTGCCTAAATAGTTAGCTTACTTATGCTTCACCTCTTGCCATGTTAAACAACATTTAATATTGTTGGGTACATAACCGGGAGAGAACTAAATAATCGTATGTGGTGTTTCGTCAATATGCAACTCGTTGCATATTGAGCTCCACTTAATTTGTAGTATTGTTTGTTGCACTTTGCCATGCCATGCCTCATTAAACTGGACATGCATCATACTTGATTATGCATCATGCCATGTTTATGTGGTGGTTGTTTACTATGTTGTTTGTTTCTTTCTGGGTTGCTTCTCTCGTTAGCTTCGGTTTCGTTCCGGAGTTGTGAGGATTCGTTCGACTACATCCGTTTTTCTTCTTCATGGACTCATTCTTCTTCCTTGCGGGATCTCAGGCAAGATGACCATACCATCGAAATCACTTCTATCTTTGCTTGCTAGTTGTTCGCACTATTGCTATGCTGCGCTACCTACCACTTGCTATATCATGCCTCCCATATTGCCATGTCAAGCCTCTAACCATCCTTTCCTAGCAAACCGTTGTTTGGCTAAGTTACCGCTTTTGCTCAGCCCTTCTTATAGCGTTGCTAGTTGCAGGTGAAGTTGAAGTTGGTTCCATGTTGGAACATGGATATTTTGGAATATCACAATATCTCTTATTTAAATAATGCATCTATATATTTGGTAAAGGGTGGAAGGCTCGGCCTTATGCCTGGTGTTTTGTTCCACTCTTGCCGCCCTAGTTTCCGTCATACCGGTATTATGTTCCTTGAGTTTGCGTTCCTTACGCGGTTGGGTGATTTATGGGACCCCCTTGACAGTTCGCCTTGAATAAAACTCCTCCAGCAAGGCCCAACCTTGGTTTTACCATTTGCCACCTAAGCCTTTTTCCCTTGGGTTTTCGCGAGCCCGAGGGTCATCTTTATTTTAAACCCTCGGACCAGTGCTGCTTCGAGTGCTGGCCCAAACCGAGCAATGTCCGGCGCTCCCTGGGCAACCAGGGTCTATTCCAACCCGACGTCTGGCTCATCCGGTGTGCCCTGAGAACGAGATATGTGCAGCTCCTATCGGGATTTGTCGGCACATTCGGGCGGCTTTGCTGGTCTTGTTTTACCATTGTCGAAATGTCTTGTAAACCGGGATTCCGAGACTGATCGGGTCTTCCCGGGAGAAGGTTTATCCTTCGTTGACCGTGAGAGCTTATAATGGGCTAAGTTGGGACACCCCTGCAGGGTATAAACTTTTGAGAGCCGTGCCCGCGGTTATGTGGCAGATGGGAATTTGTTAATATCCGATTGTAGAGAACTTGTCACTTGACTTAATTAAAATACATCAACCGTGTGTGTAGCCATGATGGTCTCTTCTCGGCGGAGTCCGGGAAGGGAACACGGTTTGAGTTATGCATGAACGTAAGTAGTTTCAGGATCACTTCTTGATCATTTCTAGCTTTGCGACCGTTGCGTCGCTTCTCATCTCGCTCTCATTTGCGAATGTTAGCCACCATACATGCTTAGTGTTTGCTGCAGCTCCACCTCATTACACCATCCTTTCCTATAAGCTTAAATAGTCTTGATCTCGCGGGTGTGAGATTGCTGAGTCCTCGTGACTCACAGATTCTACCAAAACAGTTGCAGGTGCCGACGATGGCAGTGCAGATGACGGAACCGAGCTCAAGTGGGAGCTCGATGAAGCTCTTGTTCGTTGTGTTGTTTCGTTTCCTGTTGATCAGTAGTGGAGCCTAGTTGGGACGATCGGGGATCTAGCATTTGGGGTTGTCTTCTTTGTATTTGGTTTTGACCGTAGTCGGTCTATGTGTGTATCTTGAATGATGTATGATTTTATTTATGTATTGTGTGAAGTGGCGATTGTAAGCCAACTCTTTATCCCATTCTTGTTCATTACATGGGATTGTGTGAAGATGACCCTTCTTGCGACAAAACTACCATGCGGTTATGCCTCTAAGTCGTGCCTCGACAAGTGGGAGATATAGCCGCATCGTGGGTGTTACACCCATGGTTAGCGTAAGCTTGCTCCTGAGGGATTAGTGGTACCCTGTATCTGTTGTCGACGGCGCGGTTGGCGGGGCTCTCCGGTGGCTCCTGAAAGGCTTCAGCTCCTAATGCCTCCTCCTCCCAGCCTGGCCTGAGAAACAAGCCAGGGTCGTCATCCGGCGTGCACTCCTGGTCCATCATGCGGGGCACATAGGCTTCTGGGGCTGTCACCCCAAACACCTCGCCGTAGTGCCACACACTCCACGTCGCCCGGCCCAGCGCGGCGTCCTGAGGATGATAGCGCGACGCCTCGCTGGGGCCATGGGGGGCGGCGCTCGTGCCCATGCTCATCGGAGGCGGCGTGGGGCCAACGGCCCCCCCGGCGCCGCCGGCCGTCCTGGTGTCGATGAAGCCGCCAGGCGCGCCTGAAGGCGCGTGGTTGCGTCGAGGCCCGCCGCGAGACCCCGCAGTGGCCTGAGAAGGAAGTAGATAGCAGAAGGGCGGCGCTCTCGATGCCGTCGCATCTAGCAGTTCGGCGACGCATTCCAGCAGTGCATCCCGGCCGCTCTCCATCAGTCGGCACCGTAGCAGCTCCCATGCCACCGTGAGCGCGGCCCGCATGTTCGCCTGCTCCTGCCATGTGTGTGGCGCCCTTGCTGCAGTGTGGCTTGCGGCCCTTGCGGCGGCTCGCGCTTGTCGTGAAGTGAGGGTGGACGACGCCCTGCCACGCTGCCCAGCGGTCGGAGTCGGCTCTCGGGTGTTAGGAGGCACTCGGGCCGCTTGGAGCGCGGGGTTGAGGTCTTCATGGGCGGGTGGCGCCGCCCGGGCTGGCCAGGCTGCCCAGTGGTCGGAGTCGGCCCTCGGGTCGCCAGACATCAGGGCCGCGGAGTGTTGGCGGGTCGATTGGCGGGGAAGAGTCTCCGGCGCACCCCTACCTGGCGCGCCAAATGTCGGATCTCGGGTTCCGGCAAAACCCTTAAGGTTCGAACTCTCGGGTGCGCGCGGAGATTTCCTCCCTACCGATCTACGCCCTAGCTAGCTAGGATCTCGCGGATGAACTCGACGAACTCACAACACAACGACACAAGATTTATACTGGTTCAGGCCACCGTTGTGGTGTAATACCCTACTCCAGTGTGGTGGTGGTGGATTGCCTCTTGGGCTGATGAAGAACAGTACAAAGGGAAGAACATCCTCCTGAGGTTGAGGTGTTCTTGTGCTCAGTGTGTGGCTAAGGATTGGCTGAGGATCCCCTCTCCCCCCTAATGTGGTGGCTAGCTCTACTTATATAGGCCCTGGTCCTCTTCCCAAATATTGAGCGGGAAGGAAGCCAACAATGACCAATTTGAAAGGGGACAACTAGTACAGCTTATCCTGACAAAAGCGGTCTTCGCCTGCGAAAGGCTCTGGTGGTGACGTCGTCTTGGGCTCCACGGTGACCTCCGTCCTGCCGTCCTGCTGGTCTTGGTCTCGTTGCACTGATACGGAAACCTTTGCTTGATGCCTCGGTACTCCGCGCCTGTGCTTGCCTCCTTAGCACCAAAGAGGAAACAAGGACGCTGCGCGCGCTGGCGCCTGCCTGATCTTGATCGTCATGGCTCACGTCACGAGAGCCTCGCGAGGTTTGCCCCGCCTTGATTTCTCCGCTCCTTGCGAGGCAGCCTGGTGAGGCCGTTCCTGAGGAGGTCTTGCGTCGTCCGCCTCGCGAGGCTTGGCCCCTCGCGAGGGTCTCGAATGTCTCGCTGATGAAGATGGGCCGTACAGGCCCGCAGCGCAGCCACACCATGGGCCGTAGGCAGGCAAGTCTGGGGACCCCTGTTCCCAGAACACCGAGAGAAGGAGAATGCAAAGATGGATGACTCCACCCTCCTCTGCCCCTCCCTTTTATGGGCCGGGCGGGGAAGGGCAGCTACTCCATCAACGGGTGACCACCGCCCTCCTCCGCCAATTCAAGGCGGGTGGACCCTCTCCAAGATGCTCTCCCACGCCACGCGCCTCCGTTACCTACCCATCGCGGTGCATGCAGCATACATGGCCAAGGATAAGGGCGCGCTGTGGGAAGAGTAAATTGGCAGTTTCTACCCCGTGCGTTAAAGTCATTCACGGGCCATCACTGGACCGGCCCCACCACTATTGGCTTCACACCACGCGCGGTGAAACCGGAAACTGTCCCGAAATCAAGGCTATGAAGCAACAATGGAAACCTCAAGGGGCCAACCCCTTCCGCAACCCTGCCTGTGCACTTATTAGGCCCTACCCCGACGACACTCAGCAGCACGTTCGGGGCAGGCCCGGGTGTCGGCGTCCAGGGAACGGGAGTACCCAGAGTTGCTTGCCTGCGGCCCGTGGCGTGGCTCCATCAACGGTCCGGCACGGCCCGGCTTAAGCAGCAACAGCTCAAGACCCTCACGTGTGGCCAAACCTCGCGAGGCGGGAGACACCAAGACCTCCCCGGGGCGGCCTTGCCAGGCTGGCTCCCGAGGAGCGGAGATATCTATGCAAGGTGCACCTCACGAGGTTCACATGACGTGATCCATGACGACCAAGGCCAGGCGGGCGCCAGCGGGCGCAGTGTACCCGTTTCCTCTTTGGTGCTAAGGAGGAATGGTTTCAGTATCATTTTGGTACACCAGAGTATGCCAAGAAGAACACTGTGCGGCCACCGTGAGCTGATATTGTATACAGAAAGCTTCTACCCAAGACCAAGGCTGAAGCCATTGCCAAAGGCTTCTATCCTTGCATGGTCCGTGGCCCAATGCCTGAAAATGCTGACCCATCAAGTCTTCAGTGGTGTCGTGAGGATGATTTCTTTGAAGCCAATCTTCAGTTTGCAAAGGCTTCAGCAGTCCAGAACAAGAAGGAACTTGGGATTGACGTCAACACAGGTGCAGCTGCTCCAACGCCAGATGGCAGTCGCGAAGCTAAGACCAATCTAATTGGCCCCTCTGATGACTTTGATTCATTCTTGGCTCGTTGTGCCGTCAAAAGACCACTATTGAAGAACCTGCTGAGGAAGAGGAACATACTGAAGTTCCAGAGCCCTCGAAGCCAAAGAAACATGCTAAGGCTTCAAAATCTTCTGCTGCACCAAAAGCTTCAAGTGTGAAGCCAATGAAATCTAGACTACCTGAATCCAGTGTGCAATCTGAGGACTTGTCTCGCATCTCCAAAAAGTCCAAGAAGCCCAAGAAGATCTCAGGGAAAGCTCTTTGTAACACCCACGATGCGGCTATATCTCCCACGTGTTGAGGCACGACTTAGAGGCATAACCGCATTGTGGTTTAGTCACAAGAAGGTTCATCTTCACACAATCCCATGTAATGAACAAGAATGGGATAAAGAGTTGGCTTACAATCGCCACTTCACACAATACATAAATAAATCATACATCAATCAGAGTTCACACATAGGTCCGACTACGGAACCAAAAGAAAAGAAGACAACCCCAAATGCTAGATCCCTGATCGTTCCAACTGGGTTCCACTACTGATCATCAGGAAACGGAACATAGTAACGACCAAGGTCCTCGTCGAACTCCCACTTGAGCTCGGTAGCATCACCTGCACTGGTGTCGTCGGCACCTGCAACTGTTTTGGTAGAATCTATGAGTCACGAGGACTCAGCAATCTCACACCCGCGAGATCAAGACTATTTAAGCTTATGGTTAGGAGAAGGTAGTGAGGTGGAGCTGCAGCAAGCACTAAGCATATATGGTGGCTAACATACGCAAATACGAGCAAGAAGAGGAGCAACGGAACGGTCGTCAACTAGTAATGATCAAGAAGTGATCCTGAACTCCTACTTACGTCAAACATAACCCAAAAGCCGTGTTCTCTTCCCGGACTCCGCCGAAAAGAGACCATCACGGCTACACACGCGTTTGATGCATTTTAATTAAGTCGAGTGTCAAGTTCTCTACAACCGGACATTAACAAATTCCCATCTGCCACATAACCGCGGACACGGCTCTCGAAAGTTTATACCCTGCAGGGGTGTCCCAACTTAGCCCATTATAAGCTCTCATGGTCAATGAAGGATATTCCTTCTCCCGGGAAGACCCGATCAGTCTCGGAATCCTGGTTTACAAGACATTTCGACAATGGTAAAACAAGACCAGCAAAGCCGCCCGAATGTGCCGACAAATCCCGATAGGAGCTACATATATATCGTTCTCAGGGCACACCGGATTGTCCAAGCTTCCGATAGGCGAGCCCAGAGTTGCCCCTGGTGGCCACCGGCGATTGACGGGTTGGACCAACACTCAGAGGAGCACTGGCCCGGGGGTTTAAAATAAAGATGACCCTTGAGTCTGCAGAACCCAAGGGAAAAAGGCTTAGGTGACAAATGTTAAAACCAAGGTTGGGCCTTGCTGGAGGAGTTTTATTCAAAGCGAACTGTCAAGGGGGTCCCATAAATCACCCAACCGCACAAGGAACGCAAAATCAAGGAACATAACACCGGTATGACAGAAACTAGGGCGGCAAGAGTGGAACAAAACACCAGGCATAAGGCCGAGCCTTCCACCCTTTACCAAGTATATAGATGCATTAATTAAGATAAGAGATATTGTGATATCCCAACATACCCATGTTCCAACATGGAACAAACTTCATCTTCACCTGCAACTAACAACGCTATAAGAGGGGCTGAACAAAAGCGGTAACATAGCCAAACAACGGTTTGCTAGGAAGGGTGACAAAGGTTAGTGGTTCATGGCAATTTGGGAGGCTTGATAAGCAAGTGGTAGGTAGTGCGGCATAGCAAAAGAGCGAAGAACTAGCAAGCAAAGATAGAAGTGATTTCGAGGGTATGGTCATCTTGCCTGAAATCCCGCTAGGAAGAAGAACGAGTCCATGAAGAAGACAAAAGGATGTAGTCGAACGAATCCTCACAACTCCGGAACGAAACCGAAGCTAACGAGAGAAGCAACCCGGAAATAAACAAACAACATAGTAAACAACCACCACATACACATGGCATGATGCACAAACAAGTATGATACATGTCCGGTTTAATGAGGCATGGCATGGCAAAATGCAACAAACAATACTACAAATTCAGTGGAGCTCAATATGCAACGAGTTGCATATTGACGAAACACCACATCAATTATTTAGTTCTCTCTCGTTTATGTACCCAAGAATGTTAAATGTTGATTAACAAGGCAAGAGGGTGAAGCATATGAAGACTACCTATCTAGGCAAGTTTAAATGAGGCCGGAACAACAAACAACAATTCCGGAAAATCCTCATGTCCATATTTTAGATTAGATACTGTTCTACCATAAACACAATTTTAATGTTGTTAAACAACAAAATAAAGTGCACCAAGTTAATCTATGCATTTTTCTACCCCATTTACATATAAAGTTTATTTAAATCCGAGCTACGGTTATTTAGTTATGAAATAAATCATTTTAACATGGCATTTAGCAAATTAAATGCAAGCAGCATTTTAAACATTTTAAACAAGGATGAAAACAGCATATTATGAAACTAGACGAAAATCTAAGCATTTTTATATTATAAACATTTTAATCCGATGCACGGTTGTGGAGTTATTAAATGCATGAAGTCTAGGGACTAATCTGTAAGACAGGTTTTCTCTCGAATAATACTAAAATCGCAGCGCACGAAAAAAATAGATGCGGGCCGAAACTGAAGGGCTGGGGGAGCTGCTCATATCGGGCCTAGCAGGCCGAAACTGAAGCTGGGCCAGAGAGGAGGCCACGGCTGGGCCTTGGAGAGGAGGCGCACTGAGCCGACGGGGAAGCAGCGCGGTCCCACCGGATCTGACCGATGCGGTCAACGCGATTGCTGGGCGCTCATCGTCTCGTTCCTGAAGCAGGGATCGAGCAGGAGCTCGATGCGGACGGCGGCGGCGAAGAGCTCGCCGGATCCACCTGATCCGGGTGAGGTAGCGCCAGGGGAGGCCGGAAACGGGTCGGGGCGACGGATCCGAGGCGAAGGTCATCGGATCCGACTGGCGGCGAGGCAGAGCGTTGGATGAACGGCAGCGGGGCGCGCTGTTACCTGCGGGAGAGAAAGATGCTGTCGAGGTGAGTGATGGGAGGAGAAGAGAGAGAGAGAAGAGGTAGGGATGGCGAAGCTGATCTGTGGGGCGGTGAGGGCCTGGACGAGGTCCGGCGACGAGCGACGAGGCGGCGGGGACGCGCTGGATCAGGAGCTCTCACGCACGAGGAGCTCAGACGCGAGGCGGCAGCGGCTCGGGCCCTGGATGGGCTCGGGCCGGGCTCCAGATGGGCCCTGAGGGCCGCGGCGAAGTGGGGCGCTGGGGCGGCGACGTGGAGGGCTGCGAGTGGCTGCAGGAAGCGGGGAGGTGATGTGGCAGCTCTCGGTTGGTCGGGGCGACGCCTCAGGTGGCGGCGCGACCTCTGGGCCGGCGACAAGTGGCGGTGGCGGGGTGGCTTGGCACTGAAATCGAGGAGGAAGGAGGCTGGCGGCTGCGGGGATCCTGAGGGGAAGGCTAGAAGGTAGGTGGAGGCTAGGGGATTCCCAAATTTAGAATGGGAGGTGTATATATAGGGTAGGAACTACGGTTGGGGGGGGGGTTTGGGGGCTTTCGGAGCCCTCCGGTCGTGATCCGAAGGCTCCGGTCGAATGGGGGTTAGGTGGGCTGTGGAGAGCGGGTTGGGCTGAGAGAAGAGAAGAGAGAGAGGCCCGACGACTGTTTCTAGAGACCGAAAACGTCCGACGTTAGACCGACTATATTGTCGCTATAGTTATCCGTTGGAGCATCAAACGGACTCCGAATGCGATGAAATTTGACAAGCGGTCTACCTACACTATAATAAGACCGCACACCAACTTTCAACCCATTCCGAGAACATTTTCCAGCCACTTATAAAATAATATTTCAGAGGTGCCGCGGGCGCGTGCAAGTGTGTCTGGGCTCAGAACGGACAACGGAAGGAACGGGGAGACCGGGACGGATGCAAGTTTTAAGAAAACAACTGGATGCAATGCGGATGATGCAACGATGAATGCAACAAACAAATAAAACACACAACGATAACGAAAAAAATATGGAAGGCCTCTGGAGCATCGGTCTTGGGGCGTCACAACACTCCACCACTACAAGAGGATTTCGTCCCGAGATCGAAGGACGGCACCGGAGAAAAGCGGAAGAGGAAGAGAAGAGGTAAAGCTAAGTTGCTTCTTTGACAAACAAGTGAAACCATGAACCTTGAGAGATTGAACGAACGAAAAGAGAGAATACAAGGGAGATGAATGAGATTGAAAACACTCCGTTATCAAAGAGGAACAAGGAACATTGCGAGAACCTTTGTAGGTTGAAGAATATGGAACAAGAGCTTAAGGGATCAAAAGGAATATGAAAGCACACCGGTAGAAAAGAGAAACAAGGAACTCCATGTGAACCTTGGAGTTTGCAAAGCTATGAATGACGAGAACAATGGACAAGAAGTACATGCAAGCACTCCGGTTGAAACGAGATGTACAAGGAACGATAAGGATCAATTACGCTAACGCTCCAGTTGGAAAATGGGAGGGATAAAATATGAACTTGGCAAAATGAAAGCACTTGGATGAGACTTCGGTTAAAAGAGGAATGATAGACACAACACTCCGGTTAAATGGATAAGCACGAAAAGAACACGATCCGCACAATTCAAGATGATGGGTGAAAAGAGCAACATCACAATGCCTCCGGAAGAAAGAATGGAAGATAGATCATTGGAATAACAGAATGGAGAAGAAAATGCCAACTTCTGCCACAAATGATCTTGGAAAGCACCCTTCCAAGAAGGTTAGAACGGAGTTGTTAGAAAAACCAACAACGAAACGAATGAGCATGTAATGGGCTTATGGAAAACTTCTCAAAATTAAGGCAAAGTTCTGTCACGACGGAAACAATTGCTTGCTTGAGATCAACAAAGAGATGAAAACTTCTCTCGCCGAGAGGATAGGAGAAAACTTGGATCATTGATAGACACCACAATTAGCAACATTCCTTTGAGAAGGCTTTAAGTGAAATCTATACCAAGATAACTCCAACAAAGAGATTATTATGGGTTGAAACAACTCATGGATGAAGAAAATATGATGGCTTAAATATCTCATTCTTGACAACTTGTGAATCATGAAACATGAAAAGAAATTGTCAAGAATGACATATCACCATCTCAAAATAAGGTAGAAGGAATTGCACTTCGGAATGCGAGATGAAGAATGGTTGAACTCCTCAGGACAAAACATGTGTTGAGCACCCTGTTTATTTTAGAGTATAGCTTGACGGATCTTTACTCCAAGAGAAATCTTGAAGAACAATTGAAGAATGAAAGGAATCCTTGACGAAGCACCATGTAGAGCCTCCATGAAGAACTCCGATAAACAAAAGGATGATAGAAAGGAAGAGAAGTTGACAACACAAGGTGAAGCCTTGCGATGATTTAGATGGAGCTTCGCGATGAGATAATGCGGAAAACTTGGAACTCCGGGAAAAGAAAGATGAAGCAACTCGAACCGAGAATGTGATATGATGAACAACTCCGGAAAGAAGAAATTAGTCACCTGGATGAAACAAGAATAAGAATTATGTTATGCATATCCTTCACCAATTTAAATTGATGACAAGCAACGGATTTGGCATGACACTTATTTCCCGTAGAAAGGATTAAGATAGATATAGCGCAAACTTGAATAAGGTCTTCAATGAACCACCGGTAACAACGGATGAGAATTTGGAAAAGAACGAATGAATTGATACGATAACAACAGAAGAGAATTCTTGAATGAACCACCATAAGAATTGAAAATGAAAGTAGCAAAGGCACAATTCACCGAGAAGAATTAGACAAAACGAATGAATATACTTGAGGGTATTTAGATACATGAGAACGAAGAGATCAAGAGCAGACTAGAGGATACTTGAACGATTCACCGGTAAGATTTGGAGAACGAGAGCTGAAAGCTGGAATGAATAATTATGACATGATGGCCTTTGGATGATCAAGAAACGAAAACAACTCATGAAATGCTCCGGATGGGTATGAAAAGAATTCTCACAATCGAAAACAATTATGAGAGGATGGTATAAGCTAGAACTATGAATCTTCAAGAGAAGGGATAAGATTTGGAGGAAAAACTCTTCTTCGGTCTTCAAATGTTGAGAATGATGACAAGAAACACCACCATAAATTGTTGAGATACTCCGGAATGACAAATAGAAAGATTGAACGAGCGATGAAAAGAATTTGAAAGCGATCTTCGAGAAGGAATATGACTAATGACATTCTTACGTCAAACTTCGAAAAGAATTTGAGAATAACTCCAGAAAAATTAGAAGAGTCAGGTAAGATCCTGGAAAAAGACCTGTGGGTTAGGGCCCACTCAAAAGAAACACCGTTGAAATGATTACTTGAAAAGGAGATTGCACTGGTTGAATTAAATGGATTGAATGAGGTAACAACCTCGAAATAGTTAGAATTTATGCGAAGTGGAAACACGAATCTTCAGAGATATCTTCAGCACTCCGGAACAATTGAATAGCAAGGGGGGAATGATTAAGAGATATACCGGCATGAGAAAGCATTTGAAAGGAGGAAAGGGCTATAATCAACACTAAAAGCTTGAATTGAATCCATCGGAAAAGAAAACGAGTGAAGAGTGACGAACTTGATGAATCCTTTAGCATCTTCATAAGAAACACCGCGTAAAACATTGATTGAGCAAAACAATGAAGAGAGTTCACATCAATAAAAAGGATACTTGATTAAGAAATCTGAGTCCTTGAATAAAAGGGTGGGAGGGCGGGAAAAACAAAGGCAACTTGGGGCAGATGGAATAAACACCGTTGAGAAAACTTAGAATTGATCTTGCGAATGTTGGAATGATCGGATCCACTTGAAGAGAAGCACACCGGTTGAGAAGAAATTGAGATGACAAACTCGAAGATCAAGAAGGATTAGCATCCACATAGAAATATGAGAACACCGCTTAAGGTATGGACTCAACACTTGACAATGAAGCAACTCGAATACCACAATTCAAAACAAAACAAAGGATTTGGCTTGCAGAATAAGCCGGAAACAAACATATGATAGATCCCATATCGTATCATGTGTGTGTTGGAAAGATATCCTACGAGATACTTGAATTCCCACTTATAAACTCCCAAAACTTTCTGGTTATGCAATCTGGTGTTGGGGATACAGGGGACACAAAATATATCACCCAAACTAACAATCCCTAGATCCAGCTGTATCCATCCGTCAACACATAACCAAGAAAACTCCGGAAATCGTTTACCTCAACCTTCAAAAAGCATCCGTTATACGAGTTATGGCAATACTCCCAAACTCCCGCCCCAATACTGGGTGGCGTCGAGGTGATCTCACCAACAACTGCATAAAAGAGATTTTCGATGTCGGCGAAACTCAGGTATTCCAGAACTCAACGATAAAATTGTGACGACAACACCTCGGAGCTCAACTCCCTGGGACACTGCCACAACCCCTAAATGTCAGGAGGCACCAAGAACAATGTTCTCGTCACAAAACCATCAGAACGATTCCAAGATACCCGCGTGATCCTAAATTTTTTATAGTGAAATTTGAGGAGAGGAGAGTCAAAACTTCTACGTCAGGGGCCTCACCAGAGCGACGAAGGGACTGAGGAGTAAAAAGAATCCTACTCTCCGATATATATAATCCTAAGACTCAAAACATTTTTGTTCTAGACTCAACAACGCCAGCGATTCGATCAAGCAGGGGGCTCCTAAGTCGGGGATGGCTCTGATTACCAACTTGTAACACCCACGATGCGGCTATATCTCCCACGTGTCGAGGCACGACTTAGAGGCATAACCGCATTGTGGTTTGTCGCAAGAAGGGTCATCTTCACACAATCCCATGTAATGAACAAGAATGGGATAAAGAGTTGGCTTACAATCGCCACTTCACACAATACATAAATAAATCATACATCATCAGAGTACACACATAGGTCCGACTACGGAACCAAAAGAAAAGAAGACAACCCCAAATGCTAGATCCCTGATCGTCCCAACTGGGCTCCACTACTGATCATCAGGAAACGAAACATAGTAACGACCAAGGTCCTCGTCGAACTCCCACTTGAGCTCGGTAGCATCACCTGCACTGGTGTCGTTGGCACCTGCAACTATTTTGGTAGAATCTGTGAGTCACGAGGACTCAGCAATCTTACACCCGCGAGATCAAGACTATTTAAGCTTATGGGTAGGAGAAGGTAGTGAGGTGGAGCTGCAGCAAGCACTAAGCATATATGGTGGCTAACATACGCAAATAAGAGCGAGAAGAGGAGCAACGGAACGGTCGTCAACTAGTAATGATCAAGAAGTGATCCTGAACTCCTACTTACATCAAACATAACCCAAAAGCCGTGTTCTCTTCCCGGACTCCGCCGAAAAGAGACCATCACGGCTACACACGCGGTTGATGCGTTTTAATTAAGTCGAGTGTCAAGTTCTCTACAACCGGATATTAACAAATTCCCATCTGCCACATAACCGCGGGCACGGCTCTCGAAAGTTTATACCCTGCAGGGGTGTCCCAACTTAGCCCATTATAAGCTCTCACGGTCAACGAAGGATAAACCTTCTCCCGGGAAGACCCGATCAGTCTCGGAATCCTGGTTTACAAGACATTTCGACAATGGTAAAACAAGACCAGCAAAGCCGCCCGAATGTGCCGACAAATCCCGATAGGAGCTGCACATATCTCGTTCTCAGGGCACACCGGATTGTCCAAGCTTCCGATAGGCGAGCCCAGAGTTGCCCCTGGTGGCCACCGGCGACTGACGGGTTGGACCAACACTCAGAGGAGCACTGGCCCGGGGGTTTAAAATAAAGATGACCCTTGAGTCTGCAGAACCCAAGGGAAAAAGGCTTAGGTGGCAAATGTTAAAACCAAGGTTGGGCCTTGCTGGAGGAGTTTTATTCAAAGCGAACTGTCAAGGGGGTCCCATAAATCACCCAACCGCGTAAGGAACGCAAAATCAAGGAACATAACACAGGTATGACGGAAACTAGGGCGGCAAGAGTGGAACAAAACACCAGGCATAAGGCCGAGCCTTCCACCCTTTACCAAGTATATAGATGCATTAATTAAATAAGAGATATTGTGATATCCCAACATAACCATGTTCCAACATGGAACAAACTTCATCTTCACCTGCAACTAACAACGCTATAAGAGGGGCTGAGCAAAAGCGGCAACATAGCCAAACAACGGTTTGCTAGGAAGGGTGACAAAGGTTAGAGGTTCATGGCAATTTGGGAGGCTTGATAAGCAAGTGGTAGGTAGCGCGGCATAGCAAAAGAGCGAACAACTAGCAAGCAAAGATAGAAGTGATTTCGAGGGTATGGTCATCTTGCCTGAAATCCCGCTAGGAAGAAGAACGAGTCCGTGAAGAAGACAAACGGATGTAGTCGAACGAATCCTCACAACTCCGGAACGAAACCGAAGCTAACGAGAGAAGCAACCCGGAAAGAAACAAACAACATAGTAAACAACCACCACATACACATGGCATGATGCACAAACAAGTATGATACATGTCCGGTTTAATGAGGCATGGCATGGCAAAATGCAACAAACAATACTACAAATTCAGTGGAGCTCAATATGCAACGAGTTGCATATTGACGAAACACCACATCAATTATTTAGTTCTCTCTCGTTTATGTACCCAACAATGTTAAATGTTGATTAACAAGGCGAGAGGGTGAAGCATATGAAAACTACCTATATAGGCAAGTTTAAATGAGGCCGGAACAACAAACAACAATTCCGGAAAATCCTCATGTCCATATTTTAGATTAGGTACTGTTCTGCCATAAACACAATTTTAATGTTGTTAAACAGCAAAATAAAGTGCACCAAGTTAATCTATGCATTTTTCTACCCCATTTACATATAAAGTTTATTTAAATCCGAGCTACGTTTATTTAGTTATGAAATAAATCATTTTAACATGGCATTTAGCAAATTAAATGCAAGCAGCATTTTAAACATTTTAAACAAGGATGAAAACAACATATTATGAAACTAGACGAAAATCTAAGCATTTTTCATATTTTAAACATTTTAATCCGATGCACGGTTGTGGAGTTATTAAATGCATGAAGTCTAGGGACTAATTTGTAAAACAGGTTTTCTCTCGAATAATACTAAAATCGCAGCGCACGAAAAAAATAGATGCGGGCCGAAACTGAAGGGCTGGGGGAGCTGCTCACATCGGGCCTAGCAGGCCGAAACTAAAGCTGGGCCAGAGAGGAGGCCACGGCTGGGCCTTGGAGAGGAGGCGCACTGGGCCGACGGGGAAGCAGCGCGGGCCCACCGGATCTGACCGATGCGGTCAACGCGATTGCTGGGCGCTCATCGTCTCGTTCCTGAAGTAGGGATCGAGCAAGAGCTCGATGCGGACGGCGGCGGCGAAGAGCTCGCCGGATCCACCTGATCCGGGCGAGGCAGCGGCAGGGGAGGCCGGAAACGGGTCGGGGTGACGGATCCGAGGCGGAGGTCACCGGATCCGACCGGCGGCGAGGCAGAGCGTTGGATGAACGGTAGCGGGGCGCGCTGTTACCTGTGGGAGAGAAAGAGAGAGCTGGCGAGGTGAGTGATGGGAGGAGAAGAGAGAGAGAAGATGCAGGGACGGTGGAGCTCATCTGTGGGGCGGTGACGGCCTGGACGAGGTCCGGCGACGAGCGATGAGGCAGCGGGGATGCGCTGGATCAGGAGCTCTCACGCACGAGGAGCTCAGACGCGAGGCGGCGGCGGCTCGGGCCCTGGATGGGCTCGGGCGGGCTCCAGATGGGCCCTAAGGGCTGCAGCGAAGTGGGGCGCTGGGGAGCCGACATGGAGGGCTGCGAGTGGCTGCGGGAAGCGGGGAGGTGATGTGGTAGCTCTCGGTTGGTCGGGGAGACGCCTCAGGTGGCGGCGCGACCTCTAGGCTGGCGACAAGTGGCGGTGGCGGGGTGGCTTGGCGCTGAAATCGAGGAGGGAGGAGGCTGGCGGCTGCGGGGATCCCGAGGGGAAGGCTAGAAGGTAGGTGAGGCTAGGGGATGCCCAAATTTAGAATGGGAGGTGTATATATAGGGTAGGAGCTACGGTTGGGGGGGGTTTGGGGGCTTTCGGAGCCCTCCGGTCGTGATCCGACGGCTCCGGTCGAAGGGGGGTTAGGTGGGCTGTGGAGAGCGGGTTGGGCTGAGTGAAGAGGAGAGAGAGAGGCCCGATGACTGTTTCTAGAGACCGAAAACGTCCGATGTTAGACCGACTATATTGTCGCTATAGTTATCCGTTGGGGCATCAAACGGACTCCGAATGCTATGAAAGTTGACAGGCGGTCTACCTACACTATAATAAGACCGCACACCAACTGTCAACCCATTCCGAGAACATTTTCCAGCCACTTATAAAATAATATTTCGGAGGTGCTGCGGGCGCGTGCAAGTGTGTCTGGGCTCAGAACAGACAACAGAAGGAACGGGGAGACCGGGACAGATGCAAGTTTTAAGAAAACAAGCGGATGCAATGGGGATGATGCAATGATGAATGCAACAAACAAATAAAACACACAACGATAACGAAAAAAATATGAAAGGCGTCTGGAGCGTCGGTCTTGGGGCGTCACACTCTTACACCTGCACACATCTTTCGCAATGATGAAGATATTGTAGATCTCTCTAGCGACGACGACATAGATGATGATGCCCTTGAGATGCTGATCAAGAGAAAAAAGGAGGCCAAAATCTTCAATGATCTGCCTCTGTTTGACGCTGATATTCTCAACAACTTCATTGACGAGTGGTTTGAAGATACCTCTCTTACCTTCGATGATCTGCAGCTTGTGATTGGCATTAGCGTGACATTTTAGGGCGACATTGCCAAAGAGCTTGCAATTGTTCAAAAGGTCATTGAGCAGAAGAACAAGATTGACCATGAAAAGGCCCTCTTCAAGAAGCACATGGCCTAGCTCAGTGTCACTGAAGTGCAAAATTTCAAGCAAATGATGATCGATCTCAACGCTAAATTTGTTAAGCGTCGTGATGAAGCCAAAGGCTCAAGAGAACGCCTCAAGAACTATGCTGAAAATGCATTCAGGCTCCTAGTGAAGCCTTGAAGAGGAAAGCACTTGGGCATCCAGGCATTAACTGCAAGCTTGCTGCTAAGAAGAAGAAGCCGATCCAAGCCGAGGCTGAAACACAAAGGCAGGAAATACCAAGCATTGTCTTCCCTGCCAGCACGACTGGCTCAAAGCCAACGGTCCCATCAGCTGCTTCTGATCAAAAGAAGAAAAAGCAAGCTGAGGCTGAAGCATAGAAGTGAAAGCATCAAGAAGCTTCTAATGGTGCTCCTTCTCAAAAGAGGTTGAAGAATTCCTCTAAGGCTTCAAGAATTGCCCAAGCACAAACTGCCTCTTCTGCTCCTAGTGAGCCGCTGCTTGTTGAACCCATTTCAGTTGCCCTTCTTGCATCCTCCAACTGCGAGCGTTGTCTGGATGTTCATGAGCCTGCTCCCACATAGGCCCATGCGTCTGAAGATATTCCAGCTGTTGACACCACCGCGGCTGAAGACATTGGTCATGAAGAGAATGTTGATGATGATGATGATAATGAAGTCCTTCCTCAGTTCCCCAGATCATGCCCAAGCTGGTATCATCGCCTGCTCCGTCGAGCAGTGAACAAATAAGCATTGGCAGTCCCAAGACACCAATTGCACAAGATGAGTTCTGGGAAGAGCAACACCCCAACTCCCCACTGCATGAAGTCATTCCTTGCAGACCACCAGCTGAAGTCACTACTCCTGTGATTGAGACTCTACAAGATACCCCTGAAGACATGGAGAAGGCCACTCCTTGACCACAGGCTATGAGTTGATTTTTGGCATGCGTCAATTATATGGACAGGAAAAGATGTCCAAAAAGTTTGGGGTCAATCAAGCAAAGATAAATGACACTTCCTTCTCAAAAAGCCACTTATGGCAGAATAAGAAAAGGAATATTTGTGAATTATCTTTTATGATGCCAAGGAAAGATTTTTCACATATTTGAGGAAGATATGACCCAAGAAATTTATGAGAATTATTTGGGAATTTTGGGAGTGATAGAAATATAGGTTGCTTCACAACCTAGAGCAAAAAGAATTATCCCTTTAATAGAAAAGGAATATTCCCAATAAAAAGAATATTGGATTAGATCAAGGATGAATATGACATGATCTTGGGATGATGATGAGCATGACAAGCTACTATAAAACCTAGGAAGACATGATCTTCCCAAGTTTCAGTACCACATAGCCACAGAAAAGCAAATTAAATCAAGAAATCCAAGAAAATCATCAGAAAAAGATAAGGGCAAAATCTAGGGTGTTACAAACCTCCCCCCTTAAAGAAATCTCGTCCTCGAGATTTGGTTGCTTAGGGAACAAGTAAATATTCTGACCTGAAGAAACCGTTTCCAACTCGGGTTTCTCCTATTTCCTTATATTATGTTCCCACCGAATTGCATCTGACTGGCTGTCTTGATCTGGGGTGGTTTGCTTCACCGTATCTGACATACTGACGGGACTTGCTTCATATGTACCTGTTCATACTGACTCAAAATTTTCCTTCATATCTGCTGGCTTAGCTGAGGTCCGAAAGATTATTATACATGTCCTTCTCGATATTGATCCTTGCTGGAGATGTTATTATCGTATTGAATACCGAGAATATTCCACGGAGTTGGAAACACATCTTCCCGTGGAATAAAGAATCTCTTCTATCCAGGCATCGGGTTCCTCGAATATATGCATGCCTTCTGGGTTCAACACATTGATGTGAATCATACCTGTTCTTCTAATGGATTCTGACATCTTGCAGAATTTTCTGACTTATCTTGACTGGCATCACAGTCTTCAGTATCCAACCTGTACCAAAGGTTTGACTGTCGCTTGACGTGACTAATAGAAAAATGCACCATCTCCTGATGGTAACATTTACAGACTTGGTTGGCGGTGATCCTGGCAAAGAATCTTGCTCACGACAGGCTATTCTTTAATCTATTACCATATGTGAGAGCACATGGTTTGTGATTTAATTCTCTGATTCTTTATTTTTCCAGTATTCTCATGTGGATTGTAGGTTGTGCGATACTTTAGCAGGGTTACTGAGGTCAATATATTGAGTTGTCTTTGGGTCGGACATGATAGACTCGGGTATTCAATGCTGACAGTTCTGAGCATACTGTGGACTGAGCTAGTTGCCTTGATACGAGGTCTTGTATCATTGGTCTTGCTCCTTCATTATTATTTTCCTCATCTCAATCTTTAACTGAAAGAGTGGGGCCTTATATATCCTTGACTATTGTCGCGGCCTGAATACTGTCATGTGCAATATCTTGCAATTCATACTTTGGTCTCAAGTCTCGGGATATTTATCCGGTTCACGTGTGCTTATACAGATCTCATTACTGTTGTTGATTGACCTTGCCGGACAGTGACAGGATTAATAACATCACCTTGTCAGTTGTGCGGGGCTGATCTTGATATTTACTGCCAAGATGGTGTCTCGATGTTGTCTTTCTTCAGGACTTGTTGCTTATTGCATCACCCACTGGTTTTCCTCCAGTTGCATGTCTAGTGAGGTTGTCAGATGTGTACCATGATTTCTTCCTTGTGCGAAGGACTTGCATGAACATGACAGTATACTCGCCGTAGGTAGAAATATCTGATTCTCAAGGCATACCTTTGTTCTAACTAATTCTTGTTTCTGTCCCAACTGTTGCGTATCTGACTCTTGGGAAACATTGTCATATGCTGACAATTCCTTATTTAATATCTTGTACCAGTGTCATACTGAAGGAGATTGGGCAGCTTGCATCGGAAGCCATGGGGATATCTTGCCGAGGAAGACTGGATGTCTTGTGCTTGAAGCTTTCGGCGGATACCTTGCTGAGAAGGCTGGGTACCGTACCTCATAAGCTTCCCCCTTAAAGAATTGCTAGGGAAGACTCGGTACCTTATGCCAGAAGCTTGTGCAGTGTCTTACTCAAGAAGATTGAGGAACCTTGCCTTGTACGCTTCGCTGATAGATTGTGGAGAAGGACTGGACTGATTTTCTTTGTGAACCAAATAATATATATATATTATTGTCATTCCGGTTGCTAATTACTTGTATGACAAGAATTGTCTGACCATCCTCCTTGCTGAATTTGTTGCATATTTGGACTGACTTCGGGGTGTCACATGTTTCAAATTTGACTCATGGCAGGATCAATCATTGTGTACGAATCATACCTTTGAAATGCATGGTTGGACTTGGATCAATTTTCTTCTCCTGCTAGTTTAATCATTTCTACAAGAAGCTAGACCCCTGACGGGTACTTTTTACTGAAAGTCTGAGCAGAATATAATTTTGTATTTAGACCGGATGTCTACAATATAATGTTGTCTGCTGAAAATATCATTGCTTTTAACTGAGTTCCCTAGTGTATATCTGTACTTCTCACGGCTTCTTCTAATCGGTGGCGGTTGATGAGCAATTTTCCATCAGGGGATAACACCGAAGATTCAGAACAAAGAAGCACGAGAAAACGATTTATTGCAACAAAGCACACATCAAACAAGCTACAAAACTACTCCACACAGGCACACACAAGCATGATACTACGGCAGATGCACATGCACTACACGAAGGACTACACCCTACGCTTGAGCAAACGCTTGGGAGCTGACGAAGAAGCTAAGGGAGTAGCAAGTGGAACTGCTGACTCCGAAACTCCGGAGGGATGAGGCGGAGGGGTTGGAGAAGCTGGCGGAGACTGAGGTAGGGAAGCACCAAGCAATCTCCTGGCTCCAATGGCGTCTCAGACTAATTCGGAAATAAGAAGACACTCGCCCGTCATGTAACGGGACATGGCAAGGATAGCTGCGTCATCTTGAGGGTTGACAGACGGGAACTTGATCAGCTTAGGATTCTCGACGATGGTCGGATAGTACTGATAAGCACGGTCTCTTGCACCATTCTCTCTTGATGACGAAGACTGGTGATTCCTGCCATTGCAGCAAGCTGAACGTCATGCTCAGGAGTAGCGCCATAACCACCGTGGAAACTGTAGGTGCGCTTACCAACAAGAATTGAGGCTGACAAATGGACATGAGCAACATATTCCAGAATTCTTCCTCCGGCAGAAAACTGGAATACCTTATAATGGGGTGGATCTCCAGGGGGATAAATTCTACACCACATATCGCCAAGGAGGGTGGCAAAGCTGAGGGGTGCACGAGTGGGACTGAATTCAATAGGAACAACAGCGGGAGCTCTGGGGATGGCATTGAACTCGTGGAAGCTGACCGCCATGTAGGCATGAAAAAGGGGTTAGGGGTAACCTAATAAGACCATATGCAGCAAACAAATGCAACAACCAAATGCAGCAAGCAGAGACAAAACCAGACCCTATACTACCGTTTTCTGACGTTCCAGCGGACTAGGACGCTCTACAAGCAGACCTGCTCTGATAGCAAGCCCTGTGGCATCCCGGCTCAGAGAAACCAGAACGCCCCGTATTCCAGCCCAGAGATCGAGGTGAAATCTTCTGGAATACGGCACTTCTTAGCATAGAATAAACCAGATCTCTATTACAACACGAATACGAATACAAAGTCTCCGATATTACAATGAATAACAGCGGCACGGTGATGCTACGCCAACCACAGTTGCTGTATGCAACCAGCATAACAACGCGAGGCAGCGGAACCTCTACTGGCAGCGGAGGTGATGGACTCCAATCCGCAGGGACTCTGGCTGGAACGTTTATCCTAGCTCGCGAACACAAGAACCACACCAAACAAGCAAGTAATCCAGGCACGACCTACAAACTGGCATGACACGCCAGGTCAGTACATTGAATGTACTTGCAAGCTCACAATAAACCAAAAGCAGTTAAGACAAACAACATCATGGCATTAGGAGGTTAAAGCAATCATGGACATGACACATGGCATGCACAAACTGAACATGATATGGCTGAAACAACATTAGCATGGCATGAGCATATGAACATGATGATACTACATGCAACAGGTAAACCATATCATGCACCAACTTACTCTTATACGGCGGTTACCTCGTAACCATCTCATGCATCAACTTACCAACATCGGTATCTACGATATCTCCGTGATCATCTCACGATCACATAAAGATCAACCATCTTTAGTATCCACGATACCTTCGTGATCCTCTCTCGATCACAACCAATATCTTTCTCATCATTGAACTGGGGTTATTATTAATCAAGTTATTATTATAGTTGGCTCATAGTGTGACCGACTACGAACTGGGCCCATATCCGCAGGTGCGGCTATTGATAGATTTAAACACACCCTCTACAGAGGTTAGTACACTGTACCCACACCATGGAACCCATGGCCTCGCACTCCCATTCGGGTGGACCAAGGACATTCCGACAAAACTGATCTATTGCCATCATACTCTCCCAGCCACTCCGACAAAGTCCCCTTTGGGCTAAGTCTTGGGTGGTCCCGATGTCAACTCGTGACATCCAACGGCCACCGTCGTGGCAAAACATAAATGGTCCCAAACAGGGACAAGGATCCTTACAACAACAACGGGCACACAAGGTTTATGTCCGCCTACCTGATCAGGGTAGCGCGCACCCATAACCTTCCCTCGCTGGAGGCACCGGCGAGAGGCATGAAAATAGACCACATTAGGGTGTTCCCATAAAAGGCAAATGTGGCTGCACTGGTCAGCTCGATTTGGTGGCACCATGAGTCAGCCAACAGTTGTTCAAGTTCATTATTATCCGGTTAAACTTGAATGCAATGAGCTGAGTCATAGTAAAATATGATGCAACTATAATGCATGAGCATGATATATGGAGGTGCAACATAGTCATCGAGCATCACCAAAATGAAGCATTTAACCAAATGAGCATGGCATACCGACCAGCATAGACATAACATTACACATGATCATAGCATGACTACTAGCATCATAAATAAATACCATGCAAGAATAAGACAATAATACTACCAAGTAAGCATGTAACCAACAAGATGCAACGAAACATGCATAACAACGGTACTTGATAACAGACGACAAGCTTGCATCAGGATGAACACCACTGCTACCAGCATGTACTACTACTGCCAAGCATAACATGAGAAAATGGTACTCAAGTACTACAAGATAACAAGATGCATCAGAACATAGCATGAAGGTGAACATGAATCCACAAGCATAACCGAAACAACGACAGTAGTACCTAAGAAGCAAACAGATAACATACAAACTTTTATTAAATATTCAACCAGAAACCATTGCTATTGCATGGCTATCATGCAAGTGGCTGTTGTGGCTTCCCTGGGGGTGACGGAGAGTCCGAGAAAAAGTGCGGTGAAGCCGCGGAATGAAATGTCGGACGTTCTTCTCTCTCGAAAGGGGCTGGTTAGAAGCAAGGGCAAAATGGTAATTTTCGCTGTCTGTCCACCTAATGAAAATGTTACCAGCAAAAAGATCTCGACGAGATGAAGAAGTGAGCATTGGTTTCACCTCAATCGGAGTTACGGTCACGGAAATAAGAGGTGATGAAGGAGAGGGCCTTTTCTGCAAAAATAGCATCACAAAACAGTCCCTGAGTGGATAAGGCAAAAGCGCATTGAGGGAAATACGTTTTCAGAAAAGTGAAAGCGTAGTTTAGGCTGCAGTAGACAGGAATACGCTTTCCAGAAGGGAAAACTTATTTTAGATAAAAGAAAGGAAAAATATGCTTTTAGAGAAAGGAAAACGCACTTTAGGAAGTGCGCTTCCACTTAGCTGAGTTGGCAAGGGCTCTGGGCCACATACCAGCGGGGCCCAGGGGACAGGGGGAGGGGCCAGGCACGGCGTCGTCTTCCTCCTCCTGTCTCCCCGACGAGAGACAGAGGAGGGGGCGAGGCAGAGGAACTCCGGCGACGGGGCGGGCAGCTCCGGCCATTGTTGGCCGAGGCAAGGGCAACGGCGGGACCAGCGGGCCTTGCCGTGCTCGTTCTCGGCAGAGGGAGGCACGGGACGGTAGCGAAGGGTGGTGCTAGGAGAGGTACAGGGAGGCGCGGGCGGTGGAGGTTGCCGGTGCTGCGGGCCACTACGGCGAGGGGAGAGGGGGTGGGGCGGACCGCGGGGGAAGGAGAGGAAGGTGGTGGAGGGCTCGGGAGGCGGAGAGGTGGACTAGGTGCACCGTGGAGGAGCGAACTCCGCTGCACGCGGTGGCCCGAGAAGAAAATGGCGAGGAGAGGCACTCCGGTGAGCAAATTAGGTGAGGGAGGAGTGGGTGAAGTGCGGAAGGACTTGGGGCAGCTTAAATAGGTGCGGAGGAAGCCTCTAGAGCATCACGGGCGAGCTCGAGCAGTGCTCTAATGGAGGACAGGAGCAGGACGCAGCACGCGCATAGCGTTTGCGGCACATTCATAGGGAACCAGGAGGGGGCCTGTGCACGGGACGATGCATAGGCTCACGGGGAGCTCCTTGACAAGTTTGGACGTCGAGATGACGAGGGAACGGATGAGCACAATGGCCGGAACGAGCCAGAGCTCGCAATTAGCATGATGCAAGCGTGATCACCGCGGGCACGGGTGCAAGCAGCGCGTTCTGGCGGGACCGACCATGTCTGGTGTGTAGTCCCTCTGAGGGAGTCCTAGAGTAAGGGGTCCTCGGGCATCCGACCTATTAGACATGGGCCGGACTGATGGGCTGTGAAGATACAAAGACCGAAGACTCTACCCGTCTCCGAATGGGACTCTCCTTGGCGTGGAAGGCAAGCTTTGCGTCCAAATATGAAGATTCCTTTCTCTGTAACCGACCTTATGTAACCCTAGATCCCTCCGGTGTCTATATAAACCGGAGGGCTAGGTCCATAGAGGCCAATCAATCGTAATAATCATAGTCAGATAGGCTAGACTTCTAGGGTTTTAGCCATTACGATCTCGTGGTAGATCAACTGTTGTAATACTCATATTCATCAAGATCAATCAAGCGGGAAGTAGGGTATTACCTCCATAGAGAGGGCCCGAACCTGGGTAAACATTGTGTCCCCTGTCTCCTGTTACCATCGACCTTAGATGCACAGTTCAGGACCCCCTATCGAGATCCGCCGGTTTTGACACCGACATTGGTGCTTTCATTGAGAGTTCCACTGTGCCGTCCTCAAAAGGTTTGATGGCCCCTTCAATCATCTACAACAATGCTGCCCAAGGAGAAGTCTTCCTTCCCGGATAGATCTTTGTGTTCGGCGGCTTCGCACTGCGGGCCAACTCGCTTGGCCATCTGGAGCAGATCGATAGCTATGCCCCTGGCCGTCAGGTCAGATTCGGGAGCTTGAACTACGTCGCGGATATCCGCGGAGAGTTGATCTTCAACGGATTTGAGACCACGGCAGCCACTCCCCGTCACCACAATGAACATGACTTAAATTTGTCATCAGACCATACCCAAGAGATAGCACCTGTAACTGTTCTGGCCTTAGATCTGGAGCAGATTGCGCCATCCGAAGACAGGAAGCTCAACCCGCCACGGATGCCGCAGTCTCCGCGGCGTCAGAGCCGCACACAGATCCAACATCGAGTGGAATCTGTGTCACCAGAGCCTCGGACTTGTTTCCGGCTACAAGTTCCGAACCATGTGCGTCCACGTGCGTCGAGCTCGATCAGTCTTCAATCGTCGAATTCAGCTCCGCGGACATTTTCCGGCACTCGCCTTTGGGCGACGTGTTAAACTCGTTAAGAGCACTATCCTTAGCGGGGGGCTCACAGCCGAATTATATCCAGTTCGAACTGGAGGCTGATGACGGAGAATTTCGTTTCCCACCCACCGCCCACTTCATAGCCATTGTCGAAGACTTAACTGACACGCTCGATTACGGCTCCGAAGACATCGACGGTATGGACGACGATGCCGATGAGGAGCAGGGCCTAAACCCGCCGTTTACCGGACGCTAGAAGGCCACCTCTTCTTATGACGTGTACACGGTGGATGCACCTAAAGAAACTAACAATGATGACAAAGAAAATCCAGTCGAGGATAAACCCCCTGAGACCCAGCCAAAGCGCCGGCATTAGCGGCGCCGCTCTAAGTCACGTCGGGGAAAAGAGCAATACCTGCATGGGAGAGAACAACACTCCGGACGATGCAGAAGACAATGAAGAGGCAACTTCGGAACAGGACGAACGGGAAGACGGGCAAGTCAGCCCTGACGAACAGGCCATACATGAAGACTCGGAGGACCATAATTATCTTCCGCTCTCCGAGGATGAGGTGAGCCTTGGCAACGAGGATTTTATCGTGCCTGAGGAACCTCTCGAGCAAGAGCGCTTTAAGCGCCAGCTAATAGCGACTTCAAGGAGCCTGAAAAAGAAGCAGCAACAGCTTCATGCTGACCAAGAACTGCTCAACAATAGATGGACCGATGCCCTAGCAGTCGAAGAATACGACCTCAAGCGCCCAGCCAAAAGCTACCCGAAGCGCAAATTGCTACCTCAGTTCGACGACGAGGCACCGGAGCCCGTACCATCATCGTGCAATGCGGCTGATCGACCACCATGTGGTCGGGATAAATCGGCAACTCAAGCCAAACACCAGCCCGCCCCGCCTCATTGTAAAGGCAGATATAAAACAGCTCGTGGTTATACATATGACCTTCGACAGGTCCTGGACAATAGAGCAGGACATACCAGATCGATCTACGGATCGTGAGGACATGCCTCGACATGTGACGACGGCTATCTATTCGGACGTGACAAGCCTAGTCACATCCGGGCTGAAAACCGCAGACGGACTCCATCGGAGCTACGTCACAATGTGGCCCAATATAGAGGCGCCGCACACCCTCTTTACTTCACATACGAAGTAATGGAACACGAATTCCCAGAAGGGTTTAAACCCGTGAATATCGAATCATATGATGGAACAACTGATCCCGCGGTATGGATCGAGGATTTCCTTCTCCACATCCATATGGCCCGCGGAGATGACCTTCATGCCATCAAATACCTCCCACTAAAACTCAAAGGGCCAGATCAGCACTGGCTAAACAGTCTGCCTAAAAACTCTATTAGCAGTTGGGAGGATTTGGAAGACGCCTTCCGCGACAACTTCCGAGGTACATATGTCCGGCCACCAGATGCAGATGACTTAAGTCACATCGTCCAGCAGCCCGGAGAGTCAGCCAGGAAGCTCTGGACTAGGTTTTTAGTTAAAAAGAACCAAATCGTCGACCGTCCAGACGCTGAAGCCCTAGCGGCCTTCAAACACAGTGTCCGGGACAAGTGGCTCGCCCGCCACCTCGGTAAAGAAAAACAAAAATCCATGTCAGCCCTTAACGCTCTGATGACCCGCTTTTGCGCGGGAGAAGACAGCTGGCTCGCTCGTAGAAGCAACAACGCCAGCGATCCGGGCACTTCCGAAATCTGAGACGACAATGGCAAGCCACGATGCAGTAAACACAAACGTCGCAATGATAATGAAAGAACACACGACACAACGGTCAACGCCGGATTCAGCGGCCCCAAACCCGGTCAACGGAAAAAGCCATTCAAGGCAAACAGAGACGGACCATCCAATTTAGACAAGATATTGGATCGGCCCTGCCAGGTTCATGGCAACCCTGATAAACCAGCTACTTACACCAACATAAGCTGTTGGTTCTTCAAACAGGCCGGCAAGCTCAACGTCGAACACAAGGGGAAGAGGCCGCCCGGTAATAGCGACAACGAAGAGACTCACCAACCAAATACCAGGGGTCAGAAGCAATTTCCCCCCAAAGTAAAAATAGGGAACATGGTATACGTCACACACACCTCTACAGGGGAGCATGAGAAGCACTCCCTTCGGACTGAGGATCATACTACGGTCACTTCAGCCTAAGTACAAAGCGGTCTTTTTAAACCGCATAACTTGTCGGCCATTAAGCCGCCGGTCTCCATTCAGCAGGACCGACCAATTTCAGAGCTGGACTAGCAGTTCGGCTTCCGCCGTCCGCCTCATACACCTGTGAAATCTATACCGCGCATACATAACTATGCACTTAAAATACCCTGGCATCGGCGGAAGCACAATATGGACGGTCCTACAAGTAGGCCCATAACCTCCTTCCTTTTTCTTTTTCTAACTACTCTTTCTTTTTCATTATCCTTTACCACAGGTGGCTCAAAGGCTGGTCATCTCATTGACTCTATCGGAGTTTGGGTTCGTACATTCACCCAAAGGCTACTCCTGTTAAGGAGCCCCTTGACTGAGGAAAGGCGGCGTAGACGTGCGACAGGAGGTCCAAAACAACTTTTTGTAGACCGCACTCTCTATTTTGCGAGCCTGCAAAGTGCCTTTTTCCTTAGTCGTCGACCCCTGGCATGTCAAATAGCCGGGGTTGTGGCGTTATTATCTACAAAATGATGATTGGCATGTCACTCAGGTTCCAGTGAACATAATCCATATCCAGTATTCACTTTTCTCTAAAGAACTGAATTTTGCTTCTTTGGTTATTTCACACACGCACCCTGACATAACTTGCCAGGGGCTCGCTATGGGAACAAAATAAGTTGCCAACAAGTCCGAACAGATTTATAGCAGACTTCGGCGTCGTGAGTTTGGCCTTATATGCATTAGCTCTGAATCATGTCTTGGGTCAATAGTTGGGTTGCTCGGCTCCTGTGCTTACTTCCTTACGTTCCGCTCTATCGGCTATGGTAGTAAATGGAGAACTACTGCGATTGTGTTTCCGGTTCATCTGTCCAAACACCTCAGTAGAGAAAGCCGAAAACTGACTGTCATGATGAGGCGAGAGCTGGTCAACCACTTGATGACTTATCAGAATCTTTCACGATTCCCTCCGTATTACACGAAGGACCTTTCTTCAGGTCATACATGTAACACACCATATTGGGATAACCGCGTACATACCAGGGTCTATATCATAGACCCACCATAAAACTCCTATGGCTAAGTGAAAGTGTTAACGCCCTATGGTCCGATTGCCTAGTTCGCCGCATTGACACCTCCTTCATGGACCAAGACGTTGGGTTAAGAGTGATCAAGTGCTTTTCTGAACACCCCCGTATTTTCTACGAGGGGGCAGAAGCCGACGACTGGAAAACTTTCAAATTATAAAACAACGGGCGCACAGGAGGAACCAAAGCTTTTAAGCGAATATCATAATATTACCATCATATTGTCTTTTACAATTTCAATACATTTCATTCGAATATCATGTCTTTCGAGCACTGACCCTCTATCAAGCGGGCACCCTCTAAGACGTCCTCGAAATAATGCTCTGGTGCGTGATGGTCCTCGCCCTTGGGTGGACTCTTCGCTGCAACGTCGGTGGCCTTCATCTTCGCCCAGTATGTCTTGACGCGGGCAAAGTCCATCCGTGCACCTTCAAGGCACGTTGGATGCTTAACGGCGTCGATACGCGGCACCGCATCAACAAGTCGCTGCACCAAACCGAAATAACTATCCGGAATTGGCTTGGTCGGCCACAGCCGGACCATAACGTCCTTCATGGCAGATCCAGATATCTTATGGAGCTCTGCCCACTGGGCCATCTGTTCGTTCAGCAATAGTGGACGCTTCGGCATACTAAACTGTGACCAGAACAACTTTTCTGTTTCACGTCCTTCTTGCGCTTGGAAAAACTGCGTCGCATCGGAGACACTCTTCGACAAGTCCAACAATGCGTCTGGAGAACTCCACACTTGATTAAGCGGGGCATAATTCAGATCGCCGAACTTAGTTTGTAATAAAAAGGGCTTACCAGCCGCGATCTCCCCAGCTTGCCGGATCTCCTCCCGGGCCGCTCTAGACTTGGACCGTGCTTCTTTCGCCTCTCGTAAGGCCTTGTCAAGATCAGACGTTCCGGCTTTATTATCCTTCTCGACAAATTCGCAGCGGCTAGCGGCATCCTTTAGCTCAAGCATCATCGTGGATATTCTCTCCTCGTACTGGCGCCGAGCAGCCTGATCGGCCTTTAACTCGGCAGATGCCTTTTCGTCGGCCGCATTACTAACCCGGGCCTGCTCCTTGGCCCGGGCTAGCTCAGCCCGAAGGATCTCCACTGCGGCAGCACCATCTGCAGTCATACATATCTCAGTATACAATTCTTAGCATCATGCTTATATTATAAGCACGTGCACATAATGGCTACCCCAAAAACATACCTTGCGCCTCTCAAGCCGCCTATTGATAAGCGTGATGTCATCATCTGCCTCATCAATCTTCCGCTGCAGATCTGCAACCTCTGTAGTTCGGGCAGTAGCCAGGGAAGTAACAACGTGTGTTCCAATTAGTCAGATTATTTCCTGGGCATATCTTTTTGATCCTCTGATCGCCTCCCTTGGGAAGCCAATCAGAGTCTCAGGGGCTACTATCTATACACAGGAGCATTTTGTGAATAAAACACAATAAAAAATATTACAGTACAAACCTCGAAGCCTCTTAGCAGGCTCGTGAAGGCTTCATTCAATCCGCTTTTCGTGGACAGAACCTTTTCAACCACCGTACCCATCAAGGTACGATGTTCCTTTGAGACGGACGCGTGTCGCAGCATGTTCGTCAATATATCCGGCGCTTCTGGATCTCCGGAAGCTGTTGTAGGAGTACAGCCTCCCTTTGAAGGGATCCATTTATTCGTCCCTAGAGTTGTCTCCGGCTGTATGCCGGACAGTCCGAGGCCTTTATTGTTGGCCCCCGGACCCTGGGCTACCGAAGTATCACATTCGGGTAGTGTCTTCATCATCCCTCGCACCACTTGTTGATTAGGAGAGACCCTCTGGGACGACACCTTGAAGTCGTCCGCCCTATTGGGCGAGGAGACCGGTGGAGATGTCTCACTTTCCATCATCTCCGGGAGAAGATCCCCCGAGGAAGAGGATTGTTGAAGAAGACTGTGAGCTGAGCTGCAAAAACATATATTCTAGATGTTACCTTGGTCACAGGAAAGGAACGGGATATGTTTAAAACACCCTTGTTCACTTACGATTTGGCTCAAGGCTTGTCCTCACTATGGGACTGCGCGATGACGTCGTCCTCCAAGCCCGAGCCGCCCGAAAGGGGCATCTTGCCTCGCGTAGGAACCTTTTCCTCCCAACCTTCAGAGGCGGTCCTTTTCTTACCATGGGGAGAAGGGATGTTGGCTTCTCCTTCACTTTTATCTTCGGGCGATGGGATTTTGATCTCGCCGGACACAGCGTCTGATATACCTTCGGGATGGAGGCCACCTTTGATCCTCCCGCTCTCCGTCTTGTCCTCCTTCACAGGCATCTGGTACGGTGCCGGGGCCAGCATCCTTGTTAATACGGGATCCGCTGAGTCTTCCGGAAGGGGGGCCGAACACCTAATTCG
Organism: Triticum aestivum; assembly: GCF_018294505.1. Lineage (NCBI taxonomy): Eukaryota > Viridiplantae > Streptophyta > Magnoliopsida > Poales > Poaceae > Triticum > Triticum aestivum. The sequence continues at coordinate 212,315,905 of NC_057802.1, read as the reverse complement.
CTCTGCTTTCTTTATCCAGCCCTGGAAGAACATAGTTTGATCAGTATCATATTACAGCATACATAACTAAAAATTGTCCGGGAGTCGAGCGCTTACCGAGGTATCCGGATGGTTGCAGTCGAGGCCGATGTCCTCGGTGGTGTCCGGCACTTGTTTTCGTTTCCCGAAAAACAACTTCCACATTCCTTTGTGCGTAGTACCGAAGAAGTGTTGGAGGGTCCGTGGTCCTTCCGGATTAAACTCCCACATACGGAGAGGGCGTCACAGGCACGGCAGGGCCCGGAGGACCAGCATTACTTGAATCACGTTGATAAGACCGATGTCCTTCTCAAGGAGGCTCCGGATGCGGCTCTGTAGAGTCTGCACTTCGTCAATTGATACCTAGTCCAGCCCCTTATTAATCCATGATGAAAGATATAACGGAGAGCCAGATTGAAACACAGGTATAGCCGCCCACTTGGTACCGTGGGGTTCAGTGATATAAAACCACTGCCGCTGCCATAGGTTGGGAGTTTCGGTGAAGGAGCCTTTTGGCCAGGGAGCATTGGTAAGCTTGCTCACTGTAGCACCTCCGCACTCCGCTTGTTCCTCGTCGACTACCTTCGGCTTCACACTAAAGGTCTTGAGCCAAAAGCCGAAGTGTGGGGAATAGGGAGAAAGGCCTCGCATGTGATAATGAACGTCCAGATGTGAAGGAAAGAATCTGGGGCTAGATCGTGAAAATCTAGTCCGTAGTAAAACATGAGCCCCCGGATGAAGGGATGAAGAGCGAATCCTAGCCCTCAGAGGAAGTGGGAGATGAATACAACCCTCTCGCCGGATCTAGGAGTAGGAATAACCTATCCTCGAGCAGGAAGCCTGTGGGGGATCTCCACGGCCAGGTATCTGGCCACACGAAGCTTCGCAATGTCCTCCTCTGTAACAGAGGAAGCCACCCATCGGCCTTGTGGGCTAGGTCCAGATATGATTGGGAAGCTTGAAGCAATGAAGTCGAACCTTGGGTGCTAGAACTCGGAGTTGGAAGGGCTGAGGAAAGGGTCGGCGTAAAATAAGACGGCCTTTGGCTCCTTTATAAAGGCAACAGATATCGAACAACTCCTCCTAAGCCTGAAAACCTGCCTATTCCTAAGGAATCATCCCAATGGAACGGTTGGGTTACCCACGCTCATATTGATGAGAATCTCGCAAATAAGGGGACACGATCTCTGCTTTGACAAGACGTGCCAATAAAAACCACGCCTTGAAACGTGGAACGGCAGGACAAGAAACAGATCGAAATAATGACCGGGCAAACGTGATGTCACATTACAAAAAGTTGTCAGCAGGATTGGACTCATGAAATATTATACTCTCTGCGGTTGTGTGTGGTACTTGTATTGCAGATCCGGACACGTTCGTTGCGTCCGAAGACTATCTTGGAGTATTCGGAAAGGGGAACCCGCCTTGCAATGCCGAAGACAATATGCGCGCCGGACACCTCATCATTGAAGCCTGGTTCAGGGGCTATTGAGGGAGTCCTGGACTAAGGGGTCCTCGGGCGTCTGACCTATTAGACATGGGCCGGACTGATGGTTTGTGAAGATACAAAGACCGAAGACTCTACCCGTGTCCGGATGGGACTCTCCTTGGCGTGGAAGGCAAGCTTGGCGTCCAAATATGAAGATTCCTTTCTCTGTAACCGACCTTATGTAACCCTAGATCCCTCCAGTGTCTATATAAACCAAAGGGCTAGGTCCGTAGAGGCCAATCAATCATAATAATCATAGTCAGACAGGCTAGACTTCTAGGGTTTTAGCCGTTACGATCTCGTGGTAGATCAACTCTTGTAATACTCATATTCATCAAGATCAATCAAGCAGGAAGTAGGGTATTACCTCCATAGAGAGGGCCCGGACTTGGGTAAACATTGTGTCCCCTGTCTCCTGTTACCATCGACCTTAGACGCACAGTTCGGGACCCCCTACCCGAGATCCGCCTGTTTTGACACCGACACCCTCCAAGCTAGGTTACAAACTTCAGAGGATCATTACCACCTAACCACAGTGCCCATGATCAATTCATCACCTCATTTGTAACCTAGCTTGGAGGGACTACATGCCAGAAATGGTCGGCTCGGCCAGAACGTGCCGCTTGCACCCGTGCCCATGGAGATCACGCATGAGTCATGCTAATTGCCAGCTCTGGCTCGTTCCGGCCACTGTTCTCTTCCGCTCCCTCGTCATCTCGACATCCAACATTGTCTAGGAGCTCCCAAGTGATCAACTGCATCGTCCCATGACCGGGCACCCTCCTGGTTCACCATCAATGCGCCGCAAACGCCGTGCCCGTGACGAGTCCGGCTCCTGTCCTCCATTAGAGCTCGACTTGAGCTCGCCCGTGAGCTATAGAACCATCCTCCTCGGCTATAAATTGCATGCTCGAGTCCTTCCGCAGCTCACAGCTCTCATCCCCACCTCTCCCGACCACCGGAGTACCCCGCCCTTGCCGTTTCTTCTCCGGTCCACTGCGGCCATGGCCGGTCTTCTCCTGCCTCCAGCCACCACGAGCCTCCCTCTCCTATCCACCACCACCACCACGAGCCTCCCCTCCTCTCCGTAGTTCGCCCCACACCCTTTCCCATCGCCAGAGTGGCCTGCTCCACCGAGACCACCACCGCCGCCGCCTCTGCCTCCTCCTTGCGCCACCGTCGCCGCTTCTCCCCTCCTCCACGGCGCCGCCTTCTCCTCTGAACGGATGCGCCTCGGCCTCCTACACCCGCCGGTGGTCGCCGCTCGGCCAGAGGCGGCCTGAGCTGACCGCCCCCCCGGCGCCCTCTCCTCTGTTCCCCTCCTCTGTCCCACATGGGACAGGAGTGAAGAAGAATACGACGAGTGCTCTGGCCCCTCCCCCTGCATGTGGGACCCTCCCGTCAGTGGCGCAGCCGGCCGCTGACGTGGATAAGTTGAGGCACGTTTTCTCTTATGCGCTTTCCTCTTCTGAAGGCGTATTTCGCTAAATACGTTTTCTGTTTGAGGAAACGTACTTTTGTTGTTCTTCGGCTGAAAAAACATTTTCTTTTGCAGAAGGCGTAATCTTCCCGAAGGCACTTTCAGTTTTTCCTCCCAGTGACTTGTTTGTAGTCGTTTTTATTACAGATTAGTCCCTGAACTTCCACCCTTCGTATCTCTGCAACCGTAACTCCGATCAGGTTAAACCAATGCCCACTTCTTCGTCTCGTCGAGACCTTTCTGTTTGTTAAGTTTTCACTAGGTGGTCCCACGGTGAAAATGACCATTTTGCCCTTGCTTCTAATCAGCCACCTCCGACAGAGAACCGTTCGAAGTTTCGTTCAGCGGCTTCACCGCACTTCTTTCCGGAGACTTCGTCACCCCCAGGCAAGCCACAACAGCCACTTGCATGATAGCCATGCAGTACCCATGGTTTCTATTTGAATATTTAATAAAATTTTGCCCGTTATCTATGTACCGATCCGACCTCAGACGGTCAAATCTCTGTGTTGAGTCTCATCCCTGGATCGGTAATGCTGACACACACATTACTTGAATGGATTTATAATAGAGTAGCAATCACACACTTATTATATCGATAGTCTCAACAGAGAACTTATTACAATAAATATGGCTTACGGCCATCTAAATAAGATAACAACGGAAGGCTTGGAAGATAAAGTGAGTCCATCAACTCCAACGGCATAGTTGAGTGCAGGACAAACGACCTAGCACACCTTACTCTTCGTCTGAAAAGGCCGCAACATGATATGTTGCAGCCCGAAATGGGTCAGCACATGGAATATGTTGGCAATATAACACAGTAGAGCAATGAATAGAATAAATGCTATCACTACATGCATATATGGCTGGTGGAGGCTCTATGGTTATAGTGTTTTGCAAAAAGCCGATTTTTCCCTACAACAAAGGAATATATTTTATTTAACTATCATGGTGGTTGAAACATTGAGAAGGTTCCTCCAACTCAATCCTAATTAAAAAGTAATTATCAACCTAGCAAATTAATTTAGAGTGATGAGATCAAATCAATAATTCAAGTACCAGATACTCTAGATGTCCATAACCGGGGACACGGCTAACCATGATTAGTTTATACGCTCTACAGAGGTTTGTGCACTTTTCCCCACAAGACTCGATCTCCTCCGTTGGATTTCTCGCACTACATGGTGTTTGAGAAACGGATGACCGAGACACAGTCTTTCAGAAGCAATAACTCTAACCCTGGGTAGACAGTACCAACCTACATCCCCTACATCTGCTAGCCTACCACTGGAAGAGGTCATGCAACATACGCAACTATGCTAGAGCCCATAATAGCTTGTGGCTGCACACGAAAGTTTCCAGCATGCATAATCTTATGATCCCTTTGAGCCTGGGTGGCGAGCCGTAGGATGATCACATGGGTCCTCCGGGATATCCTAGGACAACACTGGATTCTCCAAGTGCCCGCAACCAATCCACCCAGATGTGTATTTAAGTAGTCACCTTAAGTAAACCATTAATTAACAATCTCACATCTGTCATGGATACACTCAAACCCAATCCACGTCTACGAGCATAGCATGGCAATATAAGCATAACGTAGAAGTAACTCCCAAGGGTTTGATAATAAAACAGGTAATGGGTTCTACCTCATCATCTATTATAATCATGCAGTGCTTGAGGATTGTAATTAATGCATAAAAACTTGGTATGAAAAGAGTATGATCAATGTGTTACTTGCCTTGCTGACGATCCGCAAACCCTAGAGACTCGTAGTAGCACGCTTCGCACTCCGGGAATTCTATCGCAAACAAACAATGGCATACATAAGCAATCAAGCAAAGGAGCACGGGTAAAACTCAAATAAGAAGATCGAATCTGAAAGTTCAACTTAAGAGATTCGATTTGCAAAAAGAATCAATTGAATCGGAGCTACGGAACTGAAACAACGGTCAAAAGAACTTCGAATTCAAATCTGCTTGAAACCAAATTTTAAATTATCAAAACCTTGTTCAAGTTGATTAAACAGAAAGAGGGGCTCGAGACGAAGATTTTAGCGTTGGTCTCACTGGATTTGGACAAACGAGTAAGAAACAACGACGGTTTGAAGATCAGGGGCTAATCTGCGATAAAAAATAATCGCGGATAGGTCCCTGGCTGAAAAATAAAATAAAAAGAAAAGACTAACGAACGAACGTTCGCTGTCTGAACCTAATCGGCGAACAACGTTCGTTAAAACGAACGAACGGACGAACGTCCGCTAAATAAACTAAACCGACGAAAAACCGATCTAAGAAAAAACCGGAAACTAAAAAAATAAAACGGGGGTTAACAAAAAACTGACCGGTCAACGGTCAACGGCGGCGGTTCTGGCAGGATTCCGGCGGCGGCGGCGGCGACAGTCGATGTCGGCGGCGGCGCGCGGCGCGGCGCGGTGGTGCGGGCGGCTGGCGGCGGCGCGGGCGGCGGCGGCGGGGCGTCGCTAGTGTTCAGGGCGGCGGGCGGCTGCTTGGGCTGGGGGCGGCCTCGGCCTTGCCTTATAAAGGCCGGGCGGGCGGTGTCAGGCTCGGGCACCGACCGTTTAGGTCGGTTGACTTAAAAAAAGGATTCCACAGAGAAAAATCCTAAATAAATATATAAGAAATTCTAAAAATGCCCAAAACAATTTTCACCATCTAAATAGAATATTTAGAACAAAGTGAACATTTTCTTGGCCTAAAAATGCAATTTTGAAAAATTAATATTTTTCTAATTCAAATAAAATTACAATAAAATCCGAATAAAATTATTTATTTGATTTAAACATTTTCCTCCAATATTTCATTTATTTTGGGGAAGTCATATTATCTCCTCTCATATATTTTTAATTAGAAATATTTTTGGAGAGAAAAATAATAAAAATCAAAACGATCCACTTTTCAATATTTGAGAAAATTTCAAATATGAAAATAATAAAATCCCCAACTCTCTCCGTGGGTCCTTGAATTGCTTAGGATTTTTAGGATCACTCCCCAAAATGCAAAATAAAATATGAATGCATATGATGTCCCATGTATAACATTCCAAATTGAAAATTTGGGATGTTACAAACCTACCCCCTTAAGATGAATCTCTCCCTCGAGATTCGGGTTGGCTAGAGAATAGGTGTGGGTGGTCTTTCCGTAGATCATCCTCGCGTTCCCAGGTGGCTTCATCCTCGGTATGGTGGCTCCACTGAACTTTGCAAAACTTGATAACCTTGTTGCGTGTGACTCGGCTGGCAAACTCGAGAATCTTGACTGGTTTCTCCTCGTAGGTCAGATCACTATCCAACTGAATTGCTTCCAGGGGTACTGTATCTCTCAGAGGAATATCGGCCATCTCAGCATGGCAGTTTTTCAGCTGGGAAACATGGAATACATCATGAACCTCGGACAGTCCTTCCGGTAACACCAACTTGTAGGCTACTTCTCCCATACGTTCCAAAACTCGGTATGGTCCTACAAATCTCGGGGCTAACTTTCCTTTAACTCCGAATCGTTTTACTCCTCGCAGAGGTGATACACGAAGATATGCTCTGTCTCCGATTTCATAGACTACCTCCTTGCGTTTCGAGTCTGCATAACTCTTTTGCCTGGACTGAGCTACCTTCAGTCTATCCCGAATCAACCTAACCTTCACTTCTGACTCTATAATCAAATCATGTCCAAACAACTAACGGTCTCCAACTTCATCCCACATCAACGGTATCCTGCACCTCCTTCCATACAGGGCTTCGAAAGGTGCCATCTTCAAACTGGCCTGGGAGCTATTGTTGTATGAGAAATCTGCGTAGGGCAAGTTGTCATCCCAACTAGATCCATAATCTAGCGCACAAGCTCTCAACATGTCCTCCAGAATCTGATTGACTCTCTCGGTCTGTCCATCTGTCTGCGGATGAAAGGCTGTACCGAACTATAGCCTGGTACCCAAAGTCTGGTGCAGCTGGTGCCAAAACTTTGAAGTAAAATGTGTCCCTCTATCTGATACGATGGTCCTCGGAACTCCGTGCAGACATACGATCCTGGTCATATATATCTTGGCCAACTTCGCACTTGTATAGGTGGTCTTCACTTGGATAAAGTGAGCCACTTTGGTCAAACGATCCACTACTACCCAGATAGAATCATATCCCGATCATGTTCTGGGTAATCCGGTGATGAAATCCATGCCAAGCTTATCCCATTTACATTCCGGTACCGACATAGGTTGCAGTAGTCCTGCTGGCTTCTGATGTTCTGCCTTCACTCTCTGACATACATCACACACAGCTCCATACTCGGCAATATCCTTCTTCATACCAGTCCACCAGAAATGCTCCTTCAAATCCAAATACATCTTGGTGTTTCCGGGGTGTATCGAGTATGGTGAGTCATGAGCTTCCTGTAGTATCAATTTCCTGATTTCTGCATTATTGGGCACATAAACACGATCCTCAAACCACAAGATGTCGTGCTCATCCTCACGAAAACCTTTGGCCTTTCCTTTACTCATTCTCCCATTTATCTCGGCAATTTCTTTGTCATCCTTCTGAGCTTCTCAAACCTTTCCCAGTAATGTCGACTGAACCTCCAGTGCTGCAACAAAGCCTCTAGGAACTATCTCCAAATGAAGCTCCCTGAGATCCTCGGCTAACTCCTTTGGCAATCCTCCGCTTACGAGGGTATTGGCATAACTCTTCCGGCTCAAAGCGTCTTCTACGACATTGGCCTTTCCTGGATGATAATGCAACTTCATATCATAATCCTTTATGAGCTCCAACCATCTCCTCTGTCTGAGATTCAGCTCCCTCTGTGTGAAAATGTACTTCGAACTCTTATGATCCGTGTACACATCAGAACGGTTTCCGATAAGAAAATGTCTCCAGGTCTTGAGTGCATGAACTACCGCTGCTAACTCCAAATCATGCGTGGCATAATTCAACTCATGCGGTCGAAGCTGTCGTGAGGCATATGATAAAACTCTTCCATCCTGCCTAAGCACTCCTCCAAGTCCTAAGCGAGAAGCGTCGCAATACACTTGGAAATCCTTGCGTATATCCGGCAGAATCAGCACTGGGCTGTAACCAAACGTTTCTTCAACTCCTGGAAACTTGCTTCACAGTCTTCATTCCATTTGAATTTGATGTCCTTCTTCAGCAACTCCGTCATAGGCTTCGCAATCTTAGAGAAATTCTCAATGAAACTCTGATAGTATCCCGCGAGTCCAAGGAAATAACGGATCTCTCCAACTGAGGTGGGTGCCAACCACTCAGTAACTGACTGAACCTTGGTAGGCTCCGCTGCTATACCTTCTCCTAATATAACATGCCCAAGAAATCCTACTTCCTTCAACCAAAACTCTCATTTGCTGAACTTGGCATATAACTGATGTTCCCTGAGCTTCTCTAGAACTAACCTATATTTCTGTCACTCCCAAAATTCCCAAATAATTCTCATAAATTATTCGGGTCATATCTTCCTCAAATATGTCAAAATCCTTCCTTGGCATCATCAAAGATAATTCACAAATATTCCTTTTCTGATTCAGTCCTAAGTGGCTTTTTGAGAAGGAAGTGTCATTTATCTTTGCTTGATTGATACCAAACTTTTTGGACATTTTTTCCTGTCCATATAATTGCCCCGTGTCAAAATTCAACTCAATTTGCTAGTAAATATTCCTTAGCATTTTTCAAATTTCCAGTCTTAGGGAAGCCTGCGTGAAGGAAGCAGAAGCTAGGCATATCCAGATGAGTTGAAAATTTGCAAGGTCCTTCATATGATCAAATCATGATTCTCCACCAAATTTGAGCTCATGTAACTCACCTATATGAGCCCAGCTCCAAATCTTAGTTTCTGCTCAGATTTTCAGTTTGTGAAGCAACCATATTTTATATTGCTTCATTTAAGTTGAACATTTAATAGGACATTCTCCTATCGATATCAACTCTCTCCACCAAGTTTTGGATCAATTCATTAATCCATTTGCCCTGTGCAATTTTCCAAGTTTCTGTCCAAAGAGATGCTATATGAAGCAAGTGCTAGTTTGGCTAATCCAAATGGCATGAAATTTTTTGAGCATCTTCGTACCTTCAAATCTTTGGGCCATGGCCATTTTCATATCATTTCATGCACCTATTCGGGTGCATCTTCCAAATCTCTATTCAGGACCAGATTACGTAGTTGTTAAGCAACCATGTTAAATCTTGGTCCAAATCCCTCCAAACTTCACAGGATCATAGTCCTTCCTACTCTAAACCTCCCAGACATAATTTTTGTTCCATAGACCTTCTTGGTTGATCATTGTATTGCAGCTAAGTTTGTAACAACAAACTTCAGAGGATCATTGCCACCTAACCACAATGCCCCTGATCAATTCATCACCTCATTTGTAACCTAGCTCGGAGGGACTGCACGCCAGACATGGTCGGCCCGGCCAGACCACGCCGCTTGCACCCGTGCCCACGGTGATCATGCTTGCGTCATGCTAATTGCGAGCTCTGGCTCGTTTAGGCCGCTGTTGTCGGATGTGGGGTTCGGCAAACCCTTAAGGTTCGAACACTAGAGTGCGCGCGAAGTCTTTCCCTCCTACCGATCTACGCCCTAGTTCACTAAGATCTCGCGGACGAACTCGACGAATTCGCAACACGGAAAGACACGAGGTTTATACTGGTTCGGGCCACCGTTGTGGTGTAATACCCTACTCCAGTGTGGTGGTGGTGGATTGCCTCTAGGGCTGATGATGAACAGTACAAGGGAAGAACGGCCTCCTGAGGTTGAGGTGTTCTTGTGAATACGCTCTTGATCGGGTCGGATCAAGCTAAGATGAGATGCCCCTACTATGGTGGCTAGCTCTACTTATATAGGCCCTGGTCCTCTTCCCAAATATCGAGCGGGAAGGAAGCCAACAACGGCGGGCAAATTTGAAGGGGGACAGCTTGTACAAGCTATCCTGACAACAGTGGTCTTCGCCTGCGAAAAGCTCTGGCGATGACGCTGCCTTGGGCTCCACGATGACCTCCGTCTTGCCGTCCTCCTGGTCTTGGTCTCGTTGCACCAATATAGCAACCTTTGCCTGATGCCTCGGTACTCTTCGCCTGCGCTGGCTTCCTTAGCACCAAAGAGGAAATAAGGACGCCGTGCGCGCTGGCGCCCGCCTGTTGCCCGCCTGGTGTTGTCCGTCATGGCTCACGTCACGAGTGCCTCGTGAGGTTTGCCCCGCCTTGATATCTCTGCTCCTCGTGAGCCTGCCTGGCTCGGCTACTCCAGAGGAGGTCCTGCATCGTCTGCCTCGCGAGGCATGCACCCTCGCGAGGGTCTTGGATGCCTTGTTGATGAAGATGGGCCGTACGAGCCGCTAGCTTAGTCATGTTGTGGGCCGGAGGCAGGCAAGTCTGGGGACCCCCATTCCCAAAACGCCGACAGTAGCCCCCAGGCCCAAGGTGCGCTCGGGCTTGGCTTTGCGGCAAAGCCAAGGGTCAAGTTCGGAGCACCGCGGGCCCCCAAAGCCTGCGGCCTCAGTTGACGCGTGGCGGTTGATTGAACGTGGGCGTCCCCGCCTGCCCATGCTGCCTCGGCAACTGCTTGACCTGACAAAAGGCTGGTGTAGGCAGCGCTTGCCTTCATTGCTTCTTCCTTGCCTCGCTCTAGATCCCCTTTCTTGCTCCTCGCCACCGCTACCTCCAGATCCGCTCCATCCTTGCTCTGCATCTACCGCCCATCGCGTCGCGCAAGGTCAATACTTCCTCGGCACCGGCTTGGTACGAGCTCGCTCTTGAAGCTCCCACCATCACGGTGAAGAGCCTCGCCTCCGTGCGCCTGCTAACGGCGGGGGAGAGCAATGAGTGGGGGAAGACGGAGCTCCGGCTCGCCTCTGACAGGCCGGAGCCTGAGGGGAGCACCTTCTTCCCCTTCTTCTCCAGCAGCGTCGCCGTTGGGTTGGTCCCTCCTTTCTCCAATTTCTTTTATGAAGTCCTCGACCACTACGGTCTGCAGGCGTTGCATCTCCATCCCAACTCTGTCCTCCTCCTGTCTATCTTCGCCTACTACTGTGAGGCATACCTGGGCATTATGCCATCCGTGGGGATCCTGCGCCATTTCTTCTTCCTCCACGTCAGCGGCGAGCACACCTCCGGATGCGCTAATTTCATCGCATGCGGTAAGGCCAACTCAATCTCGAGCACCGGGAAGAGGGCCGACAACATCTGATCCAAATTGGTCATGATGGATGCCCAAAGTGCTGATCCGCGCATGGCGTTGCCGACGGAGGCGCCCCGGCAGGGCAAGGGGTGGCCCAAGGCGGAGCTTGTCGACGAGTAGGCATCGTCAGTGTTGGGGAAGATGATGACCGACCTGAAGCCGGGAACGCGAGGGCGGCCAAGATAATGGGGGCGATGCTCCTGAGGGAGTTCTTGATGCTGCGGGTTGCCCCACTCCAGGCGCGCGTGCGCCCCCTCTGGGAGCTTGAAGAAGAGGAGAGCAAGACCCGCCTGAGGCCAGGGGACCTGCCTAGCAATGAGTTGGACGCCGTCCTGCGCCTCATAGTCAGGGACAACCAGGAGTACCCGCCTAGCGCCTTCGTTCCCCTGTTTCAACGCAGGGACCGGGAGGAATTCGTCGCCTCCAGGCCTACTTTTGATGCGCGCAGGCTGGTGCCGCCAGCGCTTCCGGGAGCTCCTTCAGCGCAGAAACCGGTGGAGGTGTCTTCTGGCGAGTCCCACGGGGAGGGGGAAGAGGAGGTGGACTTGGAGAAGACCCTGGAAGAGGTGGGGGAGACTTCCCCTCTAAGCAAGGCCGAGATTCTCCGCGCCCTTCCTAATGATGCCGAGGCTGACGCCTACCAAGGGGAGAGGGAGCAACCCCTCATCCCGACGAAGGGTAGGTCGTCGCTGGTGGCCCGTGGTGCCGCCTCCACCCTAACACCTCCTGGGGCTGGATCCGATTCTGCTTCCGCACCGCCTGGCGCCGCCGGAGCCCGAACGCATGCCCCTCAGGTCCCGATGCTATCAGGCTTCAAGCTTCCCAAGCGAAAGGTGGAGTACTTCGCGGTGGACCGGTAGGTGCCTCGAGCTTCACTTTATCCCTGCTGGTACTTGTTATTTCCTGACGCTAGCCCTTGGTTGATCAGGCCGACATCTTCGGCGAAGAAGAGGAAGGAAGATATGGCGGCCGTGCCCCCCTCCGCAAAGAAAGGAGGCAGCAGCGCCCGCATCTCCCCAGCCCGGTCGTCCTCGCGGGGCCAAGAGGAACGTCGCCGCGTGGAATCAGACACCATGGCCTCGCTGGCTCCGGAGGTGCCGGCGCTTGGCATGGCTGACAAGGTCCCAACTGCTCCGGGGCCCGCGGTCTCCCAAGCCCTGGTGGCGATGTCGCTTCCTCCTACTGCTGCACCTCCACTCCCTGGTTCTTCTGCTCCTGCTGCCGTCTTGGAGCGTGCCCTTTCGAAGATGACCCAGCCGCAGGCTGATCTCCTGAGCGCGGACCCGCGCCTGGTGGCCGGGCGTCTGGAGTTGGCCTCTGGCTGGCTTCACTCCGACCTGACGGTTCGCGTGGTGCTGGGCCAGGCTACTGTGGCTTCCGAGAAGGAGAAGCAAGGAGCCGCCAGCGCTGCAGCTGATCATGAGGCGGGGCTGAAAGACGCCAAGGCCGCCTGTGACCGCTGCCAAGTGCTGGAGGGCGAGTTGCAGAGCCTGCGCGACAAGCACGCCGAAGAGATACGCTACCGCCAAGCAAAGGAGGAGGAGATGAAGGCCCAGGAGGAAGCCGTCAAGAACCGTGACGCTGAGCTGGCGGAGCTGGGGAAGAAGCAGGCTGCCGAGCGCAACCGGTTGGAAGAGTTGGAGCGGAAGATGGGGACAAGGGAGGCCGATCTTGATGCCAAGACGCGAGTCCTGGCCGAAGACCGCGTGGCCTTCTCCGATCTCGAGAAGAGATCTCGCAAGGCGCTGAAGACGCTCTACGAGCACGGCCTGGAGAAGCCGCTAGACACCGACAAGGACGGCCCCGCCCAGCTGCTTCCTCTCATGGTGAAGGTGCTTGAGGAGGTCGTTGATGGCCTCGGTGCCATGGCGGAGGCAGAAGCTCGCGTCCTGTCTTCAGCCGCACTAACTCGCGTCTTCAGCCATCTGCACCTCCGCGACCCCAATGCTCGCCTTGACGAGCTGGTGGAGCCTGTGGCTGAAGATCACTGCGAAGTCGCCGCCGCAACTGTACAAAGTCAAGTGGAGGCCTTGCTGGGGAGGTTCCGCGGCTTTGTCTCCGATCCTCTGTCTGGCGACGCCGCGGATCCTGTGGCTGGTGGTGAAGGTGAGAACATCGTTGCCCACGGGGAAGCGCCTTCTGCAGGCGATGGCGACATCCAGGGGTGACCTGCAGCTTTTTCTCCTGTTTCGTTCCTGCAACATAAATCAGGCCTCGTGGAGGCATTTAGACTTTTCATTTGGTATTGTGAGAACAATATGCTTGTAATATTTGCTTCAATATTTTGCGTTTTCCTTCCTATTTGCTTTGTTCTGCGTCGGCAGAGCCCGGCGCCGCGCATACCTCAACCGCCATTGGAACGGCCGGAGACCAGGACGGTCCAAGGAGTGAGGGGCTACGTGACCAGTTAGGCTCCTGAATCGCGATGCTCGGGAGTCCCCCTTGACGCGCAAACAGCATATAGGGAGAGTTCGTGACGATAGATTAATGTTCTACGTCGGCAGAGCCAGGCCTCGCGCATACCTCAACCGCCCTTGGGCCGATTGGAGACTAGGATGGACCAAGGAGTGAGGGGCTATGTGACCAGTTAGGCTCCTGAGTCGCGATGCTCAGGAGTCCCCCTTGACGTGCAAACAATTTCCATACCTTCCCTCGCCGAGGCCTCGGGAGGGGCGCGCAACGCCCAGGTCCGGGGAACCTGGTTGGGTGGCATGCGCTTGGGCGTGACCCGAGCGCAGCCCCCGTGCCCAGCCCCCTCGTGCAACTCTCCCGAGGGAAGGCGTCGTGGTGAGGCTGGGCGCTGAGCTCTGGGCTCCCTGAGGTTGGTGCGACCATGGGGCCACCCTCAGTTGTTTATCACCAGCGCGGATCATAGTGCTTCCGCTTGTGCCCGGGCATAGCCGCTCCTCGGCAATGTTGACAGCCAGCGCGGAGCATGGTGCTTCCACTTGGGCGTGGGATGGGGGCCCCCCTCCGGGAGGAGCCCCCAGGGCGTGTACAGCCCCGCCCTGACACGTGGCTTGCACGGCAGTGTTGCGAGGTGTATCTGGGCACTTGTGAGCCAGCGCGGGACTCACGGGGCCCTACCTCAAGGCGGGTCGCGCCTGGTCTTGAGTCTTGGTGACTGTATGTCCATCCAAGGCGGTTAGATGCATGCACTCTATGTCCTCAGGTCCCGACCCTCGAGCGAGCTCAGCCTCCGCTGGTATACCCAGTCGCGATGCCGTGGTCAAGGCCAGGGGGTGAGGGCTGGAGAGCCAGTAAGAGCTCCTGAGTCGCAATGCTCCGGAGCACCCCTTTTAACGTGCAAGCGAATTGCATAGGATGAACAGACCCGTGGCGGGCGGCAATCTAACGGGCGATAGCCATTGGCAGGTTAAGCATGGAGAGTAGATCAACTTGGATAAATGCAGGAAGATACATGCCACTGGGTCCGGTCCGAGCGGATTGGGGATGATGCAGCCCGAGGGGCGCCCGCAACAAGGTAAGCTAAAGACATAAGCAAAAGGGATACATGCCACAGGGATGGACCCATGTGGCCTGGGAATAATGCAGCCGGAGGAGCGCTCCACGCTTAAACGAGCTTGGAAGATGTCACCTGGTTCTGTAGACGAAGTAGAGTTGGTGCAGCCAAAGGCGTGCATTGAAGAAACGACTCCTCACGAGCCACCGGGACCCTGAGCCTCGGGAGGCTCTGGGTGCTCGCGAGGTTCCCTGAAGACCGTCTCCATATCCTCCAGGACGGTGTGGTACCTGGCCTCCTGAGCCGCCAGGACACGCCGCATGTCGCGTTGATAGGCTCACGCCACACTCGGCAAGCCGAAGGGCATGCGAACGTAGCTGTGTGGTGGGCCCTCGAAGTAGCCCACACGCGATGGCCAGAAGCGCTCCTCAGATGCGGCCCTGTTGAGCCCGGGGATGTCGATGCAGACACGCAGCCCAGCATCCTCGCCAGGATGCGGAGCTGCGCCTCGTGAGCGACTATCGCCGCGCATGGCCCTTGCATCTTGCAGTTCCTGAGTGGTCTTGGTGATGAACTCCTGAGTGGTGGCACTCCTTGCCCTGTGCTCTCCTAGGGGTCACGTGCCGTGAAGCACGCCTCCAAGTGGTGCCCAAGCGCCTCCCTCATGAGGTTGGAAAGGTCTGAGGCCCTCCAGAAGAGAGCCCCCGAGCCCTGCCTGAGGAGGGCGCCGGGCGCGCCTTCCTATGCGATGGAGGAAGGCACCCCTGGAGCAGGCGCTAATCCTGACGAGGCTCCTGCCGCGACGCCATCCTCCTGAGGTCCTGCACGACGCGGCTGCTTCTTCTTGGGGATGGCCTCCGGAGGGCCTTCATTTCTGCTGTCGGGGTCGTCGATAGCTGCGGCTTGAAAGGCGCGCTCAAGGGAGCACAACACATCCCTCTCTTAACACGGGACCGTGATGATTCTTCCGCTTCCTGGCATCTTGAGAACGTTGTAGCCGTGATGAGTGACTGCCATGAACTTGGCCAGGGCTGGATACCCGAGGATGGCATTGTACGGCAGGCGGATGTGCGCGACGTCGAAGTCGATGAGCTCGGTGCGGTAGTTCTTGGGCTCCTCGAAGGTGACAGGCAGGCGGACCTGCCCTATCGGTGTGGTGGAACCGTCGGTCACTCCTGAGAAAGGCTTGGTGGGGTGGAGCTGCTCATATGGCACTTGGAGGTTGTCGAACGTGTCGACGGACAGGATGTTGAGCCCTGCGCCGCCATCGATGAGGGTCTTGGTAACCTGCACATTGCTGATGACTGGGGAACACAACATAGGGAGGGCGCCAGCGGTGGCTGCGCACTTGAGCTGATCTGCCGAGTTGAACGTGATGGCACATTGGGACCACTTGAGCGGGCGCGTGGCTTCGAGCTTGGGGAGTACCGCGTTCACCTCGCGAGCGAACCGTTTGAAGATGCGCTGAGAGGCTGGGGCCTGGGCGCCGCCCAAGATGCAGGTGATTGCACGCGGCTCCTGGAAGCCCCCAGCCCCCTCGTCCTGGTGGTGGTTGTCACGACCGGTTTTTCAATAAAATAATTATTGAGAGACCAATCCCTTTTACGGACCAGTAAGGAAGAATTCCTTCTCACTGGTAGACAATATCTTGGTCACAGAAGAAAAATACCAGGAGTACTAAATATAATACAAGGTTGAGCGGAGACTGCCCAACAATTTATTACATGCACGCCGATAAAACAAGACGGCGGATAGGGTGGCGTACTACTAACTCACGATAATAACGGTGGTGGAAATATCACCGCGAAGCGAGTGATATGACTCCTGAAGACTACAGCTCTTCGAGCGTCGGAGTGAGGCTCGAGGGGACTTATTGCGGGTGGCGGAAGCGTATATAATACAAGTGACCAATATCCGAGATCGCACAGGACTGACTGGGACTCCTCTAGGCGTCGGACGCGCTATCAAACTCTTCATCCAAGAGATCGCCTTCGTCAACATCTGGCCAAATCAACAAGCCAGGTGAGTACTATGAAAGTACTCGCAAGACAGTTCGGACATAAGATATAACAAATGTAAACATGAAGCATATGGACAATTTATCCAGTGCGTTCAGACATAGAGATAATAAATACTGGGTGCCAAGCGAGGGTCTGAATGACTCCTCGAGCGGAAACTGCGAGAATAGTAATACTGGTGCCAAATGAGTGTCTGAATGACTCCTCAAGAGGAAACTGCAAGAATAATAATGCTGGTGCCAAACGAGTGTCTGAATGACTCCTCGAGAGGAAACTTCAAGAATAATAATAATGCCACAGTCGGACGTCTGAGCGACATCACATAAAGGGCTTATAACAGAAAATAAAAGACGAACATGCCACAGTCGGACGTCTGAGCGACATCACATAAAGGGCTTATAACAGAAAATAAAAGACGAACATGCCACAGTCGGACGTCTGAGCGACATCACCTAAAGGGCTTATATTTAATGTAAGAAACAAAAAACACGCCACAGTCAGACGTCTGCGCGACGTCACATAAAGGGCTTATATTGTAGCTCAATAATACAATAGTTCGGGAACATAAATTATCACAAGTACGAGACAAATATAAAGTTAGTCCATCCACAGGAATAATAATTTAACTGGATTTACCACTTGAGCTTGTTCACCGGGGACAAGTTTTCCACGCGGATAGATATGGATATACTGATTACACTACTTGATCATGGATACAATGACTTGGAAGGAATTGACTCTGCAGAGTTTGTACTTAACCACAGCCAACGGATTTCAGTATTCACAGGGACTAGTTCCGTTTACGGTGTTTTGGAAGAAACACGTCTAACCAGTACACACCCAATTCAACCTTCTGAAGCCAGGGATCACCCTCGGCAACGTTCAAGAAAAACCTTGAGACGGGGAGGCTACAACCTCACGTAGCATGGGATCAAATTTCTATACGCGCGCTCTAAGGGGGTGCCCCCCCTCTCGGTCCCAACCGGAAACACCCATGCCCCCTGACCGGATGACTGGCTTTAATCCTGGGCCAAGGTACCATCATCCCGGCCTCTCTGTTTGGTGTGTACACGGAAAGAGGTTACCAACTTACTAAACCGCATCTCGGCAAATGAAACATGTGGTAGCACGGAAGGGGGAAAGAACGATAACGTGACTCCGTCCACGTTAACGTCGGAGAAAGTCGGATGACGCAAGGCTGGTATGCTACAACAGTACCACCTTGCTGCCCTTCATGTCACCACATGATTAGGCCATCTCTCATCAGAGATCATCGCAACTTTGGAACATGCGGGGAAAAGAACGATAACGTGACTCCGTCCACGTTAACGTCGGAGAAAGTCGGATGACGCAAGGCTGGTATGCTACAACAGTACCACCTTGCTGCCCTTCATGTCACCACATGATTAGGCCATCTCTCATCAGAGATCATCGCAACTTTGGAACACGCGGGTAGTTACCTTACAAGCAACGAGGTATTTACCGACACTCATATGCCACGCACAAAACTTTCAAGCAAACATGCAAAACACTTATCATATCAAATGTTCAAACATGCTTGCCTGGTTCGGAGAAGTCGGAGTCTAGCTCGGCGAAGTTCGCGGCTCCGTCACTTCTTCCGGAACCTACGGCAATCACGAAAACGGGCACTAACGTGAAAACCAATGCGTGCACAGAAACTTCTCCAAATATTTTTCAAATAAATCCCATAAAAAACTAGACAAAATTTGAAGATTGTCAGAAAAAGAATCACTCAAAAATCCCTTTTTATTAAAAAGTTATAAAGGTTTCTGTCCAGGGACTTATCTGTAATGAAACAGAAAAGTTCCAGGGTTTTAACTGAGAAAACAGAAAACGGTTCGATTGGAAATGCGCAAGCTCAAGAGGGAAAGCGTATTTGCCCGAAGGCGCCAACAGAAAACGGTTCGAGGGAGAATATAACAGAGGCTGACATGCGGGGTCCACATGTCAGGTTTGAAAAGCTCGCCGGCGCCCGAAGACTGCGGTGGACGCCGGCGTCGAACCACGGCGAGTTAGGAGGATCGGAGGGTACCAAGAGCTTCAGCGTGTTCTTCCGCGTCGGTGGGTGGTGGACTCGACCAACGGGGAGCACCACGTCGACGGCGACACTATCTCCGGCGGACGGCGGCTCGGGTGATGGTGGGGAACTCCGGTGGAGGGCTGCAAACTTCGAATTGAAGCGCGGGTCAGAGGGAGGGATGCATAGTGAAGCTACTGGCAAGAGAAGGGAGGCGGAGGTGCACACACGGGGGCGAATCGAGCTGGATCCCGTGGCGGGTCGCGGCGGCCGGAGTCGAGGAAGGAGACCTCCTCGGGGCTCTTCCAGTGGCTAGGCGTGCTCTAGGTGGAGTGCAGGGATGGTGGGTGCTCGAGTTGAAGCTCGGGGCCTCTATTTATAGGCGGATCGACGGGGTGGCCGTGAACGGAGAATCTCCGGCGAGCGATTACGGCGATGCAGTGGATTGGCAGGAGGTCTGAGTGGCCAGGCAGCATCAGTGGAGGTTACTGGTGTCATTCCACAGCTAAACGGAGTTGGTCTTGGCGTAATGGTGTCGGTCCACGGTGAGATGGCCGCACGGGCTCGACGGCGGCAGAGAGCGCGCTCCGCGCCCTGCGGTTCACGACGAGAGCGGCAGCGCGTTCGGGGGAGTGGAAGGCCACGCGGCGAGCTCCGGTGGTTTGGGCGGCGCTGGGTGGCGCCGTCAGCGCCGTGCCTCCCGCTGGCGGCCGCAAAGCCGCCGCTGGCGTCGGTCACGGGGCGGCGCACCTTCTGCTGCTCGTCGCCGACGTCCGCAAGGTGCCAGGCGTTCGTGCGGTGCAGGAACAAGGGGGAGGGGACGAGGAGCAAGGCGACACAGTGGCACTGGTGAGATCGACGTCGGGTTCTGAAGAAAACGACAGTGCACTGCAATGTTCTCTGAACTTAACTGAAACTTGACACTGACAATGCACTGCAGGTGTTCGACAGAAAGATTTGGCTATGAGATAAATTTTTCTGGGGCTGTAACTTGGTGAGGTGACCACTCAATGCACCCAGAGGCTGCCTGATTTTACTTGGAATTTTTGGAAAAGGATTTGAATGAATTTCACCAAATTTGACAAATCTGGTCCAAACTTGCAGCAAGTGTAGTTTGAAAAATTTGAACTGAAGACCAGTGGATCTTCATGGATCTTGGTTGAGGGTTCAAAGGACTAGGGAGGGGAGTTGGTTTGGGGACAAAAATCCAAACAGAAAGTAGAGTTCCTTTGTAAATCACCAATGGATAGAATAGAAGACAGAAATTTGTTTGAATAAGATTTAAATGGAAATAATCACATGGGGAGGTTCAACTTGCTGGATTTGATGCAAATCATGATCCAAAGGTGAGGGAAGGGTTAGGAGAGAGGATTTGCACTAAGGCCATGGCAAGAAGGAATTGTTGAAAGTGGCAAAGGATTATTCCAAAAGCCATAGTGCAATTTTCAAAGAGATTTTCAATAGGCATTTTCCCAAGTGAAAAGTATTTTGTCTTGAGTCCAAATGAAAAGCAAGAACCTCCAAGACCAAAGACAGATCTTGGGTGAATCCAAATAAAACTTTTGCCATAAAAAAATATTTGAAAGGGAGAGTTCTTTTGAAGAAAATTTAAATCACCTCCCTCAAGTCAAATAAAATCTTTTAAAAAATCCAATTAAAAACTTGGGTGTCACAACACCTACCCCCTTAGGAAAAATCTCGTCCTCGAGATTTCTGCTGATCCTCAAATAGATATGGATACTCTGCCCGGAGAAAATCTTCCCTTTCCCATGTAGCTTCATCCTCAGTGTGGTTGCTCCACTGAACTCTGAAAAACTTTGTCGTTTTCTGACGGGTCCTCCGTTCAGACTCTTCCAATATTTTTACTGGCCTTTCTCTGTAGGTGAGATCTGGCTGCATATCAATGTTCTCATGAGGTACATGCTTCTCCGGGTTACTCACACATTTCCTCAACTGTGAGACGTGGAATACGTCATGGACGTCTGACAGCTCCTTGGGTAGGTCTAGTTGGTAGGCTACCGTGCCTCTTCGTGCCTTTACACAAAATGGCCCAATAATTCTTGGGGCTAGCTTCCCCTTAATTTTGAACCGTTGTAGACCCCTCATAGGAGATACTCGGAGGTATACGGAATCACCGGGTTCAAAGCTGACCTCACGATGCTTCTGATCATAGTAGCTCTTTTGTCGGCTCTGTGCTGTCTTGAGTCTGTCCCTGATTTGTTTAACTTTCTCCTCGGCCTCTTTAAGCATGCCTGGGCCGAAGATACGGCTGTCACCTGTTTCTGACCAATTCAGTGGGGTACGACACCTTCGTCCGTACAATGCTTCAAAAGGTGCCATTTGCAAGCTGGCTTGGTAACTGTTGTTGTAAGCAAATTCGGCATATGGCAAACTCTCTTCCCAACTGGATCCATAGGTGAGCACACAGGCTCTTAGCATATCCTCTAGGATTTGGTTTACACGTTCCGTTTGTCCATCAGTCTGAGGGTGGTATGCTGTACTGAAAGCTAGTTGCGTGCCCAGGGCTTGTTGTAGGTGATCCCAAAATTTGGAGACGAATTGGGTGCCTCGGTCTGATATTATAGTCTTTGGGACTCCGTGCAAGCAAACTATACGGGAGAGATAAAGTTTGGCCAGTCTTTGTGTGGAGTAGGTAGTCTTCACGGGAATGAAATGAGCAACCTTGGTTAGTCGGTCTGTGATGACCCATATGGCGTCATTCCCACGTTGTGATCGGGGTAGTCCGACGATGAAATCCATTCCTATTTCATCCCATTTCCACTCCGGTATCCTGTTTGGCTGGAGTAGCCCTGCTGGCTTTTGATGCTCGGCCTTGATGCGCTGACATGAATCGCAACAAGCAATAAATGTGGCTATATCTCTTTTCATACCGTGCCACCAAAATCTTTCCTGAATGTCCTTGTACATTTTGGTTCCTCCAGGATGGATCGAGTATGGAGCGGTGTGGCTTTCGGCTAAGATCTGTTGCTTGAGTTCCTCAATGTTAGGTACGCAAAGTCTGTCTCCGTACCATAAAGTTCCTTCACTGTCTGTGATGAACTCTGAAGCCTTACCAAGGTTCATTTTCTTCTTTATGCCTTCGATGCTGGGATGTCCCTGTTGAGCCTTCTTAATTTGTTCCACCAGGGTGGGTTGTATCTCTAGATTTGATACGGTGCCCTCAGAAACTAACATCATGTTGAGCCTAGTGAACTCTTGCTGAAACTCAGGCCTCAAGTTTTGCGGACCGTCATTGTCCGGGCTGGGGTTTCGACTAAGGGCATCTGCCACTACATTTGCTTTCCCTGGATGGTAGTGAATGCCGACATCATAGTCCTTGACCAATTCCAACCAGCGTCGTTGGCGTAAATTTAGCTCTGGCTGTGTGAAGATATATTTGAGGCTCTTATGGTCCGTGTATATTTCACAGCGATTCCCCAACAGAAAGTGCCTCCACTCCTTGAGTGCATGAATAACTGCTGCTAGCTCCAAGTCATGTGTTGGGTAATTTTCCTCATGTTTTCGCAGCTGCCGTGAGGCATATGCGACTACTTTGCCATCCTGCATTAGTACACATCCGAGACCTTTTCGGGATGCGTCACAATACACGTCAAAACTCTTGTGAATGTCTGGCACAGTTAATACCGGTGCGGTTGTCAGCTTCTTCTTTAGTTCTTGGAAGCTCTGCTCGCATGCTTCCGTCCATACAAATTTCTTGTCCTTCTTGAGCAACTGTGTTATTGGTTTTGCCACAGTGGAGAATCCTTCAATAAATCTTCTGTAATATCCGGCCATTCCTAGGAAACTCCGCACATCTGTAACGTTGGCGGGCGGCTTCCAGTCAAGTATGGCTTTGACCTTTTCTGGGTCTACGGCCACGCCTTCTTGGTTCAATATATGGCCCAAGAAACCAACTTGTCTTAACCAAAATTCGCACTTGCTAAATTTGGCGTACAACTGATGTTTCCTCAATTCTCCCAAAACAATTCGGAGATGTTCAGCATGCTCTTCTGGTGTCCTTGAGTATACCAGAATATCGTCGATGAACACCACAACAAACTTGTCCATGAATTTCATGAACACCTTGTTCATGAGGTGGACGAAATATGCGGGGGCGTTTGTTAGACCAAAAGGCATCACTGTAAACTCGTATAACCCATATCTGGAAGTGAATGCTGTCTTGGGGATATCTTCTGTCCGTACCTTCAATTGGTGATATCCCGATCTCAAATCAATCTTTGAGAATACCTTGGCTTGTGCGAGCTGGTCAAACAAATCATTTATCCGCGGCATCGGATATTTGTTTTTGATGGTGACCATATTGAGGGCTCGATAGTCTATACACAGTCTCAGTGTCCCATCCTTTTTCTTTGCGAACAACACAGGCGAACCCCATGGTGAGGAGCTGGCTCGAATAAATCCTTTGTCCAATAATTCCTTTATCTACTTCTTCAACTCCACCAATTCTGAGGGTGCCATTCTATAAGGCTTCTTATAGATGGGGGCGGTGCCAGGTGCTAGTTCGATGCTGAACTCTATCTCTCGGTCTGGTGGCATGCCTGGTAGTTCTTCGGGAAATACGTCAGGAAACTCGCATACCACTGGAACTTTTCTCAGTTCTGCAATGTCCACTTTGTTCAGTTTTGGTTGCTGTGATCGTGGCCTTTCTTGAGCGGAAACCCTTATTGTCTTGCCGTGATGGTGAGTGAGAATCACTGTCCGATTGAAACAGTCAATGAATCCTTTGTTGGTGGTCAACCAGTCCATCCCTAAAATGACATCCAGTCCTTTACTCTCCAACACGATGAGATTTGCTTGGAATTGTAGTCCTTTGAACTCAATGACCACTCCTTGGCAGTAACCCTGAGCGATTTGCTCATTTCCGGGGGACTTGATGATCATAGATTTTTCCAAGGGAAGTATCGGAAAACCATGTTACAAAACAAAACTCTTCGAAACAAATGAATGGGAAGCTCCAGAATCAAACAAAACCGTGGCAGGTACTGTGCTGACAGGGAACGTACCGAGCACGATGTCTGGGGCATTCTGCGCCTCTTCCCTGGTCACATGGTTCAGGTGACCCTTCCTGTGGTTGTTGTTGGGGTTGAAATTGTTGCGCTTGGGGGCTGGATTGTTTCCACCATTGTTTGGCTTGGGTGCCGAGTTCTTTGGCTTTGAGCACTGTTTAGCATAGTGCCCTTCTTGACCACAAGCATAGCAGGTGACCCCTGGACGGTATGTGTACTCCTTATCCCTGGCATGGAACTGTCCGACCGGCCTTGGATCAGTAGTCGTGGATCTCCTTGCTTCTGTTCGTGGAACCTCAGCCTTGCTTCGGTTGTTGCGAGCAAGAGTCGTCTTGTCCCTCTTTCGCTTACGGATATCTTCCAGACTACGGTGCTCATTCTCTAAGGTAATGGCCTTGTCCACCAGAGTTTTAAAGTCCGGAAAGGTGTGTACAATCAGTTGGCATCTTAGTGCTGGTGCCAGGCCGTCCAGGAATTTTTCCATCTTCTTGCTTTCTGTCATGTGCTCGTCATAGGCATAACGAGACAGCTGGGTAAACTGACCATTGTATTCTGTTACTGACATGCCTCTCTGCTTCAGGTCATCTAACTCTCTCTTCTTGATCTTTAGGATGCTCCTGGGGATGTGTGCCCCACGGAAGCCTTCCTTGAACTCTTCCCAGGTGATGTTGTGTTCACTGGGGTGCATGTGTAGGAAATTTTCCCACCATGCTGCAGCTGCTCCAGTAAGGTAGTGTGGTGCATAAAGCACCTTCTCATGATCTGAACACTGAGCAATGATCAGCTTCCTTTCAATGTCGCGAAGCCAATCATCGGCTTCCAGCGGCCTATCAGTGTGAGCAAAAGTTGAGGGGCGAGTCTTCTGTAACTCAGATAACTTGGAATGCTGTTCTGTAGGAGATATGCCCTAGAGGCAATAATAAATGATATTATTTATCTCCGAGTTCATAATTATGTTTATGTTCCATGCTATAACTGCTATGGTTCTCGAGTCTGCAATAACCACGAGGCTCGGAGGAAGACTCATATGCACGTGTGGAATAATAAACGGTAAGAAGTATTCCTAGTCTGGCCTCTAAGACTAGCTCAAGTGTTGCATGATGATTCTGTTTTCCTGGTCATGGGCATGTCTATGCCAGCAACTTTGAGGGCACAATGTTAAGAGAACATTTGTGTTGAATCGACCCGGATTGATGTTATGCTTTGAGATTCATTCGTCACAAGTTTATTGGTACATAAGACAGAGATGGTTAACGTTTGCATGATTCCTTAGACCATGAGAGTATCGAGTTTCTTCATGCTTGCTTCATGAACTTTGGGGTTTGTTAAACGTCATCCGTAAATGGGTGGCTATTACGGCAGCTTACGGGTTCATGGAAAAGTGTGTCAAGTAACTTGATAGCTCAAGATTGGGATTTGCTCCTCCGACGATGGAGAGATATCTCTGGGCCCTCTTGGTGTTACGGTATCCATCATCGTCTGGCTAGACACTTTGTGATTTGATCACGGGGATGCCGGAACACGATAACGAGAAAAGAGAACAATACCGGTAACGAGGTAACTAGCATAGTGGACAAGTTGTTGATCCACGGGAATGCCAACATGTCTCACCTCGGGTATTTGTAACATATCGCGAAGCAACAGGAATAGCACATGGCAACTGGAGGTTCACTCGAATATTTATTCGTGTGGGTATAAGGGTCAATATGGGTGTCCACGGCTCCGATGTTGATCATTGATCGGAAGGGGTTCCGGGTCATGTCAATACTTCACCGAACCTATAGGGTCACACGCTTAAGGGTCATCTATCTGCTGAATACTAGACAGGGAGTCTGAGAGAAAATCACCGAAAAAGTTTCGGACACCGAAAAGTTTCGGACAGCGGAATCGTACCGCAGAGAGAGGTCATCGGATAAGTTTCGATGATACCGAAAAGTTGTTTCGGGATACACCATTAAGTCAAATTGGTTTCGGCACATGCCTGATAATTCTTGGAGGATGCCAGAATCATTCTGGAAGCTTTTTGGAATTTTCTGAGATAAAAACCGGAAATGTTCCGGAGCTGCCGGAGCCACTTCAGATGCGTTTCGCAGATGAAAAACACTAAAACCGGAATTGTTTCGGAACGCGTTGAAAATCATTTTAGTGGGTATCGGAAATGTTCTTAGCCCACATAAATATTTTCAGTTCGATCAGACGCTGAAAAATGTCGTCGTGAATAGTGAAAATCAGCTTTATGGTTACTTTATGGAAAGCCACCTTTTGGGGCTTTGCTCCAAAAGATCTTGGGGATGACATGGATGGATAGGAGCCATTTTTTGGGCCCCTCATGGGGGTGTGGCCGGCCACATGGGGTATCCCCCCTTGGGGACCCTCTTGTTCCTTGGTTTCACTCCTAGGTCCTTGTGGAAGGACTTCATTCATGTGCATTTTGGGTTTTTTGTGAAACTACCCTACCCCCTTGGGATTTCCTATAAATAGAGGTGGAGGGGCAGCCCTCCACTCTCATCCCTTGCTCTCATACACATGCCATGCATTATCTGGCTTCTTCTCTCCCTCCCACGAAAAGAGTTTCGTAGAGCCGTAAGGCTGTCTGGGTTCCGGCAGGAACTAGTTCTGGACGGCGAAGCCCTGCCGGATAGATGACACCGTATGTGTGCAACTCTGTAGAGAGATCGTAGTTTCGGTCTTAGTTCGTGAGTGCCTCCCAAAGGGCTGTCCGTGTGACCGTCCGAGTTTCGAAGGTCCTCCCGAAGGGCTGTCCGAGTGACCGTTCGAGTTTCGAAGGTCCTCCCGAAGGGCTGTCCGCGACACCGTTCGGGGGGCTGTTCGACCGCCTCCCGGAGGGCTGTCTGAGGAGCAGATGAGGGTATACATCCTCGCGGTTGGGAGGTTGTAAATCCTAGCTGCGGGGATCTGCACCGCCGATCGTCATCGACTCTACTTCCCGCTGCGCTACGAGTCGGTAACGAAAAAGATCAAACCATGTATGCAGTCTCCATAGTGGTCCTGGGCTGGTGCGTAGGTCGGAAATTTTTTGTTTTCTGCAGCGTTCCCCTACAGTGGCATCAAGAGCCGTGCTATGCGTATATGCAGGTTTCGATCTAGAATACATGGAGATGTATGGGTATTGCATAATATAATTAGGTAGTAGATGAGATCTATTGCTGAAAATTATTTATGCGGGTGACAGATGAAATCTGTTACCCGAGGTTCTTGTTGCTTCCCTAGAATTTGCGTTTGCTCAATCTCGAGACAGCATGGTGGAATTTGACAAAGTTCTGGCAATCCGTGATCCTGATTGATCATGGAAGTGCTATCAGTTCTTTGGGTTCTGCCGTAGTCAAAAGAAAGATGAAATTCGCAGATGAAAGGGCATTGCAGATATGATCTGCACGGGGGTCATGCGTATGACGAAGTTTAGTATGGGGCTCGAGATTTAATTATCCCGTGTTTCATACACCCCGAGATGTTAATCTAGCAACCTGAATAATCATACTTGATGATAAAACGTTGGTAGCTGCGGTTTAAGTCAAAACCTTAGAAGCCACGTAAAATAAATTTTGCATAAACCGATTAGAGGCGTCTAACTTGGTTTTGCAGGATGTGCATGTGATGTGGTATAGCAGTGCTCATACTAATTCGATTATGTATGAGATGACTATATGATGTAATTTGATTAACATGACCTGCGTGTCATGATTCGGCATGATGGCTGGAGCCATATGATTGCATTTTAATGACCTGCGTGTCAACCTTGTTGTAATGCATTATTTTGTTAGCTATAGAGATAGCGATATTATCTGGTGCATCGACAAGGTGGTGGCAATCTTTGTGAAGGTGACCACCGACGCGAATGCCGAAGACGAAGAAATGAAATACTTCTCCGTCAGAAAGGGCTATACCATATCATGCTATTATGAATTGCCTGAGATGTTTATCCCTTATGATGCACCCTTCTTGATTGCGCGGTAGTCGCTTTTATTAGGGTGATCTCTCACTTAAAATATCAAGTAGTTAGTGTTCTCCCAAGTGTAGCACCGTCACGGCACCTATCTTTTCGGGGTGCGCCATGGATGCATGGGTACGAACGATTAGAGAAGTGTGAGGCGGGTGAGGTCAGACCTTGCAGCAAGATCACTTGGTTGTCTTGACGTTCATGGCAGGATCGTCCTGAGCTCGGAACACACGCATCGAAAGATGAGCAAGAGTCACATAGAGATGTGATCGGCAAGTTGGCCTACCGATTAAAATTCCCGTTATGAGATGATGATTCTATGGCGATGAATTGAAGTCTGGATCTTGTATCACTCAAAATTAATTGTGAGAGATATTGATTTGAGTGGGAGCACACTGTTGAATTAACATGTTTAATTCTCAGTGCAATTAATTATGAACACTGTCTAAGTGTTTCTTGCAAAATAGTTGTAGAATAATGGCTCGTGTTTCCACCTTCCCTATTAAAATTGAATAACTGTTAAATATCTGGTTAAAACTTTACGATTGGTAACGTAATTCGAGGATTGTCCTCAAAAGTGCCGAGAAGGACTTTGTCCTATCGCATGCTTTCCGTATCCTCCCGCTAATGCTTTGGATCATGTGACTCTCGTCCTTTGATCCAAAAGCTAGAATTCTGTTACGGTCAAGTGGAATATGTTTGCTTCCATGAAACCCAAACTTCGAAAGTTGGGATAGTTATATGATATTCATGGAACTGAAAATTATTTTCAGATACAAACAAAGCAATGTTTGTTTGCAAGTATTAGTAAAAGTGTTTACTATGCATTTGACTGTTGGGAAAGGGATCCAGAAGAACGCCTGTCATATAATGAAAGGTGAATAAAACAACAACTTAAAGAGAAAGGAAGTGTCCAAAGGGTGTTAGTATGACTTACACGCCTAGGAAGTCCGGGGCTAATGCCACTCTTAAGTTGGGTGCTTCTTCTGAGAGTAGGAGAAATACTAAAAGTTAAACTGCTAGAAGTATAAAGGCAAAAGGAAAGAAGACTGGAATATCCAGCTCATGTATGAATGTCATACAAGTTTTTGATGTATAGAAGGCTGGTCAAAGATATAGTTCTTGCGAATTATGGTTAAACATGTTAATCACTAATTCTTGGGTATTGTGAGTTCATCACAAAAATGCCCGCTCGATTGCATCCTGTTGCAACTCGATGTAAGAACTACTATGGCATGAAAGACTAGCTAGAAATGAGGTTAAGGTATACACATGGAACATAGTAAATGTTACTATACCTTCCATCGGTGTATTGCCGTCTGTATTTATTTTCATAATTCATTTAGAGTTTTACAAACTCTATCCCATTGCATAAGGCATCTTGCAAGAAGGTTGTTCATAAGAGAACTTTTTATGTTCGATGTTATGAATAACACAAGGGCCATACTTTCATTATGAATGAGATGTATGTTATGAATATTGATAATAATACAATACCTCTGGGTTTACTTTTCATAATTCATTTTAGAGTTTCATACACTCTTGCCCATTGCACAATGTTTGTTGCAAAAGAGTTGTTCATAAAAACAACAATTGTTGTTAAGTATTATGAATAACATAAGGGCCATACTTCCATCATCGATGGGACGTATGTTATGAATATTGAGGGTAATATGATACATCCATAACACTGACGCTAAATGTCGCAAGACTAAAAGAATACCACACAAGTGTGGCACTACATTTGGTCACATTGGAGAAACCCGCATGGAAAATTCCATTATGATGGATTTTGAAGTCTTTTTGATTTTGAATCATCTGACACTTGCAACTTTCCTCCGAAAAGTGAAGTGACTAAAATACCGTTCACAGGCCATAAGGAACGAACAACAAACTTATTAGTGATCATACATTTGATGTGTGTAGTCCGATGAGTGTTGTTAGTGGTGGATTTATTTATCTTCAGAAATGACTCAAGTAGATATATGGATATTTACTTGATGAGACGTAAGTCTGGATCTTTTGAAATCATTCGAAAGGTTCTCCAAAAATGAAGTAGAAGTTATTGTAACAAGAAAATTATGTTTCTGCAATTTGATTGCACAAAGGAATATTTGAGTTACATGTTTAGCGAATGTCTGATGAGTTGTGAAAGGGGTTTCATAACTTGCACCTCCCGGAACACCACTGCAAGTGAAAAGTCCGTCGAGATGTAATCTAACCATTTATGACATGGTAAGGTCAAAGATGACATAAATAAATTTGCCATTATCCTTTTTAAAGTGATGCTTTAGAGACTGCGGCTTTTACACTGAAAAGAGCTACATCGGGTCTGTTGAAATGAAGCCATGGTATGGTACGCCCAACCATGTTATATCTTTCTTAACATTTGGAATATGGGGCTTGTGTAAAAGGTTACAAACCTATTCCAAATCAGACAAGTGCTACTTTGTAGGTTATACCAAAATGTTGGGTATTCCTCCCTCACTATACCGAGGCAAATAGTTTTGCCGCGAAACGGTGTGCTTTTAAAGAGAATGGTTCTTTCAAAAAGGTGAGTGGGAGAATAGTGCAACTCGACGAGATAAACAGTATCTAAGTCATCAGATCAAAGGAAAGAGACCTTGGAAGTAATTCCAGAGTTTCCTACTGCGACTGATACGGAAGTCTCTACAATAAAATGTATGAACTTCGGTCGAACTTGCAGCTGAACCACGTAGGCAAGGCTCGTGCAAACCTCTCAGGTGCGTAAACGAGATATTGTTGTTAGACAACATTACCTACGATACACAAGGAAGCGTTGATGGGCCCTGACTCCGGAATTGGCTAAATGCCAATACAACCCAAGTTAGTTTCCCTATAAGTGATTCAAGATTAAAACCTTGATACAACTTTCGGAAGACTTAGAGTCTAACGAATATTTATGGAACTTAAAACTGATACGGATAAAATGTTTTATCCATAAAGCTCGACTTGTTGAAATAACAAGTTCAAGAGTTGACTACGATGAGGTTGTTTTCATCGTAGCGATGCTTAAAGTCGGTTCGGGTTGAACTAGCAATTAATACATATTTCAATCATGAGATATGAAACATGGATGATAAAAGGATTTCCATCTGATGGAAATGAAAGCTAGGACTTGTATATGATACAGTCCAAAGTAATTTGTCGATCCAGAGGATGCTAGTAGGTATGCAAACTTCAGAGTTCCAGCAATGGGCAGAAGAGAGCAAAATGGAGTTGGAATCTTCGTGTTTTGATGAAATGGTCAAAGGGGTTTTGACTTCATCAATGGGTAACGAAGATGCTTGTAATTCAAGAAAGTAAGTGGGAGCGTAATAATATTTCTAAAAACCATATGTGCTTGGCACATTGGTAATTGGAAATAAATTTCTTGACACGAATTAGGACTTCATTTGAAAATAGTTTTTCGATGAAGTGCTTAGGCTAAATAGCCTCAATATTAGGCATGATGATCTATGGAGATAGATTTACCTAATGGGGCTAAGCAATGAATACATATTGACAAGATGCTAAAACCTTTTAGCATTTAAAACGCCAAGGAGTGATTCTTGCCAAAGTCACATGGAAGGAGTTTTTGCAAGACTCGGTGTCCCAAAACACTGATGAGTAAAATACATGATGCAGATTCCACACATTTTGTGTTTGGATTAATCATGTATTCCATGGTATGTAAAACAACCAGATATGTCCGATACTCCCAAGGTGTTGCGAGTATGGATACTAAAGTGATCAAAGTACTGATCGTGGGACAACAGTGAAAGATGTCATTGAGTACTAGAGTAAGTACTGATGATATGTTTTCTTGCAAGCGGAGATCATGAAGAGTTCGTTGTAAAATGTTACATCGATAGTCTTCATCTTTTCACCGTGCGATTTTTGATTTAAGTTAAGGGTTTTGTGTAACACACAATGTGGTGGCACAGTTAGTTGGAATTTGTTCAAACTAGTTACTGTGGCGAATTCTATAACAAGGGCTAAGTATGTTGACGCTTTAGAAGCGACAAAGAAGATGTTGAATCATATAGTTCATTCATGAACTTAGTATAGTTCCAAGATGGCTTTTGACAATGGGACACTACTACAGGTAGTTGCTCCATAACTCAGTCTGAGGAATCCAGGTTCGACCTATGATTCACATACATACAAAGCCAAGTCCACACAAAATATGAATTTTGTGAAAACGTGAAAACGCGAGGACATGCAAAGATACACACGGAACTAAAGTCGTCAGATCCGTTGGACATCAGGCTATACCACAAGCGAAGCATATTTACACCGGTGTGCCACAGGTGTAAAGTGCATTAGCATTAACTAGATTATTGACTCTAGTGCAAGTGGGAGTCTGTAGGAGATATGCCCTAGAGGCAATAATAAATGATATTATTTATCTCCGAGTTCATAATTATGTTTATGTTCCATGCTATAACTGCTATGGTTCTCGAGTCTGCAATAACCACGAGGCTCGGAGGAAGACTCATATGCACGTGTGGAATAATAAACGGTAAGAAGTATTCCTAGTCTGGTCTCTAAGACTAGCTCAAGTGTTGCATGATGATTCTGTTTTCCTGGTCATGGGCATGTCTATGCCAGCAACTTTGAGGGCACAATGTTAAGAGAACATTTGTGTTGAATCGACCCGGATTGATGTTATGCTATGAGATTCATTCGTCACAAGTTTATTGGTACATAACACAGAGATGGTTAACGTTTGCATGATTCCTTAGACCATGAGAGTATCGAGTTTCTTCATGCTTGCTTCATGAACTTTGGGGTTTGTTAAACGTCACCCGTAAATGGGTGGCTATTACGGCAGCTTACGGGTTCATGGAAAAGTGTGTCAAGTAACTTGATAGCTCAAGATTGGGATTTGCTCCTCCGACGATGGAGAGATATCTCTGGGCCCTCTTGGTGTTACGGTATCCATCATCGTCTGGCCAGACACTTTGTGATTTGATCACGGGGATGCCGGAACACGATAACGAGAAAAGAGAACAATACCGGTAACGAGGTAACTAGCATAGTGGACAAGTTGTTGATCCACGGGAATGCCAACATGTCTCACCTCGGGTATTTGTAACATATCGCGAAGCAACAAGAATAGCACATGGCAACTGGAGGTTCACTCGAATATTTATTCGTGTGGGTATAAGGGTCAATATGGGTGTCCACGGCTCCGATGTTGATCATTGATCGGAAGGGGTTCCGGGTCATGTCTATACTTCACCGAAACTATAGGGTCACACGCTTAAGGGTCATCTATCTGCTGAATACTAGACAGGGAGTCTAAGAGAAAATCACCGAAAAAGTTTCGGACACCGAAAAGTTTCGGACAGCGGAATCGTACCGCAGAGAGAGGTCATCGGATAAGTTTCGATGATACCGAAAAGTTGTTTCGGGATACACCATTAAGTCAAATTGGTTTCGGCACATGCCTGATAATTCTTGGAGGATGCCAGAATCATTCTGCAAGCTTTTTGGAATTTTCTGAGATAAAAACCGGAAATGTTCCGGAGCTGCCGGAGCCACTTCAGATGCGTTTCGCAGATGAAAAACACTAAAACCGGAATTGTTTCGGAACGCGTTGAAAATCATTTTAGTGGGTATCGGAAATGTTCTTAGCCCACATAAATATTTTCAGTTCGATCAGACGCTGAAAAATGTCGTCGTGAATAGTGAAAATCAGCTTTATGGTTACTTTATGGAAAGCCACCTTTTGGGGCTTTGCTCCAAAAGATCTTGGGGATGACATGGATGGATAGGAGCCATTTTTTGGGCCCCTCATGGGGGTGTGGCCGGCCACATGGGGTATCCCCCCTTGGGGACCCTCTTGTTCCTTGGTTTCACTCCTAGGTCCTTGTGGAAGGACTTCATTCATGTGCATTTTGGGTTTTTTGTGAAACTACCCTACCCCCTTGGGATTTCCTATAAATAGAGGTGGAGGGGCAGCCCTCCACTCTCATCCCTTGCTCTCATACACATGCCATGCATTATCTGGCTTCTTCTCTCCCTCCCACGAAAAGAGTTTCGTAGAGCCGTAAGGCTGTCTGGGTTCCGGCAGGAACTAGTTCTGGACGGCGAAGCCCTGCCGGATAGATGACACCGTATGTGTGCAACTCTGTAGAGAGATCGTAGTTTCGGTCTTAGTTCGTGAGTGCCTCCCAAAGGGCTGTCCGTGTGACCGTCCGAGTTTCGAAGGTCCTCCCGAAGGGCTGTCCGAGTGACTGTTCGAGTTTCGAAGGTCCTCCCGAAGGGCTGTCCGCGACACTGTCCGGGGGGCTGTTCGACCGCCTCCTGGAGGGCTGTCTGAGGAGCAGATGAGGGTATACATCCTCGCGGTTGGGAGGTTGTAAATCCTAGCTGCGGGGATCTGCACCGCCGATCGTCATCGACTCTACTTCCCGCTGCGCTACGAGTCGGTAACGAAAAAGATCAAACCATGTATGCAGTCTCCATAGTGGTCCTGGGCTGGTGCGTAGGTCGGAAATTTTTTGTTTTCTGCTGCGTTCCCCTATAGTTGATAGGGCTCACGGTGGTTTCCCATATTGATGACATGGTTCATCATCTCTTGGTGCTGTTGCTGGCTTTGCTCGAAGAGACGGCATACTTGGGACAGGGCTGCTTCGCTATCTTGTTGACTGGACTGACCCTGAGTGAAATTGTTGCTAGTCTGTGTCCCGTAAACCTCTTCTGGCTGATTGGGCATGGAGCGAGTCCACGGGCGAGACATTTTTCCAGTCTGGGGTATTATTTGGAAAACCCATGAGAAAAACTGTGCAGCACAAGGAAAATCTTGCAAAGGCATCAAATTTGAAAAGATCTCAAGGTTTTCAAGAAAACATAAGCGATTTTGCATGGAGAAGAACTGCTTAGCAACTATCTTACATGCGAAAAGCAAACACACGATACAGCACTCAGGATGCGCGTACACATTCCTGACATGTTATTTAGACTAGCGTACTACTCCGGAAGGCAGCAAGCACACCAATACAAACTAGCGTACAGATAAAACAGCACATCATACAAGCAGACATAACGCGCGGCTACTCGGTGCTCTTAGTCGGAGATGGTGAAGATTTCCTTTCCCTTGCCGATGGCAAGACTCAGCGGTCCAGGAGAATCCACCTCCACCTCCTCTCTAGCTGGCTCCTG
Source organism: Triticum aestivum (assembly GCF_018294505.1). Taxonomy (NCBI): domain Eukaryota; kingdom Viridiplantae; phylum Streptophyta; class Magnoliopsida; order Poales; family Poaceae; genus Triticum; species Triticum aestivum. The sequence goes on along the minus strand of NC_057802.1, from coordinate 212,281,043 downwards.
GCACGTAACGCTGCGCTGCGGTGACGGTGCGGGAGCGACGGGTGGCAGAGCGGGTGCGGCGGGCGGTGCGGCTCTGACTGGAGTAGGAGCGATGACTCGGTCGAACGCTTCAGTGGTAGGCAGACGGCGAGCAGTGGCCAAAACGGCCTGCATACGAGGCTGAAGACGAGACGAATGTCGGAGGCGGTGCCGTGTGGAGAAGCTCCTTCCTGCTGGCAGGATCGCCCCAGACTAAGTCCATGCGGGCAGCCACAAGATCGTCTACGAGGTTGTCGAAAGACTCCTCCAGAGCCTTGAGATACTCCACAACCATCTCGATGGCTTCATCTCGCTCTCCCCGATGGCAGGCGAATGCATAGTGACTGGTGTAAGGCACATGGCATGGGAGGTAGCGGTAGCGACGAGTCTTCATCGTAGGAAGGATGTCCTGAAGACGAGCTATCGCCTCACGGGCAGCCATCTGCATGGCATGCCTCTCCGTAGGCATGGCCCTTCCCACAAAACGGAAGTGGCGAGCAGCAGAACGTCCTCCCTTGAATTGCACCACAGCTTGGTGCATAGACACGTCGTCACTGAGCTTGTGCTGGTAGAGTGTGAACTCCGGGCGAGCTGCTGGCCCGATCGCGAGCTTGGTGATGGAGACGAGGAGCTTGACAAACCCCTCGGGCACGTTCGTGAACACTCGATTCTCATAGCTGCTGCCAGCCATCTACAAAAGTAGGCAAAAATTCTGAGTAGTCATGTCATAAATTTATGATGACCAACAAAAAATAGCTACAATTGCAAAATGCTGAAAAAGCACAAAAGACGCTAATAACCGATTAGCGATCGCACCTAGTGGCTTCCTACAGTCAGCCTGGCTCTGATACCAAGCTTGTCACGACCGGTTTTTCAATAAAATAATTATTGAGAGACCAATCCCTTTTACGGACCAGTAAGGAAGAATTCCTTCTCACTGGTAGACAATATCTTGGTCACAGAAGAAAAATACCAGGAGTACTAAATATAATACAAGGTTGAGCGGAGACTGCCCAACAATTTATTACATGCACGCCGATAAAACAAGACGGCGGATAGGGTGGCGTACTACTAACTCACGATAATAACGGTGGTGGAAATATCACCGCGAAGCGAGTGATATGACTCCTGAAGACTACAACTCTTCGAGCGTCGGAGTGAGGCTCGAGGGGACTTATTGCGGGTGGCGGAAGCGTATATAATACAAGTGACCAATATCCGGGATCGCACAGGACTGACTGGGACTCCTCTAGGCGTCGGACGCGCTATCAAACTCTTCATCCAAGAGATTGCCTTCGTCAACATCTGGCCAAATCAACAAGCCAGGTGAGTACTATGAAAGTACTCGCAAGACAGTTCGGACATAAGATATAACAAATGTAAACATGAAGCATATGGACAATTTATCCAGTGCGTTCAGACATAGAGATAATAAATACTGCGTGCCAAGCGAGGGTCTGAATGACTCCTCGAGCGGAAACTGCGAGAATAGTAATACTGGTGCCAAACGAGTGTCTGAATGACTCCTCGAGAGGAAACTGCAAGAATAATAATGCTGGTGCCAAACGAGTGTCTGAATGACTCCTCGAGAGGAAACTGCAAGAATAATAATAATGCCACAGTCGGACGTCTGAGCGACATCACATAAAGGGCTTATAACAGAAAATAAAAGACGAACATGCCACAGTCGGACGTCTGAGCGACATCACATAAAGGGCTTATAACAGAAAATAAAAGACGAACATGCCACAGTCGGACGTCTGAGCGACATCACCTAAAGGGCTTATATTTAATGTAAGAAACAAAAAACACGCCACAGTCGGACGTCTGCGCGACGTCACATAAAGGGCTTATATTGTAGCTCAATAATACAATAGTTCGGGAACGTAAATTATCACAAGTACGAGACAAATATAAAGTTAGTCCATCCACAGGAATAATAATTTAACTGGATTTACCACTTGAGCTTGTTCACCGGGGACAAGTTTTCCACGCGGATAGATATGGATATATTGATTACACTACTTGATCATGGCTACGATGACTTGGAAGGAATTGACCCTGCAGAGTTTGTACTTAACCACAGCCAATGGATTTCAGTAGTCACAGGGACTAGTTCCGTTTACGGTGTTTTGGAAGAAACACGTCTAACCAGTACACACCCAATTAAACCTTCCGAAGCCAGGGATCACCCTCGGCAACGTTCAAGAAAAACCTTGAGACGGGGAGGCTACAACCTCGCGTAGCATGGGATCAAATTTCTATACGCGCGCTCTAAGGGGTGCCCCCCCTCTCGGTCCCAACCGGAAACACCCATGCCCCCTGACCGGATGACTAGGTTTAATCCTGGGCCAAGGTACCATCATCCTGGCCTCTCTGTTTGGTGTGTACACGGAAAGAGGTTACCAACTTACTAAACCGCATCCTGGCAAATGAAACATGTGGTAGCACGGAAGGGGGAAAGAACGATAACGTGACTCCGTCCACGTTAATGTCGGAGAAAGTCGGATGACGCAAGGCTGGTATGCTACAACAGTACCACCTTGCTGCCCTTCATGTCACCACATGATTAGGCCATCTCTCATCAGAGATCATCGCAACTTTGGAACATGCGGAGAAAAGAACGATAACGTGACTCCGTCCACGTTAACGTCGGAGAAAGTCGGATGACGCAAGGCTGGTATGCTACAACAGTACCACCTTGCTGCCCTTCATGTCACCACATGATTAGGCCATCTCTCATCAGAGATCATCGCAACTTTGGACCACGCGGGTAGTTACCTTAGAAGCAACGAGGTATTTACCGACACTCATATGCCACGCACAAAACTTTCAAGCAAACATGCAAAACACTTATCATATCAAATGTTCAAACATGCTTGCCTGGTTCGGAGAAGTCGGAGTCTAGCTCGGCGAAGTTCGCGGCTCCGTCACTTCTTCCGGAACCTACGGCAATCACGAAAACGGGCACTAACGTGAAAACCAATGCGTGCACAGAAACTTCTCCAAATATTTTTCAAATAAATCCCATACAAAACTAGACAAAATTTGAGGATTTTCAGAAAAAGAATCACTCAAAAATCCCTTTTTATTAAAAAGTTATAAAGGTTTCTGTCCAGGGACTTATCTGTAATGAAACAGAAAAGTTCCAGGGTTTTAACTGAGAAAACAGAAAACGGTTCGATTGGAAATGCGCAAGCTCAAGAGGGAAAGCGTATTTGCCCGAAGGCGCCAACAGAAAACGGTTCGAGGGAGAATATAACAGAGGCTGACATGCGGGGTCCACATGTCAGGTTTGAAAAGCTCGCCGGCGCCCGAAGACTGCGGTGGACGCCGGCGTCGAACCACGGCGAGTTAGAAGGATCGGAGGGTACCAAGAGCTTCAGCGTGTTCTTCCGCGTCGGTGGGTGGTGGACTCGACCAACGGGGAGCACCACGTCGACGGCGACACTATCTCCGGCGGACGGCGACACTATCTCCGGCGGACGGCGGCTCGGGTGATGGTGAGGAACTCCGGTGGAGGGCTGCAAACTTCGAATTGAAGCGCGGGTCAGAGGGAGGGATGCATAGTGAAGCTACTGGCAAGAGAAGGGAGGCGGAGGTGCACACACGGGGGCGAATCGAGCTGGATCCCGTGGCGGGTCGCGGCGGCCGGAGTCGAGGAAGGAGACCTCCTCGGGGCTCTTCCAGTGGCTAGGCGTGCTCTAGGTAGAGTGCAGGGATGGTGGGTGCTCGAGTTGAAGCTCGGGGCCTCTATTTATAGGCGGATCGACGGGGTGGCCGTGAACGGAGAATCTTCGGCGAGCGATTACGGCGATGCAGTGGATTGGCAGGAGGTCTGAGTGGCCAGGCAGCATCAGTGGAGGTTACTGGTGTCATTCCACAGCTAAACGGAGTTGGTCTTGGCGTAATGGTGTCGGTCCACGGTGAGATGGCCGCACGGGCTCGACGGCGTCAGAGAGCGCGCTCCGCGCCCTTCGGTTCACGACGAGAGCGGCAGCACCTTCGGGGGAGTGGAAGGCCACGCGGCGAGCTCCGGTGGTTTGGGCGGCGCTGGGTGGCGCCGTCAGCGCCGTGCCTCCCGCTGGCGGCCGCAAAGCCGCCGCTGGAGTCGGTCACGGGGCGGCGCACCTTCTGCTGCTCGTCGCCGACGTCCGCATGGTGCCAGGCGTTCGTGCGGTGCAGGAACAAGGGGGAGGGGACGAGGAGCAAGGCGACACAGTGGCACTGGTGAGATCGACGTCGGGTTCTGAAGAAAACGACAGTGCACTGCAATGTTCTCTGAACTTAACTGAAACTTGACACTGACAATGCACTGCAGGTGTTCGACAGAAAGATTTGGCTATGAGATAAATTTTTCTGGGGCTGTAACTTGGTGAGGTGACCACTCAATGCACCCAGAGGCTGCCTGATTTTACTTGGAATTTTTGGAAAAGGATTTGAATGAATTTCACCAAATTTGACAAATCTGGTCCAAACTTGCAGCAAGTGTAGTTTGAAAAATTTGAACTGAAGACCAGTGGATCTTCATGGATCTTGGTTGAGGGTTCAAAGGACTAGGGAGGGGAGTTGGTTTGGGGACAAAAATCCAAACAGAAAGTAGAGTTCCTTTGTAAATCACCAATGGATAGAATAGAAGACAGAAATTTGTTTGAATAAGATTTAAATGGAAATAATCACATGGGGAGGTTCAACTTGCTGGATTTGATGCAAATCATGATCCAAAGGTGAGGGAAGGGTTAGGAGAGAGGATTTGCACTAAGGCCATGGCAAGAAGGAATTGTTGAAAGTGGCAAAGGATTATTCCAAAAGCCATAGTGCAATTTTCAAAGACATTTTCAATAGGCATTTTCCCAAGTGAAAAGTATTTTGTCTTGAGTCCAAATGACAAGCAAGAACCTCCAAGACCAAAGACAGATCTTGGGTGAATCCAAATAAAACTTTTGCCATAAAAAATATTTGAAAGGGAGAGTTCTTTTGAAGAAAATTTTAAATCACCTCCCTCAAGTCAAATAAAATCTTTTGAAAAATCCAATTAAAAACTTGGGTGTCACAGTGGTCCTCGTTCCTTCTTGGTGGCGGCAGCGGGGGAAGACCGGTGTTGCCCTGGGGGCGATCCTCACGAGGCGGGTCCCTCCAGGCGCCCTCGCGAGGTTGGTCCTGCCAGCGGTCCTCACGAGGCCGGTCGCGCCACTCCTGGCGCAGGCCACGATCGTCCCAGCGTCCGCCTCCACGTCCTCCTCCGCGGCCGTAGCCCCGGTCGTTGCGCTCGGGGCGTCGACCGTAGCGTCCTTTCCGTATGGCTCTCAGCTCTTGACAGTCGCTGGTGTTGTGGGTGTTCAGGTTGTGGAAGGCGCAGAACGGTCGGCCGTTCTTGGATGACTCGGGCTGATCTCTGCCCCGCTTGGTGTCGGGCTCCGCTGCGAGCACAACTGCCTCCTTGCACTTCACGTCCTTGGCCTTGGGCTTCTTCTCCTCCGCGCCCATGGCTGGCAGCTCAAGGAGAGAGAGGCGCCCCTCCTCAGCTCTTGCGCGCTTGGTCACCATGTTGAACAACTCCTGAGAGGTGCAGAGCTCCTCGTGGATGGCGAGCTCTTCCTTCATCTTGACTTCACGGACGCCGTCGGAAAACGCGGAGATGATGGCCTCGTCCGTGACCTTGGGGATCTTGAGGCGGGTGTTGTTGAAGCGCTGGATGTACTTCTGGAGGGTCTCTCTTGGTTGTTGCTTGATGCGGCGTAGATCACCCGCGGCCGGCGGGCGGTCGCGAGTGCCCTGGAAGTTGGCGACGAAGCGGTCGCGCATCTCGTCCCAGGAGGAGATCGAGCCGTGCTGCAGGTTCAGGAGCCAAGAGCGAGCTCCATCCTTGAGAGCCATGGGAAACCAGTTTGCCATGACTTTTTCGTCGCCATTGGCCGCTTCGATGCTCAGCTCATAGAGCTGCAGGAGCTCCGCGGGGTCGGCGGTGCCGTCATAGCGAGGAGGCAGATCCGGCTTGAACTTGCCTATCCAGGCGACGCTACGCAGCTCGATGGTGAAGGCGCGGCAGCCGGCCGTGGTTGCTGGGGCCCGCTTCGGAGGTGGAGCTTGGTCTTGACGAGGTCCGTGCAGCGCTGTTGCGGGCGATGCGCGGTCTTGACAAGGTGGAGCGGGGAGCGCAGGTGCAGCTTCTCGCGGCTGCGGGATTTCTTGGCAGCTTCTCTCTTCGCGCGCGGGAGACGGAGAACGATGAGGTGGCCCGCCAACGGGAGCCGTCTGAGCGACCCGGGTGGTGAGGGCAGCCCGACGCTCAGCTCGAGCACGGCGAGCGTCCGCCATGGAGACGGCAGAGCGACGGAGCGAAGAACTGACGGAAGGGAAGCTATGGCGCACCCCTACCTGGCGCGCCAAATGTCGGATGTGGGGTTCTGGCAAACCCTTACGGTTCGAACACTGGGGTGCGCGCGAAGTCTTTCTCTCCTACCGATCTACGCCCTAGCTCACTAAGATCTCGCGGACGAACTCGAAGATCTCGCAACACAGAAAGACACAAGGTTTACTGTCAGGACCCCGATTCCAAGTCACACCGATCTAGCCTGTAACACCTCATATAACATTGCGGCCTCACGCACGGTACTCCCACGGGTGTCGCCTTACCATGGCCCGGGACCGTTTGCGCCTTTTGGCTCACGTATATGATAATGTCGCTAGCATCCATATGACAGAGAACCCGGGCCGACATGGCTAGTCGTGAACCCAAAGCGGCACTAACGTATGGGGACAGGCATACATGAATCAACATCGAACGTGTCGGTCAGCAGCGTGTGAATCCGGGCTGTAGCACTGGGCTAACAGGACTCCGGGAACCCGGGCTGTAGCAGGCTAGGCGGACTCCGGATGTAACCGCGTGACATTTCCCCGAAGGGACAGACACAGGAACGATATGACTCACATGCCGGCCAGTCAAGTGTCCAGAGCAGTAGTGCTGGGCTAGCAGGACTCCGGTGAACCGGTTTGTAGCGGACTACTATGGCTCAAGGAGGCACTAGACTACATTTTCCCATAAGAGAGGCTGCTAAAGATAAACAACTAGATTGTCGGATCCCACACATACCAAGCATTTCAAACATACATACAATATGCTCGATATGTGCAAATACAACATGGCATCACAACAAAACTCTACAACTCAAGTACTTTATTTAAAGGGCTCCGGAGAGCCTTACATAACTTGTTCATACAGATAGGGGTCACATGACCCGACACTCAAGTCATACAATCATACAAGCACATGCGGAAGCAAACTGTCTGGGTACAGACACTAGAAAGAAAGAAGGCTTGACGAAGCCTGTCTATCTACATAGGCCCTTCACAAGCCTAGATCACCACCTGGGTGGCGCGTCACTCGTCGTCGTCGAGTTCTACGTAGAACCCGTCAGAAGGGGCGGTGTTGTCGTCTGAAAACAGTAATTAGGCAACATGAGTACAAAGGTACTCAGCAAGTCTTACAACAGATCCTACTATACATGCTCATTCTCAAGAAGGTAGTGGGGTTATTGCAGCAAGCCAGCTTTGACTCTTGGCTAAGCTATCCTATGATACACCACTTGTGAAATAGTTTTCGCACACGAGTCCACTAATCACCATCTCAATACTCCACCGTGGATCCTCCCTCGTCATCCAACGAGAGGGCCATCCGCGGTACTCACTCTTATCTTGAGGCTTTTAGTAGTATCCATTTACTTGTCTATGAACTGCATAAGCGACCAAGTAGTCCTTTACCGCGGACGCGGCTATTCGAATAGTTTCATACCCTGCAGGCGTGTACTTCGTCACACACGCTCTCACCACTTATCGTCGCTACACGACGTGTACTCGGCAACCTTCAAGCGGAAGCCCAACGTGGGTGTCGGCCACAGCCTACCTAAACACTCGAGTCTCTAGTCCAGGTTTATCGCCTATTTAGGTTCCATCCGCAGGGAGTCCGGCCGAGGTTTCCACATACGGCCCCAAACGATGTGTGCAGGGTTCCCGGACACCAAACGGGCGACTCGGTACACCGTGCCACGAGCCTACCGCATCACAGCCCACCCCTTGGTCAGCGCTGTCCACGGCCTCCAGCTTACTACAAACACCAGAAACTACGTGCAACTCCTGGACAGAGGACAAGGGTGATTAAGAAGCCGAGGGGGTCCATTGGTTTCGGGCCCAATGTGTGGTAGTAGCTGAATCTTAAATCACGCATACAGATCTCAGTTCTTAGGGACGGTCTCAATGAAACAACCCACCATGTACTCCTACATGGCCTCCCATCGATACCTTTACCAAATCGTGTTCAACACTTCACTCTCTTTACCGACACACACACTTTCACTCTAGTTCATCACCCTGATGAGCCAGACCTGACACAACTCTAAGCATAGCAAGCATAGCATTGTAGGAACACAACATGGCTCAATCAACTCCTACACATGCTAGTGGGTTTCATCTAGTTACTGTGGCAATGACAGGTCATGCAAAGGAAAGTGGGTTCAACTACCGCAACACACAACAGTTTGAATCGCGTTGTCTTAATGCAGTAAACGAGAGCAGAAGCGAGAAGATGGGTTTGTATCGAAATGATCAATGGGTTGCTTGCCTGACGGAGTGGTGGTGGGATTCTGCCCTTCAGTTGGATACTCGTGAATATCCTCGGAGGCAGGACCTACCACAATGAACACATCGAAGCACAATCAACACCAAGCAAGTGCAACAATATGATGCATGCATGGGACATGGCAAAATGGATGTATTGGTCTAATGCAACTAAGACCAGATGGGTTTGGACTAATTTGAATCAAAGATTCAAATTCCAAGTTCATAAATGGCCCATATTAGTGCTTTATCTTGTTCTGTATAAAACAGTAGGTTAACTTTCTTAATCATGTATGAAACCAGTACAGATGGATAGAATGGATTTTTCTGATCATTTTTCATATATAAATCTTTTCATTCTGAGCTATAGATTATTTTCTATGATTTTTTGAAGTTTGTGATAATTTCTGGAATTTCCAATATAAGAATAATTCCAGTAAAAGCTTTACTGCGTCAGCCTGACGTCAGTGTGACGTCAGCAGGTCAACGGGGTCGTCCAGGTCAAACCTGACGTGTGGGTCCCCTGTGTCAGTGACACTGTTAGGTGATTAGTTAATTAGGATTAGTTTTAATTCTAACTCAGATTAGTTAGCAGGCGGGCCCCACTCGTCAGTGACCCTGGGGGGGTTGACCTGTGGTCAAACCACGTTGACTCGCCGGCGTTTAGCCGCCGGCGACGTCCAGACGCGGCGGTGGAGTGCGGGATCCCCCTCCGGCGACCAAAAGGACGGCGGAGAGTACCTATGTGTAGCTGGGGGCGAACCACGTCGACTGGTGGTGGTAGAGGAGCTCGGGGTCGCCGGAATCGACGCCGGCGACGAGCCGGGCGGCTGCCGGGTACGGGCGTAGTCGAAACCGTAGCTAGAGAGCACGGCGAGGGGCAAGCGATGGCGCTACGGGTTCCTGGCGTTGCGGTCGAGCTAATGGCTACGGTGGTGCGGCCGTTAGATGGCCGGAGCCTCGTCGGCGACGAGCTCGTGCGGCGGCGCGTTCGGGTGAGCTTCATGCGGTGGCTACAGCGCTCGAGAGAGAGAGAGGAGAGGATGGGAAGGTGGCCATGCTCACGGCGGTTGCGACGGAGCAGACGGCGAGGTCGGAGACGAGCTGTAGCAGTGGCGACGGCGGAGGGGATATCCGACGGTGAGCGGCGAAGGCGAGGTCGGTGACGGAGCTTCGGGGCAAACGAGCGCTCGGGGCTCGGCTTGCTCGAAGGAGTGGGCGACGGCGGTGCTGTAGGACACGGTAGTATGGCGCGAGGCCGACGGTGGGCGCGGCTACTCCGGTGAGGTGGCTGCGGCGGCGTCGGCCATGGTGGGGAGAAGGCGATGGGGGAGAATGGCGATGTCCGGGGGCTCGGGGCGCGTCGAGAGAGGTCGGCCAGCTCATCCGCGGCAGGGGCGGCAAGCTGCTGGCGCCGTGGCGAGCTCACGCTCGCCGGCGTCACCTCTCTGCCTGCTCTGGCGAGAGCAGGCAGCTGACTGGCGCGGGCCAGCACAGTGCTGGGCCGCCAGGTGGGCTGCCAGGTAAGTCTTCTGCCTTCTGTTCTTTTCTCTTTTTTATTTATTTCTGTACTGTGTTTTGAAATAGTAAAAATACTATTTCATTTGGAAAAATCCTGAAAATATTCTGAGGCACCTTTGAGATTATTCCCAACAGCCTAAAAATACCTTCAAGATTATTTGGGCATTTGAAAATATTTATAGCATTTAAAATGCCCAAATGCAAATACTTATGGCTTGTGCAAAAATCCAAGATGGCCTCCAAAAATATGAAACCATTTTTGGCAGAGGTTTTAGCCAAGACCAAAGGTGGTGAACATTTATGGAGGGCATTTCAGGTTCATTGGAAATTTTTTAGTAAACCCTAGTTGCTCCAGGGGGGTGCTGGGGGTTTCTGGCATCCCCATTTCAGGTTTCTGTGAAATGTAGCCATGATGCAACACTCTAATGCATGAACTAACTAGGATGTGACATTTATACTGGTTCGGGCCACCGTTGTGGTGTAATACCCTACTCCAGTGTGGTGGTGGTGGATTGCCTCTAGGGCTGATGATGAACAGTGCAAGGGAAGAACAGCCTCCAAAGGTTGATGTGTTCTTCTGAGTAGGCTCTCGATCGGGTTGGATGCTCCTACTATGGTGGCTAGCTCTACTTATATAGGCCCTGGTCCTCTTCCCAAATATCGAGCGGGAAGGGAGCCAACAACGGCGGGCAAATTTGAAGGGGGACAGCTAGTACAAGCTATCCTGACAAAAGTGGTCTTCGCCTGCGAAAAGCTCTGGCGGTGACGCTGCCTTGGGCCCCACGATGACCTCTGCCTTGCTGTCCTCCTGGTCTTGGTCTCGTTGCACCAATATAGCAACCTTTGCCTGATGCCTCGATACTCTTCGCTGTCGTCCGTCATGGCTCACGTCATGAGAGCCTCGTGAGGTTTGCCCCGCCTTGATATCTCCGCTCCTCGTGAGCCTGCCTGGCTCGGCTACTCCATAGGAGGTCCCGCGTCGTCCGCCTCGTGAGGCTTGGACCCTCGCGAGGGTCTTGGATGCCTTGTTGATGAAGATGGGCTGTACGGCCCGCTGGCTTAGTCACACCGTGGGCCGCAGGCAGGCAAGTCTGGGGACCGCCGTTCCCAGAACGCCGATAGCTGTGTTCGTCTGTTCCCTCGTCGTCTCGATGTCCAACCTTGTCCAGGAGCTCCCCCGTGAGCCTCCACATCGTCCCGTGGCCGGGGCCCCTCCTGGTTCGCCATGAATGCGCCGCAAACGTCATGCCTTTGCCGCGTCCAGCTCATGTCCTCCATTAGAGCACTGCTCGAGCTCCCCCGTGATGCTCTCGAGGCTTCATCCGCGCCTATTTAAGCTGCCTTGAGTCCTCCCGCACCTCACCCACTCCGCCCTCGCCTCATTTGCTCACTAGAGTGCCTCTCCTCATCGTTTTCTTCTCGGGACGCCGTGGGCATCGTCGGAGTTCGCTCCTCCCTGGTGCGCCTAGTCCACCTCTCCTCCTCCCGAGCCCTCCTCCACCTTCCTCTCCTCCCCGCGGTCTGCCCCACCACTTCTCCCCTCACTGGAGTGGCCCGCAGCACCGACAACCTCCACCGCCCGCACCTCCCTATACCTCTCCTAGCGCCCCCTTCATCGGTGTTGCGCGCCTCCCTCCGCCGGGAAGGGTGCGGCAAGGCCCGCCGGTGCCCTCGCCTCGGCCAACGGTGGCTGGAGCTGCACGCCTCGTCTTCAGAGTCCCTCTGCCTCATCCCCTCCTCTGTCTTTCATCGGGGAGACTGGAGGAGGAAGATGACGCCGCGCCTGGACCCTCCCCCTGTCTCCTGGGCCCGGCTGGTAATTGGCCTAGAGCCCTTGCCAACTCAGCTAAGTGGAAGCGCACTTCCTAAAGTGCGTTTTCCTTTCTCTAAAGGCGTATTTTTCCTTTCTTTTATCTAAATTACATTTCCCTTCTGGAAACCGTATTCCTATCTACTTCAGCCTAAAGTACGCTTTCACTTTTCTGAAAACGTATTTCCCTCAATGCGCTTCTGCCTTATCCAGTCAAGGACTGTTTTGTGATGCTATTTTTGCAGAAAAGTCCCTCTCCTTCATCACCTCGTATCTCCGCGACCATAACTTTGATTGAGGTGAAACCAACGCTCACTTCTTCGTCTCGTCGAGGTCTTTCTGTTGGTAACATTTTCACTAGGTGGTCCCACAGGGAAAATGACCCTTTTTCCCTTGCTTCTCATCAGCCCCTTTCAAGAGAGAAGAACGTCTGGTATTTTGTTCTGCGGCTTCACCGCACTTCTTTCCAGAGTCTCCGTCATCCCCAGGCAAGCCAAAATAGCCACTTGCATGATAGCCATGCAATAGCCATGGTTTCTACTTGAATGTCTAATAAAGTTTGCCCATTATCTTTCTGCTTGTTTGCTACTACTGTCGTTGTTTCGGTTATGCTCGTGGATTCATGTTCACCTTCATGCTATGTTCCGATGCATCTTGTTATCTTGTACTACTTACTAGTATCATTTTCCCATGTTATGCTTGGTAGTAGTAGCACATGCTGGTAGTAGTGGTGTTCATCCTGATGCATGCTTGTCGTTTGTTATCAAGTACCGTTGTTAAGCATGTTCCTTTGCATCTAGTTGGCTACATGCTTACTTGGTAGTATTATTGTCATATTCTTGCATGGTATTTATTTATGATGCTAGAAGTCATGCTATGGTCATGTGTAATGTTATGCCTATGCTTGTCAGTATGCCATGCTCATTTGGTTAAATGCTTCATTGTGGTTATGCTCGATGATTATGTTGCACCTCCATGCTTATGTTGATATCATGCTCATGCATTATAGTTGCATCATATTTTAATATGACTCAGCTCATTGCATTCAAGTTTAACCGGATAATAATGAAGTTGAACAACTGTTGGCTAAGTCATGGTGCCACCAAATCGAGCTGACTAGTGCAGCCACATTTGCCTTTTATGGGAAGGCGCTAATGCGGTCTATTGTCATGCCTCTTGCCGGTGCCTCCAACGAGGGAAGGTTATGGGGGCGCGCTACCCTGATCCGGTAGGCGGACATAAACCTTGTGTGCCCGTTGTTCTTGTAAGGACCCGTTTCTCCGTTTGGGACCATTTATGTTTTGCGACGACGGTGGCCATTAGATGTAACGAGTTGACATCGGGGCCACCCAGGACTTAGCCCAATGGGGAGTTTGTCGGAGTGGCTGGGAGAGTGTGATGGCAATAGATCGGTTTTGTCAGAATGTCGTTGGTCCACCCAAATGGGAGTGTGAGGCCATGGGTTCTGTTGTGGACTTAACATGGCAGATGCCCTAGCAAAAGGACTTAGGTGTGGAGGAATCGAGCTAGGTTAGCTTGAAGGGGTTAAACGGGACAAAGGACATAGAGAGTTTACCCAGGTTCGGCCCCTCCCAACGAGGTAAAAACCTGCTCCTGCTTTAGGTTGTATTACTTGGGTTTCGATTACCAGGGAGCGAATACGCTTGACCTAGTTCTCGATGAGTTGTTTCTTCAGTTAACCCGCCGCTGAGTCACCCCTTTATATACAGGTTGATGCCCGGCGGCTTACAGAGTCTCGGCCGGCTCATACAAAAGGGTGTACGGCTCGGTATATAATTAACCTTGCCTTACACTACAACTTAAACATATGGCGGCTCACACCCGTGGGCCTCAAGTCGTCCCCTGGCCTTGGGCCTTCAATAAGCTTGCTCTATGAACCGCCATCTTCATATCTTCTTGGGCCTCTTCATCTTAAGCCGCCAGTGGCATGACCCGGCCCCTCCTGGGCAGGTCATACCCAGTAGTTATATCCCCAACATTAGGACCCAGGTTGAATCGAACGTGTTCACATCCATCTTCAACACTTGTCTTTAGCAGAATATTCCATCGTCAACTTTCATGAACTTGTTATAACCTGCCATCACGTCAGCTCACAAAACCACGGTAACCCGCCATGACATCAGGCGCATTAATTACGCGAAAACCCAGAATATCTCAACAGATTCTTTTAATGAACCTCTGACAATCGAGGCGCCCTTATAGCCACATAATCATTTTTTCTGCCTCCTCGATCCCGCGCATGCCATCTGTCCACTGCCTTAGAAATAGGAACGAGGGCTCTTATTTTCTTTTTTTTAACCCGCCCCCTCGTCTTCGTCTTCCTCCTTGCTACACCCTAGCAAGCCCGAGCTCTGCCGCCGCCGTCTTCCTCCAGCGACCTCAACTCCGGCCGCTGCATCAACCTGAATGGACCAAAAACCTGTGGCGCGCCTCTGTTGTTGATCAGCATCCGTAAGTACTCCTTTTTCCCCATAACAGATCTGCTTTAGGGTTTTGCTGTTCATCGATGTTCTTCACTATTCTTTATTCCTCCCTTCCAAAACACGTGGTTTGATCTAGACATAATACTGAAGTTGTGCGGTAGCCGTTGTAGCATCACTTTCCAATCGCAAATAATACCTTCTCTGAACAAAATCTCATCTGCGCATATGAGTTCTTCTGCTGCGACCACCTTACGTTTAGAATTTTACTTTATTTTCTGAACTGCTGCAGATCTGAAACCATAGAACCAATCTGTGGAACTTGTTTGTCCATCCCTTAGCAAAATTCACTTATAGACCTGTAAACTTATAGGCGGTTCATAGGAACTGTTGTACTGAAAACATATAGGCGGCTTATATGATAGCCGTAACCCGCCATATAGCATTAGTCCCCTTATTAAGGCGCCAACATATGTTCTCCATCTGTATAACCCGGTACTATCCTACGGTTTAATCATGTCGATCTTCATAGGACTTACTTTTTGATTACTGCCCGGCTTAACAGCACAATCCTTAACCCGGCAATATTTTCCTTTGTAGTAAAAAAATGTCTAAAGCCAAGACCGTCACCTCATGCAACTGGGTCGTCTCCCGGGTTACCAAGGAAACATTGAACGAATATGTCCAAACTGGCATCTTAGCCAAAAAAGATGCCATCCACTAGAGGATCCCATGCACAGAAACCCCTCGTAAGCCCAAGGAAGGTGAAGTAATTGTTTTTACTGATCATCTGCTCTGAGGTTTTACCCCACCTGGCTGAAAATTCTTTCGCGATGTGCTGCACTTTTTCAAGCTCCATCCTCAAGATATCAGGCCCAATTCCATTTCAAACATGTGCAACTTTCAAGTGTTTTGCGAAGTATACCTTCAACAGGAGCCCTCTGTAGAATTGTTCAGAGAATTTTATTATTTAAACCGGTAGACTGAATTCACAGATGGGCCCAGCCTAGAGTTAGGTGGCATTTCAATTCACAGGCGGAAAGAAGCCACCTTCCCCGCCGCCAAGCTGCCTAGTCATCCTAAGGACTAGAACCAGACTTGGTTTTACTACCCAGATACTTCTCCAGAAGGGGAAAATCCTCTGCCGGGTTACCATGAAAAACGGCTTAGCAACAGGAACCCTCTTCCAGAATGGATTAGCACAGAAGAACGGGCCAAATATATGCCCATCTTTTCGAAGATCAGAGCCGTAATGGCTAACAGTTTGACTGGAATTGACCTAGTCCAATGCTGGGTTGCCTAGAGAATTTTGCCCTTAAGCCGCCGCTCCAGTTTAATGTGTGAGTATACTAGCAACGTCAAAGACCCTCAACGCCACTGTCAGATAGAAATGAATGATGAAGATATCAATGATATGATCAAGACTCTGCTGAACAAGAGCTTGGAACATTGCAGCAAGACCGGCTTAAATCCTTTTTGTACCCTTAACAAACCTCCAGCTGTAAATATTTGAAATAATTTCCGATTTACTCAATTATTCACTAAAAACTTCCTTCTTATAGTCATTTTAACTTCCACAGGCCGATTCTCCTTCCTAGAGCAAGAAGTTGCAAGATAAGTCGGCCAAGAAGACCCGGACCAAGAGTAAGGCTCCTAAAAAGCCTGCCAAGAAGAAGACCAACCCCTCCGAGTTATTTAACTTGGATGATGATGAGTCGGAGGTAGAACTTGACTCCCTTGGCTCATTTTTTGTACATCTTATTGACAATGATCACTATCAGGATGACGCGGAAGGCAGCCATGCAAATGGTGAAGAGGTAACTATCCTTTCCTCTGACTTAGAACCTCTGCCAAGACAGAAAGTTCGTCAAGCAAGCCGGAAAGTAAGGTTTTCTCACCCTTTAGCTTACTTGGATCCCAACTTTATTTTGAAGAAGTAGCAGCATGAAGCTCGCCGCACAACCCGAAACAACGGCGGTGGGATTCTCTCCTCCGGCTTACCCAACACGCCGGCTCCTCGCGAGCGCCGTCTAGAGGTCTCACAGATTTCCGACTTAGCTTTTCCCAAGGCGGGTCTTTTTCGACAGCCTCTTAACCTTTCTGACTCAAACTATCAGGGAACCTCTCACTCTTCATCTGGTGATTCCACTAGGACTCAGGTTCCTCTGTTCAAGACTGTTCCTGGGTGAGAAACACTTAAGCCTGCTTGCTTTGACACCTTACTCAATTGGTATACTAATTCTCATCATGTGTTATACTTTTAGTGCTATGTCCAAACCCAGCAAGAAGCTGAAGGTTAATAAACCGCCTGAAGACCCCAAGGTTGTTGACCCAGAGAAGCAGACAATGTCTGAGTCTTTGCATCAAACTTCCGAAGTAGCCATGGATGATCTGCCGCCAGAGGAGCACCATGTCACCATGGACTACATGAATGTTGATCCGAAGAATGCTAAGCCGCCCCGTACCGCACAACCGGCTCAAGAAACCGAAGATGTAATAGTTACTAGGACGGCTTACACAACACCAGGTAACCCCACCGTCTTGTCCAAGCACAACGCCAAAACGGAATTCTCAGCTGCTGACAAAGGCAAGTGGAAACTGGATCTGGAGAGCTATGCTCAATTCAACACCCATGAGCTTCACTCGGGTTACTTGAACCGCCTTAACACCAGCCGTGACTTTGAAGCCGGCTTGGTTAATCTAATGAAGAAATGTTTTGAGGTAAACAAAAACTTTTCTCATACAAATATATATCTGTCGGCCGCCAAGTCTGTTGAATATGCAAAACTTGAATATGCTATAGACTTAAATATCCTTGTAGATCATGTAGTTATGCCATAGTAATGTGTAATCTGCAAAATCAGGACCTGTAGCTCCCAGGGGCCGGCTTAAACTGGAAAGTTAAACTGGGACTTCAAATTATAGTGCTCAATTGTGCGCATATAGCTCCCAAGGCCCGGCTTAAACTGGAAAGTTAAGCCGGGACTTCAAGTAGTAGTGCTCAATTTCGCACATGTAGCCCCCAAGGGCTGCCTTAATCAGTATGGCTAAGCCGAGACTTATCACCATATCTCTACTCCTAATGTCTCAGTTGGTTGAATAGTCTCGATGGTTTTTTTCGTCCGGTTATATTTCGTCTGGTTTATTTTCGTCTCACATATCTCCTCATATCACGATGATTTTTTACCCTCACAATAAAAACTTTCGTAATCGTTCCAAATTTTCCTAACTAGACACGTTATAAACGGGCAGAAACCGACAAGACTTTATCAATCAATAAAATCTAAATTAATTAATCTTACCATAAGTCGCTTAATCACATTAATTAAACTTTCCGAACATCATCAAAATTAAATTAATTAACATTCCATAAGTCCGTCAATCTTCCTAAAGGCTTCCTCTCCATGATTTTTTCCACGGTGCCTCGATCGTCAACCGATCCACAAATCTCCATCAAATCAAAAGTTTGCTTTACCAAAGCATTCCCTTCCCATTCCCTTCTCCTATCATATCTCCTCCAGTTATTTTTGGTCTGTGCGTGCCACCGCCGTTGTCATGACGACCAACGCACTGGTCGGCCGCTTCTCCCCTGCCGGCAGCCACCTCTCCCTCAAACCGTCCTAGCTACGCTGCTGCTTGTTCTGCTCAGGTCGTGCCGCATATGCATATCCGTTCCGTCATTGTTGGTGGCACGGACGACCTCTCGGGCAACACGATTGTTGGTGTGGAACGACACCTATGGGATCACAAGAATCCCTACTACGGTTGCCGGGGCGCAGGGTTGCGAGAAGGTCAGGATTAGTAATCAGCACAAGGATCGTTTACCCAGGTTCGGGTCGTGAGGATGCGTAAAACCCTAGTCCTGCCTTGGTGGGTGTATTTCAGAGAGTTCTTGAGCTCTCGAACTAGCTACGGTGGGGTGTGCGGTCCCAAAGAGCGGAATCCTTCTCCTGTATGCCATGGGCCTCCTTTTATAGTCGAAAGGGGCTGCCACAGTGGCATACAGGAGGTGGAAAGGCGTACAGTATTGCGAGCTTATCGCTCGTATTACAGGACAAGACGCATTTAATGTGCCGCTGAGGTGTCCTCTAGCTTTATCGGGGACGGGGGTGAAGCCCGTCCCGTCCGTCGCCGCTCCTCCTCGACACGCGCCCTGGCTAGTGATGCATGCGGTGCCATGTAGGCAGGCAGGCAGCTGAGGTGGCACGGTGGTGGAGCCTCCATGAAGATCTGCATGCCGCCACGCAGGCGCTTGACGAGTCGGCCCGGGAGCTGCATGTTGCCACGCAGGTGCCTGCTCAGCTGGTTGAGCTGGTAGCTGCATGCGAACGGCAGCGGAGGCTTGGCTGGTGCAGGCCTGGCAGTGGCCCCGCTGGCGTCCTTGGCGAGAGCCTTGCCGGGTGGCCCGGCAAGGGTCCTGCCGTGGCGCGCACTCATCCCCGGCAAGGATCTTGCCGGGGGTCTTGTGGCTCTCCTCGGCAAGGATCTTGTCGAGGACCGTTGTCTTTTAATCCTCATCTGATCTTGAACATTCCTTGGTCTTGATAAAGATCTGCATGCCACCATGGAGGTGCCTCTCGAGCCCTAGTTCCAACGTGGTGGGCTGAGTTGGAACCCGTGGGCTCAAGGGTGGCTCACTCCGCTGGTGTGGGCAAGCCGCCCCGGCAAGGTTCTTGCCGGGGCCGCTGAGGCTGCCCCGGCAAGGGTCTTGCTGGGGGAACCTACTTCGTCCCTCTGCTCTTTGTAGTCTTGGTCTTGGCGTTGCTCTGGTTGCCTCGGGCTTCGGTTTTACCTTGGTTCACCTCCCCTGCTCTGCTTGGTATGGCCGTGGGCGTGCTCCGACTGCCCGTGCACAGGTAAAGGGGTACAAAGATGCGCCCCTTCGTTTGTACACCGACAGGAGCCCCCGGGCCTGGGCCACACATAAGTGCGACACGTTGTTGGGCCAGGCCAAAAACGGTGCGCGGGCAGGCAGGGCGGTTTTTACCGCGGTAATACTTTTCGCGCGCTGCGCCTCCCACGACCCGTGCGCTATGTGGCGCAGCATGGAGTGGTGCGCGTGACGTGGGCGGCATGCGTGGGGCAGTTTCCGCATGCATGCGTCACATTGTGGTAAAGAGGCGGCTCGCGCCTTCCCCATAAAAAGAGGGAGAAGTGGAGGCACGGCTCATTTACTGCGCGGGGCCGGGTCGCGGTCTTCAAGGCATCCACGCCCCAAGATCACGGGGCGGGGAGAGGTCTCTTCACCAGTCCCCTTGATTCTGCAAGTTCGCCACGCGTCCTTCATGCGCTTGGGGTGGCAAGCGGAGGCGGGAAATCGGGCCGTCGCTGATTGGGGCAGCGGGTCGGTCTCGATTCCCTGCGCCCCTGGTGGCTGGATTGGCCGAGCGGGGTGGCCGAGCCCCAACCCCGCCTCTCTATAAAGAGGGGGAAGGGGTGATGGCACCCCGCACTCTTCTGTCACCCATCTCCTCCTGCTTCTGCTTCTTCCTTTCACTCGCCATGGACAAAAGGAATCCTGGTCCCTCGACGGTGGCGGCGAGGGTCGCCGCTCGACAGCGCGCCCCTCCTCCCCTGGGCCCGCGGTGGTGGAGCCGGCCACGAGGGGAAGGGGGAGGGGGGCGAGGCCGTGGGCAAGGCCGGGGCAGAGGTCATGGTGCTCGGGGTAGAGGAGGACGGGGCGACGCGCCGGCTTCGCCCCCGCCAACGCTGCCTTTTCCGATGGAAGGCCATGTCGGAGACTAGCCCCGCGAGTTCTTCATCAGGCTGCGCCGGCCTCCGCGTCGCCGTCTTCGTCTTCGTGCCCCGTTCGCTTAGGAGATGGAGCGTGACCCGCCCCAATCCCTCAGATTGCACATGAGGGGCTGCGAGAATGGGGGCATGTGGGTCGACGTCAACTTCCCGGCTCCTCGGGTCATGTACCTCCGTCGTGGATGGAAGACGTTCACTCGCATCCACAGCCTGACGGTGGGGCTTGTCCTCTACATCAAATTAATGGAGGACGGCCTGCTCTCCGTCAAGGTCTTCGACGACTTTGGTACTCGCCTGAAGTGCTGCGTGGAGAGCTCCTCCGATGGAGATTCCGACGACGGAAGCTGTTCCTCGAGCAAAAGCGATGAGGAGGACAGCAGGGCAGATGATGGGGATGAGTCCGACTAGGCGTCGGACACCCCGTGCCTGGGCGGGTGCGGTAGCAGCAGCATTTGCACCTGGCCGCTCCTCGGGCAGAGTTTTGCCGGGGGAGGGGCCAGCTCCTTGAACTTCTCGGGGCCGTCTCCTTGGGCGGCTGGCGTTGGGAGGCTGTGGAAGAGGAAGAGGGCAGGCGGCAAGGCTGTCAACTCGGAGTACGCGGGCACCGACGCCTTTGTCGCGTATTGCCGGTCCTGCCGCCTCGTCTTCCAGCTCCTTTCCCGGCACCGTCATCACCGGCCCATCCGTGGGCGGCCACCGAGGCGTTCTCTTGGTGCTTTCTGCTGCTTGTACCACGCCTAGGCGCCCCTTTTGCCCTTTTGCCTCCTTGACCTACCTCCTGAGGAGAGGGACAAGAAAGGGATTACGGGCATCTTATCTCTTTTTTAATCTGTAAGCCCTCAGGCATTGTTAAATCTAAAGCTTGTAATCCCCCTTGTTCATGATTTTCATCTCGTATGAACTGTACCTGTACGGGATGTTTTTAATGAAAAAAGGGGTGTTGCCGGGGGTTTTCGTTCGTGGATGGAGCCCACGACAAGGAATGAATCCTCGTTACTACTCAAGATAAACGTTTTCCCCCCGGCAACAGGCCTCGTTGTTCCCCCACTTCGCTCGACCATTCTCGCACCCTTGGCGGAGGCAGGGATGAAGCGGGCTTAGGCTCCTCGTTCTATTTCTTTGCCGCCGCGACTACAATCAAATCCGGGCCCAGGAGGTAATCCTTGGGTATAGAAAAGGGGAGCACGGTGGCCTAGAAATAAAGCGAGGTTTCACATATCCCACTTCATAACGAAATGCATGACAGGAGATAAAAGACTTATCTGGATCTGCAGCCCCCGCCAACCTCATCTTGCCGCGGTTGGATCCTTGCACTTGCAGCCCCCGCGAACTCTGGTTTGCCGCGGTTGCGACGCCGGTCCGTGCCCTTCCTTCCCAGTAGCTCAGCAGAAGTGCTCATGTGCCCTGCGAACCAAAAGAGGGGAGGAAAGGAACAGAGAGACGCGCACTCGACCTCTAGGCTAGGGGTTAGTCGCCGCTAAGCACTATCAACCCTAACCAAGGAAGAGACTCGACCTAGCATGCATGCTATAACTTAGGGAGCCAGCGCTTCATTTATTTATGCGCAGGGTCTGCGCCTGGCTTTGTACGAAAGGTTACATGCCTTGCCGGCAAAGCTTGTACAAAAGGTGGCTTGCCGGGAGGCCCCGCAAGCCTCGCCTTATGGGTAAAACTTGCGAAGATGCTCGATGTTCCAGGAGTTGCTCACTGGGATAGCATGTTCGGTCTCCAGGCGGACTGCGCCGGGCCTGTGACTCGTATTATCCGATAAGGGCCTTCCCACTTTGGCGTCAACTAGTTGGAATTCGTGGCCGACTGAACGCGCCGAAGAACAAGGTCGCCTTCCTCAAAGCTTCGGGCTTGAACCTTGCGGCTATGGTAGCGGCGCAAGCCTTGCTGGTAGCGTTCTGCTCTCACAGCCGCTCGAAGACGATCTTCCTCAAGGAGCGTCGCGTCATCTTGGCGCAACTGCTCTTGCTCAAGATCATCATAAGCGAGCACTCGAGGTGACCCACATATGAGTTCCGTGGGAGAACTGCTTCTGCCCCGTACACCAGGGCAAAAGGTGTCTGGCTGGTGGCTCGATTTGGCGTTGTTCTGATCGACCAAAGAACTGTCGGCAATTCATCAATCTAGCGCCTTCCTCTCTTATGCAGCCTGTCAAAGGTCTTTGTTCTCATGCCTCACAACACTTCAGCATTCGCCCTCTCTGCTTGGCCGTTGCTCTGGGGGTGTGCTACGAAAGAAAAACAGACCTTGCTGCCGAGGTCTCGAATGTACTGCATGAAGGTGTGGCTTGTGAACTACGTGCCATTGTCGGTGATGACTCTATTTGGCACACCAAAGTGGCAGACTAGTCCCTTGAAGAACTTGACGGCTGACTGTGCTGTCACCTTCCTCACTGGTTCTACCTCTGGCCACTTTGTGAACTTGTCGATTGCAATGTACAAGTACTCAAAGCCCCCGATAGCACGGGGGAAAGGGCCCAGTATGTCAAGCCCCCAGACCGAGAATGGCTAGGAGAGAGGGATCGTTTGAAGGGCTTGAGCTGGTTGATGAAGCTTCTTCGAATGGAACTGACACACTTCACACTTGGTTACTAGTGTCGTCGCATCCTGGAGGGCGGTGGGCCAGAAGAAACCTTGCCGGAACGCCTTTCCGGCAAGGGCCCTCGACCCTATGTGGGAGCCACATATGCCTCCATGTATCTCTGCCAACTGCTCCAGTCCTTCCTCCCGGGGGATGCACTTCAATTTCACGCCGTTCGGCCTTCTTCTTTACAGGACGTCATCGACGAACTGGTACAGGGCGGACCGGTGGGCTACTTTTTCCGCTTCTTCCTGCTCCTCAGGAAGTTCCCCAGTTTGGAGGAACCGGACAGTATGCTGTGCCCATGCCGGAGCCTGAGGCTCGACGGCAAGGACCAAAGGCATTTCCTCAGCCATGGGCGCGACTGTCTCCATGGCCAGGGCTTGACGCCCTGCCGGAGCCAGTTGCCCTTTGGCAGGCTCAGCGTCCACGGCAGCACCCTTGCCGGCAGCCCCAGGGGGCTTGGTAGGAAAGTACTTGCCGGGACCTGACTTCCTCCACTTGTTCTGCCCCGCTGATGGTTCGATGGATGGTTGAGTTAACCGGAGCAAGAAGGTACCTGGTTCCACAGGTAGCTTGAATGCAGCGCGCTTCGACAGGTAATCGACGACGTCGTTCTCTGTATGGGGGACGTGCTCCGCTTGGATACCGTTGAAGCGCTCCTCCAGTTTCCTCACCTCATCTACGTAAGCCTCCATCAATGGGCTCTGGTAATCCTTGTTGACCTGTCTGACAACAAGCTGCGAGTCACCCCTGACGATAACTTCTTAACCCCGAGGTCCACCGCGATCCTAAGACCGGCAAGCAGCCCCTCGTACTCCTTAGTGTTGTTGGTGGACATCTCCCTAGGAAAGTGCATCTGGATCACGTACTTGAGGGGCTCTCCGGTGGGTGCGAGAAGCAGCACACCGGCACCGGCGCCTTGTAGCTAGAAAGCCCCATCAAAGTACATGATCCAATCATAGTCTGCTTCCTTGCCGGGGAGAGTGGTCTCCTGGATTTCTTCATCGGGTGTTGAGGTCCATTCTGCAATGAACTCTGCCAGGACTCTGCTCTAAATTGTCGAGGTGCTTTCAAAATTCAAACCAAAACTTGACAACTCCAAGGCCCATTCCACAATCCTTCCGGTTGCATCTGGGTTATGCAGTATCCGTTGCAATGGGAGGCGAGTGACGACAGTGATCTCATGGGCTTGGAAGTAATGACGTAGCTTCCTCGAGGCCATAAGGAGGCCGAAGAGCAATTTCTGCACACCGGAGTACCTCGACCTAGCCCCCTGCAAGAGGGAGCTGACAAAGTAAACTGGGTGCTTCACCATCTTCTTCTTCTGCACCACCTCAACCATCTGTGCAGGCACTGCCTCGGTGACACCAGACTCTGCCGGGGGCCTTGCCTTGCCGGCATCAGGCCCTGCCGGGGGAATCTTTGGCTTGCCATCCGCTGGTTCTACCGCCGCCACTGCCTCTTCATCTATCTCCCTCTGCGCCACCAGTGCGGCGCTGACCACTTGATTCGTCGCCGCTAGATACAGCAGCAACGGCTCTTGTGGTTTAGGTGCAACCAGTATTGGCGTGGAGGAAAGGTATTTCTTCAGATCCTGCAACGCCGCCTCGGCTTTTGGGGTCCACTCCATTGGGCCTGCCTTCTTCAAGATTTTGAAGAAGAGAAGGGCACGCTCGGCGGATTTGGAGATGAATCGGCTCATGGCGGCGACACAGCCAGTGATCCGACACACATCTTTAATCCGCTTGGGCACCTCAATCTGCTCAATAGCTTTGATTTTGTCTGGGTTTTCCTTGATCCCGCGCTGTGACACAAAGAATCCGAGAAGCTTGCCGGATGGAACGCCGAAGACACACTTCTCAGGGTTTAGCTTAAGGTTGATCTTGCGCAGGTTGGCAAATGTCTCTTCCAGATCTTGCACAAGAGTTGGCCCGTCCTTGGTTTTGACCACTATGTCATCCATGTATGCCTCCATATTTCTATGGGGCTGAGGTTCAAAACCAATTTGGACTGCTCTTGCGAACGTCGAGCCAGCACTCTTCAACCCGAAAGGCATCCGTAAAAAGCAATACATACCACACGGGGTGATGAATGTTGTCTTCTCTTCATCCTCTCTTGTCATGAAGATTTGGTGGTAGCCTGAGTAGGCGTTGAGGAATGACAACAGATCACACCCGGTCGTGGAGTCAACAATCTGGTCGATGCGCGGCAACGGGAAGGGGTCTTTAGGACAAGCCTTATTGATATCTGTGTAATCAATACACAGCCTCCACTTCCCATTTGCCTTGCGCACTACTACTGGATTGGCCAACCACGTCGGGTGGAGCACTTCTCTCACCAAACCTGCCACTTCCAACTTCCTGATCTCCTCTGTGATGAATTCCTGCCTCTCTAGAGCCTGCTTTCTAACCTTCTGCTTGACTGGCCGCGCATGAGGGCAGACAGCTAGGTGGTGCTCAATCACCTCCCTGGGAACACCGGGGATGTTGGATGCTTGCCACGCAAACACGTTGACTTTTGCCCGCAGGAAGGTGACGAGCGTGCCTTCCTATTTGCTGTCGATGGTGGAGCCTATGGTGAAGGCCCCTCCCGTGCCGTCCTCCCTGGTGGACACCTTCTTGGTCTGCGGCGGCTCAGCTCTGGATTTCTTGCTCTTGCCGGTAGAGCTCTCTGGCACGTCCTCGATGGTAGCGCAACACTCCGAAGAGGTGTGCTTGCCGGAGTGGGTGCCAGAGGTCTTGCCGGGATTCTAATTCCCTCCCGGGCCTTCAGCGGCAGGAGCAGGTGCCTTGACGGCAGCTGTTGCGACTACTTCCCGGTAGAGTTGGTCGGCGCAAATCAGCGCGTCCTTCTTGTCGGAGGGGACGGAGATGATGGTCAACGGCCCGGGCATCTTTAGCATGTTGTAGGCGTAGTGTGACGCCGCCATGAATTTGGCTAGTGCCGGGCGGCCGAGGATCCTGTTGTAGGGCAAGGGGATCTCGGCCACGTCGAAGATGATCCTCTCCGTCCTGTAGTTCAACTCTCCTCCAAACGTCACGGGCAGTGTGACCTTCCCCTTCGGCTGGCTCCTCCCCGGGTTGACCCCTTGAAACGTGCCCGTTTCCTCGAGGTCTCCATCAGGAATTTGCACCCTTTTGACCACGACGGGCGAGATCAAGTTTATGCCGGCCCCGCCGTCAACCAACATCTTGTTCACCTTGAGGTTGCGTATTGTTGGCGAGACCAACAATGGAAAACACTCGAACGCGGTTGTGCGGTCAGGGTGGTCCTCGGTGTCAAAGATGAGGGGCGTGCTGGACCACTTCAGCGGCTTCATAGAGCCGAACGACGGCTCCACCGCTGTAATCTCACGCGCCCACTATTTGAGCTGGTGGTGAGAGGTATGCAACGAGGTGCCACCATCGATGCACATGGCCTTCGTAGCCTTTTGGAACTCTTGCTCACCGGACTCGTCGTCCTCGTCGTGGTCATCGTCTTCTTGCTTCTTGTCACGGCCCCGGGCGGGCCTCTCTTGTTGGTTGTCCTTGCCGGGGCGGCTTCCTTGGCCACCACGCTTCTTTCCGGATCCCTCAGCACCGTCCTGACCTTCTCCTTGTCCCGTCTCTCGTACTCAGCTTTTTGCTTCTTAGCAAGCAGCTCGACTTGTCGGCAGTTCTGGAGGTCGTGGCCCTTGGTGCGGTGGATCTTGCAGTATTGCCCCCTGGCTTGTCGGCCGCCGCTAAGGCCCAGCTGTTGGGGAACATAGCAGAAATTCAAAATTTTCCTACGTGTCACCAAGATCAATCTAGGAGATGCTAGCAACGAGAGGGGAGGAGTGCATCTACATACCCTTGTAGATCGCGAGCAGAAGCATTCAAGAGAACGGGGTTGATGGAGTCGTACTCATCGTGATCCAAATCACCGATGATCCTAGCGCCGAACGGACGGCACCTCCGCGTTCAACACACGTACGAAGCGGGGATGTCTCCTCCTTCTTGATCCAGCAAGTGGGGAGAAGTTGATGGAGATCTAGCAGCACGACGGCGTGGTGGTGGAGGTAGCGGGATCCCGGCAGGGCTTCGCCAAGCACAAGCGGGGAGGAAGAGGTGTCACGGGAGGGAAGGAGGCGCCAGGGCTTGGGGGTGCTGCTCGCATGCGCCTCCCCACTATATATAGGGGTGGAGGGGGCTAGTTTATTGCCCTCCAAGTCCATTGGGGCGTTGGCAAAGGTGGGGGAAAGAAATCCCATCATTTCCCTTCCCCACCGATTGTTATCCCCCTTTTTTTAGGGATCTTGATCTTATCCCTTCGGGATATGATTTTATTCCTCCTAAGGTGGGATCTTGGTGCGCCATGACCAGGGGTGTGGGGCCTTGCCCCCACTACCCACGTTCATGTGGGTCCCCTCATGCAGGTGGGCCCCACTTTGGAACCTTCTAGAACCTTCCCGGTACAATACCGAAAAATCCCGAACATTTTCCGGTGGCCAAAATAGGACTTCCCATATATAAATCTTTACCTCCGGACCATTCCAGAACTCCTCGTGACGTCCAGGATCTCATCCGGGACTCCGAACGACTTTCGGATTTCCGCATACTAATATCTCTACTACCCTAGCGTCACCGAACCTTAAGTGTGTAGACCCTACGGGTTCGGGAGACATGCAGACATGACCGAGACGACTCTCCGGTCAATAACCAACAGCGGGATCTGGATACCCATGTTGGCTCCCACATGTTCCATGATGATCTCATCGGATGAACCACGATGTCGAGGATTCAATCAATCCCGTATACAATTCCCTTTGTCAATCGGTACGTTACTTGCCCGAGATTCGATCGTCGGTATCCCAATACCTTGTTCAATCTCGTTACCGGCAAGTCACTTACTCGTACCGTAATGCATGATCCCGTGACCAAACACTTGGTCACATTGAGCTCATTATGATGATGCATTACCGAGTGGGCCCAGAGATACCTCTCCGTCATACGGAGTGACAAATCCCAGTCTCGATTCGTGCCAACCCAACAGACACTTTCGGAGATACCTGTAGTGCACCTTTATAGTCACCCAGTTACGTTGTGACGTTTGGTACACCCAAAGCATTCCTACGGTATCCGGGAGTTGCACAATCTAATGGTCTAAGGAAATGATACTTTACATTAGAAAAGCTCTAGCAAACGAACTACACGATCTTGTGCTATGCTTAGGATTGGGTCTTGTCCATCACATCATTCTCCTAATGATGTGATCCCGTTATCAATGACATCCAATGTCCATGGTCAGGATACCATAACCATCTATTGATCAACGAGCTAGTCAACTAGAGGCGTACTAGGGACATGTTGTGGTCTATGTATTCACACATGTATTACGGTTTCCAGTTAATACAATTATAGCATGAACAACAGACAATTATCATGAACAAGGAAATACAATAATAACCATTTTATTATTGCCTCTAGGGCATATTTCCAACAGTCTCCCACTTGCACTAGAGTCAATAATCTAGTTCACATCACCATGTGATTAACACTCAAAGTTCACTAGAGTCAATAATCTAGTCCACATCACCATGTGATTAACACTCAATGAGTTCTAGGGTTTGATCATGTTATGCTTACGAGAGAGGTTTTAGTCAACGGGTCTGCAACATTCAGATCCGTGTGTGCTTTACAAATGTCTATGTCATCTTGTAGATGTAGCTACCACACACTACTTGGAGCTATTCCAAATAATTGCTCTACTATACGAATCCGGTTTACTACTTTGAGTCATCCGGATTAGTGTCAAAGTTTGCATTGACGTAACCCTTTACGACGAACTGTTTTACCACCTCCATAATCGAGAAAATTCCTTAGTCCACTAGATACTAAGGATAATTTCGACCGCTGTCATGTGATCCATTCCCGGATCACTGTTGTACCCCTTGACTAACTCATGGCAAGGCACACTTCAGGTGCGGTACACAGCATAGCATACTGTAGAGCCTACGTCTAAAGCGTAGGGGACGACCTTCGTCTTTTCTCTCTCTTCTGCCGTGGTCAGGTCTTGAGTCTTACTCAATACTCACACCTTGTAACACAGCCAAGAACTCCTTCTTTGCTGATCTATTTTGAACTCCTTCAAAATCTTGTCACGGTATGTATTCATTTGAAAGTACTATTAAGCGTTTTTGATCTATCCTTATAGATCTTGATGCTCAATGTTCAAGTAGCTTAATCCAGGTTTTCCATTAAAAACACTTTTCAAATAACCTTGGATGCTTTCCAGAAATTCTACATCATTTCTGATCAACAATATGTTAACAACATATACTCATCAAAAATTCTATAGTGCTCCCACTCACTTCTTTGGAAATACAAGTTTCCCATGAACCTTGTATAAACCCAAAATCTTTGATCATCTAATCAAAGCGTTCATTCCAACTCCGAGATGCTTACTCCAATCCTTAGAAGGATTGCTGGAGCTTTGCATACTTGTTAGCATCTTTCAGGATTGACGAAACCTTCTGGTTGTATCACATACAACCTTTCCTCAAGAAAATCGTCGAGGAAACAATGTTTTGACATCCTATCTGCAAGATTTCATAAATAATGCAGTAACAGCTAATATAATTCTAACAGACTCTTAGCATCGCTACGAGTGAGAAAGTCTCATCGCAGTCAACTCCTTGAACTTGCCGGAAAACATCTTAACGACAAGTCGAGCTTTCTTAATGGTGACACTTGCCATCATTGTGTGTCTTCCATTTAAAATCCATCTGTACCCAACAGCCTTACGACCATCAAGTAGTTCTTTCAAAGTCTATACTTTGTTTTCATACATGGATCCTCTCGGATTTTATGGCCTCAAGCCATTCGTCGGAATCCGGGCCCACCATCGCTTCTCCATAGCTCGTAGGTTCATTGTTGTCTAGCAACATGACTTCCAAGATAGGATTACGTACCACTCTGAAGTAGTACGCATCCTTGTCGTCCTATGAGGTTTGGTAGTGACTTGATCTGAAGTATCATGACCACTATCATAAGCTTCCACTTCAATTGGTGTAGGTGCCACAGGAACAACTTCCTGTGCCCTGCTACACATTAGTTGAAGTGATGGTTCAATGACCTCATCAAGTCTCCACCATCCTCCCACTCAATTCTTTCGAGAGAAACTTTTCCTCAAGAAAGGACCCGTTTCTAGAAACAATCACTTTTGCTTCCAGATCTGAAATAGGAGGTATACCCAACTGTTTTGGGTATTCTATGAAGATGCATTTATCCGCTTTGGGTTCGAGCTTATCAGCCTGAAACTTTTTCACATAAGCGTCGCAGC
Organism: Triticum aestivum; assembly: GCF_018294505.1. Taxonomy (NCBI): domain Eukaryota; kingdom Viridiplantae; phylum Streptophyta; class Magnoliopsida; order Poales; family Poaceae; genus Triticum; species Triticum aestivum. Next base: position 212,250,995 of record NC_057802.1, on the reverse strand, counting down.
CCCAAATTTTTAAGAGACGATAGCTTAGGTTTCTCTAAACCATAGTTCATACGGTGTCGTCTCAACGGAATTGCGTGGTGCCCTATTTAAAGTGAATGCGGTTGTCTCTAATGCCTAACCCAGAAACGATAGTTGTAATTCGATAAGAGACATCATGGTATGCACCATATCCAATAGGGTGCAGTTATGATGTTCGGACACACCATCACAATATGGTGTTCCAGGCGGTATTAGTCGTGAAACAATTTCCACAAATTCTTAATTGTGTGCCAAACTCGTAACTCAGATATTCATCTCTATGATCATATCACAGACATTTTATCCTCTTGTCACGACGATCCTCAACTTCACTATGAAATTACTTGTACCTTTCAATAATTCAGACATGTGTTTCATCAAGTAAATATTCTCAGCATCTACTCAAATCATCTGTGAAGTAAGAACATAACGATATCCACTGCGTGCCTCAGCACTCATTGGACTGCACACATCAAATGTATTACTTCCAACAAGTTGCTCTCTTGTTCCATCTTACTGAAAACGAGGCCTTTCAGTCATCTTGCCCATGTGGTATGATTTGCATGTCTCAAGTGATTCAAAATCAAGTGAGTCCAAATGATCCATCTGTATGGACTTTCTTCATGCATATATACTAATAGACATGGTTCGCATGTCTCAATCTTTTCAAAAATGAGTGAGTCCAAAGATCCATCAACATGGAGCTTCTTCATGCGTTTTATACCAATATGACTCAAGTGGCAGTGCCACAATATGTGGTACTATCATTACTATCTTATATCTTTTGGCATGAACATGTGTATCACTATGATCGAGATTCAATAAACCATTCATTTTAGGTGCAAGACCATTGAAGGTATTATTCAAATAGACAGAGTAACCATTATTCTCCTTTAATGAATAACCGTATTGCGATAAACATAATCCAATCATGTCTATGCTTAACGCAAACACCAAATAACAATTATTCAGGTTTAACCCCAATCTCGATGGTAGAGGGAGCATGCGATGCTTGATCACATCAACCTTGGAAACACATATCGTCATCTCACCTTTAGCTAGTCTCTGTTTATTCCGCAGCTTTTATTTCGAGTTACTAACACTTAGCAACCGAACCGGTATCTAATACCCTAGTGCTACTAGGAGTACTAGTAAAGTACACATTAATATAATGTATATCCAATATACTTCTGTCGACCTTGCCAGCCTTCTCATCTACGAAGTATCTAGGGTAGTTCTGCTTCAGTGACCGTTCCCCTCATTTCAGAAGCACTTAGTCTCGGGTTTGGGTTCAACCTTGGGTTTCTTCACTAGAGCAGCAACTGATTTGTCGTTTCATGAAGTATCCCTTCTTGCCCTTGCCCTTCTAGAAACTAGTGGTTTTACTAACCATCAACAATTGATGCTCCTACTTGATTTCTACTTTCGCGGTGTCAAACATCGCGAGTTGCTCAAGGATCATCATGTCTATCCCTGATATTTTATAGTTCATCACGAAGCTCTAATAGCTTGGTGGCAGTGACTATGGAGAACCATCACTATCTCATCTGGAAGATTAACTCCCACTCGATTCAAGTGATTGTAGTACTCAGACAATCTGAGCACATGCTCAACGATTGAGCTTTTCTCCCTTAGTTTGCAGGCTTAAGAAACTTGTCAGAGATCTCATACCTCTTGACGTGGGCACTAGTCTGAAATCCCAATTTCAGTCATTGGAACATCTTATATGTTCTGCGACGTTTCAAAACTGTCTTTGGTGCCACAATTTTAAACCGTTCAACATTACGCACTGAACTATCACATAGTCATCAAAACGTGTATGTCAGATGTTCGCAACATCCACAAATGACGCCCGAGGTTCAGCACACCGAGCGGTGCATTAAGGACATAAGCCTTCTATGCTGCAATGAGGACAACCCTCAGTTTACAGACCCAGTCCGCATAATTGCTACTATCAACTTTCAACTAAATTTTCTCTAGGAACATATCTTAGTAGAACTAAAGCGTAAGCTAAGACATTATTTGCAAAGACCTTTTGACTATGTTCATGATAATTAAGTTCATCTGATTATTTAATGAACTCCCACTTAGATAGACATCCCTCTAGTCATCTAAGTGATACATGATCCGAATCGACTAGGCCGTGTCCGATCATCACGTGAGACGGACTAGTCATCATCGGTGAACATCTCCATGTTGATCGTATCTACTATACGACTCATGTTCGACCTTTCGGTCTCTTGTGTTCTGAGGCCATGTCTGTACATGCTAGGCTCGTCAAGTCAACCTAAGTGTTTTGCTTGTGTTCCGAGGCCATGTCTGTACATGCTAGGCTCGTCAACACCCGTTGTATGCGAACGTTAGAATCTATCACACCCGATCATCATGTGGTGCTTCGAAACAACGAGCCTTCGCAATGGTGCATAGTTAGGGGGAACACATCTCTTGAAATTTTAGTGAGGGATCATCTTATTTATGCTACCGTCATTCTAAGCAAATAAGATGTAAACATGACAAACATCACATGCAAATCATGAAGTGACATGATATGGCCAATATCATCTTGCGCCTTTGATCTCCATCTTCGAGGCGCGGCATGATCACCTTCGTCACCGGCATGACACCATGATCTCCATCATCATGATCTCCATCATCGTGTCTTCATGAAGTTGTCTCGCCAACTATTACTTCTACTACTATGGCTAACAGTTAGCAATAAAGTAAAGTAATTACATGGCGTTTTCATTGACACGCAGGTCATACAATAAATTAAGACAACTCCTATGGCTCCTACCGGTTGTCATACTCATCGACATGCAAGTCGTGATTCCTATTACAAGAACATGATCAATCTCATACATCACACATATAATTCATCACATCCTTTTGGCCATATAACATCACATAGCATACCCTGCAAAAACAAGTTAGACGTCTTCTAATTGTTGTTGCATGTTTTACGTGGCTGCTATGGGTTTCTAGCAAGAACGTTTCTTACCTACGCAAAAGCCACAACGGTGATATGCCAATTGCTATTTACCCTTCATAAGGACCCTTTTCATCGAATCCGATCCAACTAAAGTGGGAGAGACAGACACCCGCTAGCCACCTTATGCATCAAGTGCATGTCAGTCGGTGGAACCTATCTCACGTAAGAGTACGTGTAAGGTCGGTCTGGGCCGCTTCATCCCACAATGCCGCCGAATCAAGATAAGACTAGTAACGGCAAGCAAATAGAACAAATCATCGCCCACAACTACTTTGTGTTCTACTCGTGCATAGAATCTACGCATAGACCTGGCTCATGATGCCACTGTTGGGGAACGTAGCAGAAATTCAAAATTTTCCTACGTGTCACCAAGATCAATCTAGGAGATGCTAGCAACGAGAGGGGAGGAGTGCATCTACATACCCTTGTAGATCGCGAGCGGAAGCGTTCAAGAGAACGGGGTTGATGGAGTCGTACTCGTCGTGATCCAAATCACCGATGATCCTAGCGCCGAACGGACGGCACCTCCGCGTTCAACACACGTACGAAGCGGGGACGTCTCCTCCTTCTTGATCCAGCAAGGGGGGGGGGAGAAGTTGATGGAGTTCCAGCAGCACGACGGCGTGGTGGTGGAGGTAGCGGGATCCCGGCAGGGCTTCGCCAAGCACAAGCGGGGAGGAAGAGGTGTCACGGGAGGGAGGGAGGCGCCAGGGCTTGGGGGTGCTGCTCCCATGCGCCTCCCCACTATATATAGGGGTGGAGGGGGCTGGTTTCTTGCCCTCCAAGTACATTGGGGCGTTGGCAAAGGTGGGGGAAAGAAATCCCATCATTTCCCTTCCCCACCGATTGTTATCCCCCTTTTTTAGGGATCTTGATCTTATCCCTTCGGGATATGATCTTATTACTTCTAAGGTGGGATCTTGGTGCGCCTTGACCAGGGGTGTGGGGCCTTGCCCCCACTACCCACGTTCATGTGGGTCCCCCCATGCAGGTGGGCCCCACTTCGGAACCTTCTAGAACCTTCCCGGTACAATACCGAAAAATCCCGAACATTTTCCGGTGGCCAAAATAGGACTTCCCATATATAAATCTTTACCTCCGGACCATTCCGGAACTCCTCGTGATGTCCGGGATCTCATCCGGGACTCCGAACGACTTTCGGATTTCCGCATACTAATATCTCTACAACCCTAGCGTCACCGAACCTTAAGTGTGTAGACCCTACGGGTTCGGGAGACATGCAGACATGACCGAGACGACTCTCCGGTCAATAACCAACAACGGGATCTGGATACCCATGTTGGCTCCCACATGTTCCACGATGATCTCATCGGATGAACCACGATGTCGAGGATTCAATCAATCCCGTATACAATTCCCTTTGTCAACCGGTACGTTACTTGCCCGAGATTCGATCGTCGGTATCCCAATACCTTGTTCAATCTTGTTACCGGCAAGTCACTTTACTCGTACCGTAATGCATGATCCCGTGGCCAAACACTTGGTCACATTCAGCTCATTATGATGATGCATTACCGAGTGGGCCCAGAGATACCTCTCCGTCATACGGAGTGACAAATCCCAGTCTCGATTCGTGCCAACCCAACAGACACTTTCGGAGATACCTGTAGTGCACCTTTATAGCCACCCAGTTACGTTGTGACGTTTGGTACACCCAAAGCATTCCTACGGTATCCGGGAGTTGCACAATCTCATGGTCTTAGGAAATGATACTTGACATTAGAAAAGCTCTAGCAAACGAACTACACGATCTTGTGCTATGTTTAGGATTGGGTCTTGTCCATCACATCATTCTCCTAATGATGTGATCCCGTTATCAATGACATCCAATGTCCATGGTCAGGAAACCATAACCATCTATTGATCAACGAGCTAGTCAACTAGAGGCGTACTAGGGACATGTTGTGGTCTATGTATTCACACATGTATTACGGTTTCCAGTTAATACAATTATAGCATGAACAACAGACAATTATCATGAACAAGGAAATACAATAATAACCATTTTATTATTGCCTCTAGGGCATATTTCCAACACCAGCAAGCGGCGCACCCGGCAATCTCCTTGCCGGGGCCATCTGCCTTGACCTTCTTGGCAGCGCCGGTGTCATCAGACCCCTCGACGCCAAGTACAGCCTTGCCCTTGCGTTTCCTGTTGCGACACCGGCCCTTCTTCGTCGGGGTGGCGGCATCTTCATCAGTAGGGTCGGTTTCTGCGCCGGCGTCTTCGCCGGGGTACTTCCTTCCCTCTTCGGCCCGGGCGCATCTATCGGCCAAAACATAGAGCTCGGCCACATCCTTAACCTTGGTCATCGCCAGCTCTTCGCGCATCTTGCGGTTGCGCACGTTCTGATGGAACGCGCTAATCACAGCGGTGGGATGAACGTCGGGGATGTTGTACTGCACCCGGCTGAATCTCTGGATGTACTTGCGCAGGGTTTCCCCTTCCTTCTGGGGAATGATGTGCAAATCACTGGCCTGGCCATGAGCTTGGTGGCCTCCCGTGAAGGCGCCAACGAACTCATGGCACAGATCCGACCAAGAAGAAATGGAGTCCGCCGGCAAGTGCATCAACCAAGACATAACATGGCGCTTCAGCGCCAGCGGGAAATAATTAGCAAGCACCTTGTCATCGCCAGCTCCGGCCGCCTGCATCGCGATGGTGTAGATGCTGAGGAACTCAGACGAATGGGTCTTGCCAGTGTACTTCTCGCCGATGTCAGGCTTGAACGTGTGGTGCGACGGCCACTGGAACTGCCGCAGCTCACGGGTAAAGGCCGGGCAGCCCACCTCGTAAGGTAGGCCGCCGGAGCCCCCCGGTGCTGGGTGGTCCATAGCGGGTCCTGCCCGCTTGTCTGACTGGTGGCGTGTATCACGTCGGCGCTCAATAGTGGTCCGAGTATCTTCGTGAGCTCGTTATCGAAGAACTTGGCGCTGGTCGCGGCGGGTCCGCGGGTCGGACGATGCTATAGAGATGTTATCACAAGCGTCGTCTCGACGGGCAGATGCCCGCGGTGGCTGGCGAGGAGGAGAGTGCACCGTGGCTGCAGCCCCCCAGTCCTCCCAGCGCCAGCATGTGGTGGCTCGGTGGAGCGCCGACCCGAGGGCCCTGCTGGTCACGGATTGTCTTTGTTTGCGACGGCGACGAGGCTTCGGATGGTGGCCCTCCACTCGTCGAGCTTCTCTGCAGTGGGAGGGAAGTCGAGGAGCAGCTGCGCACGCGCCAAAGCCTCCGCTGGCATGGGCGGCGGCGACAACTGCGTGGATCGCGACGCGCTTCGACTTCTAACCACGTTAGAAGGAGCTCCGTCACGACCCAGCAGCTGCGCGCCATTTTCGTCAGCATTTCGGCGGGCAGGTTGAACTCCTTCATCCCGCGGACGACGCACAGGGCTCTTCCCACGGCGGTGTCCAGGGTCACCGGCGTGGTGACGCTGCTCATCGCGCACACCATGGGAAGAGCGCGCAGTGGTCGCCAGCGTGGGCGTCTTGGAGGTCGCTGCGCCGCCCGGGGGTGGCACGATGACACTCCTGGAGGGCCCCGCGCAGCCTGCGGGGGGCCAAGCTCCGTCTTTGGATCTGGCGACATGCGGCCAGTCGTCTGGCGAGCGAACGACGTCGCTCGCCAGGCTCTGACTGCCAGGGCGATGCTGGTGCTCGCGGACCGCTGCCGGGGTCCTGTCCGCGACCGGTCCACTGCTCATCCGCACCGGCACGGGCCGTTCGGCTCCCAACGAGCCGATCGCCATGGCCGTCTTCTTCTTGGGAGCCATGGCGATTAAGAACTCCTAGGCTAACTACTAGACCAAATTCTCACAATTGCGCCCCCTACCTGGCGCGCCAAAGATGTCGGTGTGGAACGACACCTATGGGATCACAAGAATCCCTACTGCGGTTGCCGGGGCGCAGGGTTGCGAGAAGGGCAGGATTAGTAATCAGCACAAGGATCGTTTACCCAGGTTCAGGCCGCGAGGATGTGTAAAACCCTAGTCCTGCTTTGGTGGGTGTATTTCAGAGAGTTCTTGAGCTCTCGAACTAGCTACGGTGGGGTGTTCGGTCCCAAAGAGCCGAATCCTTCTCCTGTATGCCATGGGCCTCCTTTTATAGTCGAAAGGGGCTGCCACAGTGGCATACAGGAGGTGCAAAGGCGTATAGTATTGCGAGCTTACCGCTCGTATTACAGGACAAGACACATTTAATGCGTCGCTGAGGTGTCCCCTAGCTTTATCAGGGACGGGGGCGAGGCCCGTCCCGTCCGTCGCCGCTCCTCCTCGCTTCGACACGCGCCCTGGCCAGTGATGCATGCGGTGCCATGTAGGCAGGCAGGCAGCAGAGGTGGTGCGGTGGTGGAGCCTCCATGAAGATTTGCATGCCGCCACACAGGCGCTTCATGAGTCGGCCCGGGAGCTGCATGTTGCCACGCAGGTGCCTGCTCAGCTGGTTGAGCTGGCAGCTGCATGCGAACGGCGGCGGAGACTTGGCTAGTGCGGGCCTGGCAGTGGCCCCGCTGGCTTTCTTGGCGAGAGCCTTGCCTGGTGGCCCGGCAAGGGTCTTGCCGTGGCGCGTAGTCATCCCCGGCAAGGATCTTGCCGGGGGTCTTGTGGCTCTCCTCAGCAAGGATCTTGTCGAGGACCATTGTCTTTTAATCCTCGTCTGATCTTGAACATTCCTTGGTCTTGACAAAGATCTGCATGCCACCATGGAGGTGCCTCCCAAGCCCTAGTTCCAACATGGTGCGCTGAGTTGGAACCCGTGGGCTCAAGGGTGGCTCACTCCGTTGGTGTGGGCGAGCCGCCCCGGCAAGTTTCTTGCGGGGGCTGCTGAGGCTGCCCCGGAAAGTGTCTTACTGGGGGAACCTGCTTCGTCCCTATGCTCTTTGTAGTCTTGGTCTTGGCGTTGCTCTGGCTGCCTCGGGCTTCGGTTTTACCTTGGTTCACCTTCCCTGCTCTGCTTGGTGTGGCCGTGGGCGCGGCTCCGACTGCCCGTGCACAGGTAAAAGGGTACAAAGATGCGCCCCTTCGTTTGTACACTGACAACGATGCCAACTCAGACATCGTCTGCCTCAATCATGTCCACGGCAATACCACCGTGGTCCCATCCCTGCAGGCGGCCTCTACCAAGATGGACGTCCACAGCTTCATGTACGAGCTACTTCATGCATGGATCATTCGTCCTGATCCTACATGTCGAGAGGTGTGGGCTTCCATCTCTTGGTTCTTCTCTATTTCTTTGCGTGTTGGGTGTTTTAGTACCCTTCATTGTGATGTAATTAAGTTAGCGGCACCTGGAAAGTGGCTAGCGGTGCCTGCAGCCGTGGCGAACTTCCACCGGTGCTATCCTTTTCGGAGGTCCAGGTAGCGGCGCCGGTGGCCACGGAGAACTGCCAAGGGTGCCGCCAAGATCCGAGCTCCCGTTATAATTGGTCCAACTCTGAAAATTGAAATTTCGGTTCAGACTAACATTCTTGCTGATTTATGGTTTTGATCCAGCCAAGTATGGTCCGTGCTTCTCCTGCTTTTCCTGGAAGCCTGGCGGGCGATCGACAGTGGCGAGAAGTCCTTCAATGGGAAGAGCTGGTTCAGGTACATCAAGCGTCCCTTCCGCGATGAGCTGATGAACATGCGGGAGGTGACATGTATGGTTCCAGTTCCACAAAGTCTGCATGTACTGTGAAACATAATGTTGACTACCAATAATATTATTTATCAGCTGCCTCAACGGCTCACACTTTTTCATGTCATCACCAGCAACTTCATATTTAAGAATATACAATAGAATAAATGATTGGATGAAATGCAGTTATATGTCATGTACCTGTTTTGCTTAAATCTGAAATTCTGTTAGAAACATAATGGACCACTTAGTATATAAACCATTGATAGGGCAAAACTGAGAGATATGTTTTTACAGTACTTAGGTCGTTTGGTAACCAATGTTCACTCTATGTTGAGTTTGAAGGTATGTCTCTCTTTTTAAAAAATGGTTTCTTTTTTCTGACACCGCGAAACTACCAATCTTTCTCATTTTGAAACCTCTTTATATATCACATGTTTCCTTTATGGTTTCCTCACTCAATGCAAAAAAATTAGGACCACTGATTGCTCACACGGTTGCCATTGCAGACCAATTGGCGTGCTGCCAACCTAGAGTTTATCTATCTCAAAATTGTTGCCTATCACCATGCCCAACCTGCATGTGGTAAGAATTTTGGTTTGCTGTCAGCGTATGCGATATATTTTGCGTGGCAGATGCTTGTGTCAGCGGTGGAGACAGAAAGTACGAGTACATCAAGGAGGCCATCTAGCTTGACCTAGGGAATGGTCGCCTCTGAAAAAATAAAAAATTGGTGTTGAACTATTAGAATATGTAACGAATTGGTCACAAATATATTTCTTCTGTATTTGAGTAGTATCTTTTGCAATCAAAATGATATGCATACTTTCAATTACTATAGCAGACATCTTCATTGACATGTCACCTTTAATACATTTTTCTTTTTATGGTTATAACATATGTATATTTGCGTATGGCCAAAATGGGTGAGGGAAACCCTTCACAATAGATCTGAGTTTGTAGGAGCAAATAAATAAGTCATTTGCTAAAACTACTGAAACTAGCGGATGCCATCATCTCCCTCGCCCAAAAAATGTGCATGTTCCTTACGGGAATTTAAAGATTACTCGGTGACTCCGGGACTCTCTTGGTATCTCGAAAACTCGACTTCCTTAATTTGCACCTTCTCGGAGCTGAGTCTATCATAGATGTGGTATGTCCATTTGTTTCGTCAAAAATTATGTGAACACATGTGGGCCTCCCAATTATATTATGCGACAGATGTGGATGTGGGTGGGGGTTGGGGTTGGCCTCTTCCAATTCAGTTATGGTTGTGTGAGCAGAATAATTTTCATACTTTAAAAAATATGGCAAATTACATTTCATTTGAGATGGTTTTGCAACAAATTGTATGACAGAGCGGTTCATATATTTTTAAAATCAACTTGTACAATCTTTTGGTTAGGATAGAAGGGTAAATGCATTGGTTACTTGCTTCAAGAGTTAATAACGAACACAGTGCCTATGAGTTGCATGCCCAACAACGAACATCATATTTTTGTTATGTGGTAATGCATGACATTTCTCTACTCCTAATGGAGCAGTTGGTAGTCTCTGTTTCGGTATCTTTCATCCCACCTCCCACCTTCGTCTAGGTTTTTTTCGTCATACTCCCATCACCATCTATTTCGTCTGGGTTTTTTTCGCACAACTCGCATCACCCTCTTCAGCTGTTTTTTTACTTTAGCTCTCACACAATGAAAAACAAATCTGAACGGATCAGATTTTTTGTGTTTGGCCCTCGTGTTGGAGATAACTTGAGGGGTAGTTCGGACAACCACATTCCCATACCCCATATGGTCTGGATTTGGTGGTGCCCAGACTATTTGGACGATTAAGTTTTGAGGAGCCTATTGGGCGCCCGTCCAAACACGCTTGGACATATGAGGGAGAAATATGCTTTTATGTTACAATCTTAATTATTTGTTTGATCCCGTTTGATGTCCAAAACATGATTGAATATATGAGGGGGAAATGAGCTTCTACCTTGAAGGCGACTTTAATTATTTGTTTGATTAATTTATATGCATTATAGCCCGTAGCAACGCATGGGGCGTTCTACTAGTTTATGAATAAAATCCAAATATGTAGCCCCCATGAGCCAGCTGTAGTCGTAGAATACTCCGCCGGGTCATTAAAGATTTGTCTTAAAGAAGAGCAATGTACATTAGCCCCCAAGTGCCAAGTAAAATACTTGTATTGTGCTTGGGACTTCAAATAAGATGATCATTATGCTGCCTATCTTTTGTATGTTGCAGGCTGAACTAAATATGAAGGAATCCCAAGTAAATGATCTGAGGCAAAACATTCAAAGCCAGCAATCTGAGACATCTAAGGCTAAATCAGAGCTGAATACCGCTTTGGAAGACATTGAAAAGCTGAAAAAGGACTTCAGTGCTAAGAGAACTGGCTGGGATACCGAGAATACAGCTTTGTTAAACAGAGCGGAAGATGCTGAGGCTGCTCTTAAACCAGCGACTGACGAGTTATCTGGTTTATCAATACCCTTGTTGATGCAGGCTCCAGAAGCTCTAAGCTGGGTGAAGACATGCGCATAAGGCTTAAAGCTATATATACCCTTGTAGAGCAGTTGTACACTCGTGCTCAACGGGCTATTTCTGCTGCCTGCCATAAGAAGCAACCACCTTCCCTCATCAAGGAAGTGTTGGAGAAGTTGTCTGTGCTACCACAAAGGGTTGAGGAATTAAAGCGATCAGCCGTCAGAGCCGGTGCCATCACCGCCCTGAGCCGGGCAAAGGCATGACAAGCAGAACTTGACCTGGAAGAAGATGGGTCTCCCTTCAGCGCCGATGATTTCACCAAAATAGTAAGGGAGATGCGTCCTTGGGCAAGCAAACTGGCTGAGGAAACTGATCTCTCCAAGTATCATCCAGTTTATGATGCTGAAAATGCCAAAGTGAAGGCGCCGGTTCATGAGGCCGTGGACCTTATCCCGCCAACACATAAGCACACCTTCACTCCTGACATTGACCCGTCAACCCTTATAGAGGATGAATCTGTTTTCAAAGCTTTGACTGGGATCAATTGGGCCACATCTGACTTCCAGCCAACGGGTGAAGAAGAAGAAGAAGAGCCGGTGCAAGATAACCCGGAATCTTCAACATGCCAAGGCCAAGACAACTGATCCAAGGACCGGGTTTATCATCCACAACATTGGATGTTGTGTGCATCAAAACACTTACTCTTTTGGGCCGTCCGATGCCTTATAATAGGCTAGATGAAAACCATGATCTGCCATGCCATCGTGCATGTTTATTTTTATAACACTTTAAACCGCCGATCTTGACATGGGCAAATCTGTTGTTTCTGCTAACAATATTATCAATCATACATGTCATACTTATCATATTTCTTGCATACAAGAAGATAACAAGTGCCATGGCGGTTTACCCTAGGGCGGTTCATGATGTCCCATACAAAAGCCTCTGAAGACTGTATAGTCCATAATCAGGGCGGGTTATCAAAACCTCGCATATTGCCGGCTTACCACGCCATATGCAGCTAGGGTAATAGCCCAAAGACTTAAAGCGCAACGCTCTAAGTGCACAACCAAGACATACTGGTGACTTATTGTCCAAAGTCAGGCCGTGTTATCAAAAACCTCAGATATGCTCCAATATGAGCCATAGAGGTTTAGGCTAAATGGCCTAAATCATTTTAAACCATATGTCAATATCGTACAAAAGATGAACCCAAAAAATGTTCAAATAAAATAACAAGCCAGAAAAAAACAAAGCTTTCATAGGCTGCCAAACCTCAATATCAAGTGTTATTCAAGGGCCGCACAGCCACTGAGCTAATCCTTTATTCAAACCGGTAAGCCGGGCCTCACATGACCAATCATCGTTTTAACTTTGACAACTTCTGGGTCTTTATAAGATTGACTGTCAAGAGTTCGGATCGTCATTCCAGGATTACCTGGGCGGAGTGGCAGCAATACAAAGGCAGGATGACCCGAGTTTTTTGTGAATACACCTGGTGTCCAAGCCGATCAAAAGGGCAAATGTAGCTATGTTCATCGAACAGGAAGCCCCCAAGTGACCTTTAACAAGACATCAAGGCAGGTTACCTATGTTTGAATTGTACATTGTAACAAGTTCTCCTTGGTAACCTTTTAAGTTGGGCAGAAAACCCCCAAGTAATTTGCAACCAGGCGTATAAGCCGAATCAAAGTAGTCATAGCTATGCTCAATGAGCAGGAAGCCCTCATGTTATTTGTAATAAGGCGTCCAAGCCGGATCAAGAGGGTAGTCATAGCTATGCTCAGTGCGCAGGAAGCCCCCAAGTGATCTTATGAATTGACAATAAAGACTCAGATTCTCAAAAATGAAACGACAGAGGCCCTGAATTATCAGGGATGCCGGCTTTATTATACTAATCATAATATATACATTGGTAGAAGTATGTACATCACAAGAGCCGGTGGCTCATGTGCAATAAGGTCGAAGATGAGCAATGTTCCACGGCCGACAGGTCTCCTCATCAGACTTGCATGAGTCCTTGTGATCTCGAATATCAATCAGGTAGTATGACCCGTTGTTCAGATTTTCGCTAACCACAAAGTGCCCTTCCCAAGGTGGGGACAACTTGTGCATGTCTGTTTGATCCTGGATGAGCCGGAGCACCAAGTCACCTTCTTCAAAGGTCTGGGGTTTAACCTGGCGGCTATGATAACGACGCAAATCTTGCTGCTAGATTGCTGAAAGAGCCGCCACAAGGTCACGCTCCTCATCCAGGAGGTCAAGAGCATCCTATCGTGCCTTTTCATTATCAACTTCAACATAAGCCACCACGCGGGGCGAGTCATGACGATGTCACTGGGAAGAACCGCCTCTGCTCCTAAACCATGAAGAAAGGCGTATAACCCATGGATCTGTTGGGGGTAGTATTGATACTCCAAAGTACTGAAGGTAACTCCTCAACCCAACAACCCGGCGTCCTCTGCAAAGGGACCATATGTAGCAATCCGACCTCAGACGGTCAAATCTATGTGTTCAGTGTCATCCCTGGATCGGTAATGTTGACACACACAGTACTTGAATGGATTTATAACAGAGTAGCAATCACACACTTATTACATCGATAGTCTCAATAGAGAACTTATTACAATAAATATGGCTTAAGGCCATCTAAATAAGATAAGAACAGAAGGCTTGGAAGATAAAGTGAGTCCATCAACTCCAAAGGCATAGCTGAGTGCACGACAAACGACCTAGTGCACCTTACTCTTCATCTGGAAAGTCTGCAACATGATATGTCGGAGCCCGAAATGGGTCAGCACATGGAATATGCCGGCAAAACACAGTAGAGCAATGAACAGAATAAATGCTATCACTACATGCATATATGGCTGGTGGAGGCTCTACGGTTATAGTATTTTTGCGAAAAGCTGATTTTTCCCTACAACAAAGGAATATATTTTATTTAACTATCATGGTGGTTGAAACATTGAGAAAGTTCCTCCAACTCAATCCCAATTAAAAAGTAATTATCAACCCAACAAATTAATTTACAGTGATGAGATCAAATCAATAATTCAAGTACCAGATACTCAAGATGTCCATAACCGGGGACACGGCTAACCATGATTAGTTTATACACTCTACAGAGGTTTGCGCACTTTTCTCCACACGACTCGATCTCCTCCGTTGGATTTGTCGCACTACATGGTGTTAGAGAAACGGATGACCGAGACATAGTCTTTCAGAAGTAATAATTCTAACCCTGGGTAGACAGTACCAACCTACATCCCCTACATCTGCCCTACCACTAGAAGAGGTCATGCAACATACTCAACTATGCTAAAGCCCATAATAGCTTGTGGCAGCACACGAAAGTTTCCAGCATGAATAATCTTATGATCCCTTTGAGCCTGGGTCTCGAGCCGTAGGATGATCACACGGGTCCTCCGGGATATCCTAGGACAACACCGGATTCTCCAGGTGCCTGCAACCAATCCACCCAGATGTGTAATTAAGTAGCCACCTTAAGTAAACCATTAATTAACAATCTCACATCTGTCATGGATATAGTCAAACCCAATCCACGTCTACGAGCATAGCATGGCAATATAAGCATAACGTAGAAGTAACTCCCAAGGGTTTGATAATAAAACAGGTAATAGGTTCTACCTCATCATCTATTATAATCATGCAGTGTTTGAGGATTGTAACTAATGCATAAAAACTGGGTATGAAAAGAGTATGATCAATGTGTTACTTGCCTTGTTGACGATCCGCAAACCCTAGAGACTCGTAGTATCAGGCTTCGCACTCCAGGAATTCTATCGCAAACAAACAATGGCAGACATAAGCAATCAAGCAAAGGAGCATGGGTAAAACTCAAATATGAAGATCAAATCTGAAAGTTCAACTCAAGAGATTCGATCTGCAAAAAGAATCAATCGAATCGGAGCTACGGAACTGAAACTACGGTCAAAAGAACTTCGAATTCAAATCTGCTTGAAACCAAATTTTAAATTATCAAAACCTTGTTCAAGTTGATTAAATAGAAAGAGGGGCTCGAGACGAAGATTTTCGTGTTGGTTTCACTAGATTTGGACAAGCGGTTAAGAAACGGCGAGGGTTTGAAGATCAGGGGCTAATCTGCGATATAAATAATCGCGGATAGGTCCCTGGCCGAAAAATAAAATAAAAAGAAAACACTAAAGAACGAACGTTCGCTGTCTGGACCTAATCGGCAAACAACGTTCGTTAAAACGAACGAACGTCCGCTAAATAAACTAAACCGACGAAAAACCGATCTAAGAAAATAAACCGGAAACTAAAAAAATAAACTGGGGTTAACCAAAAATAACCCAACCGGTCAACGGTCAACGGCGGCGGTTCCGGCGGGATTCCGGAGGTGGCTGCGGTGGTCGACATCGACGGCGCGCGCGGCGAGCGGCGTGCGGCGGCGCGACGGGGCGGCGGCGGCGGGGCGGCGCTAGGGTTCGGGGCGGCCTCGGCCTCGCCTTATAAAGGCCGGGTGGGCGGTGTCCGGCTCGGGCACGGCCCGTTTAGGTCGGTTGACTTTTTTTTTAAACAGATTCCGCCGAGAAAAATCCTAAATAAATATAGAAAAATTCTAAAAATGCCAAAAACAATTTTCACCGTCAAAATAGAATATTTAGAGCAAAGTGAACATTTTCTTGGACTAAAAATGCAACTTTGAAAAATGCATATTTTTCTAATTCATGTAAAATAACAATAAAATCCGAATAAAATTATTTATTTGATTTTAACATTTTTCCTCCAATATTTCATTTATTTTGGAGAAGTCATATTATCTCCTCTCATACATTTTTAATTAGAAATATTTTTGGAGAGAAAAATAATAAAAATCAAAGTGATCCACTTTTCAATATTTGAGAAAATTTCAAATATGAAAGTAATAAAATCCCCAACTCTCTCCCTGGGTCCTTGAGTTGCTTAGGATTTTTATGATCACTCCCCAAAATGCAAAATAAAATATGAATGCATATGATGTCCTATGTATAACATTCCAAATTGAAAATTTGGGATGTTACAAACGTACCCCCCTTAAGATGAATCTCGCCCTCGAGATTCGAGTTGGCTAGAAAATAGGTGTGGGTGGTCTTTCCGTAGATCATCCTCGCGTTCCCAGGTGGCTTCATCCTCGGTATGGTGGCCCCACTGAACTTTGCAAAACTTGATAACCTTGCTGCGTGTGACTCGGCTGACAAACTCGAGAATCTTGAGTGGTTTCTCCTCGTAGGTCAGATCACTATCGAACTGAATTGCTTCCAGGGGCACTATATCTCTCAGAGGAATATCGGCCATCTCAGCGTGGCACTTTTTCAGCTGGGAAACATGGAATACATCATGAATCCCGGACAGTCCTTCCGGTAACTCCAACTTATAGGCTACTTCTCCCATACGTTCCAAAACTCCGTATGGTCCTACAAATCTCAGCGCTAACTTTCCTTTAACTCCAAATCATTTTACTCCTCGCAGAGGTGATACACGAAGATATGTTCTGTCTCCAATTTCATAGACTACCTCCTTGCGTTTCGAGTCTACATAACTCTTCTGCCTGGACTGAGCTACCTTCAGTCTATCCCAAATCAACTTAACCTTCTCTTCTGACTCTTTAATCAAATAAGGTCCAAACAACTGACGGTCTCCAACATCATCCCACATCAACGGTGTTCTGCATCTTCTTCCATACAAAGCTTCGAAAGGTGCCATATTCAAACTGGCCTGGTAGCTATTGTTGTATGAGAACTCTGCGTAGGGCAAGTTGTCATCCCAACTAGATCCATAATCTAGCGCACAAGCTCTCAACATGTCCTCCAGAATCTGATTGACTCTCTCGGTCTGTCCATCTGTTTGTGGATGAAAGGCTGTACTGAACTCTAGCCTGGTACCCAAAGTCTGGTGCAGCTGGTGCCAAAACTTTGAAGTAAACTGTGTCCCGCTATCTGATATGATGGTCCTCGGAATTCCGTGCAGACATACGATCCTGATCATATATATCTTGGCCAACTTCGCACTTGTATATGTGGTCTTCACTGGGATAAAGTGAGCCACTTTTGTCAAATGATCCACTACTACCCAGATAGAATCATATCCCGATCGTGTCCTAGGTAATCCGGTGATGAAATCCATGCACGGCTTATCCCACTTCCATTCGGGTATCGGCATAGGCTGCAGTAGTCCTGCTGGCTTCTGATGTTCTGCCTTCACTCTCTGACATACGTCAAACACGGCTACATACTCGGCAATATCCTTCTTCATACCAGTCCACCATAAACGCTCCTTCAAATCCAAATACATCTTAGTGTTTTCCGGGGTGTGTCGAGTATGGTGAGTTGTGAGCTTCCTGTAGTATCAATTTCCTGATTTCTGCATTATTGGGTACATAAACATGGTCCTCAAACCACAAGGTGCCGTGCTCATCCTCACGATAACCTTTGGCTTTTCCCTTGCTCATCCTCTCCGTTATCTCGGCAACTTCTTTGTCAATCCTCCACTTACGAGGGTATTGGCATAACTCTTCCGCCTCAAAGCGTCTGCTACGACATTGGCCTTGCCTGGATGACAATGCAACTTCATATTGTAATCCTTTATGAGCTCCAACCATCTCCTCTGTCTGAGATCTAGCTCCTTCTGTGTGAAAATGTACTTCAAACTCTTATGATCCATGTACACATCACAACGGTTTCCGATAAGAAAATGTCTCCAGGTCTTGAGTGCATGAACTACCGCTGCTAACTCCAAATCATGCGTAGCATAATTCAACACATCCAGTCGAAGCTGTCGTGAGGCATATGATACAACTCTTCCGTCCTGCATAAACACTCCTCCAAGTCCTAAGCGAGAAGCGTCGCAATGCACTTGGAAATCCTTGCGTATATCTGGCAGAATCAGCACTGGGGCTGTAACCAAACATTTCTTCAACTCCTGGAAACTTTCTTCACAGTCTTCAGTCCATTTGAATTTGATGTCCTTCTTCAGCAACTTCGTCATAGGCTTCACAATCTTAGTGAAATTCTCAATGAATCTCCGATAGTATCCCGCGAGTCCAAGGAAACTGCGGATCTCTCCAACTAAGGTGGGTGCCAACCACTCAGTAACTGACTGAACCTTGGTAGGATCCACTGCTATACCTTCTCCTGATATAACATGTCCAAGAAATCCTACTTCCTTCAACCAAAACTCACATTTGCGGAACTTGGCATATAACTGATGTTCCTTGAGCTTCTCGAGAACTAACCGCAAATGCTCCTTGTGTTCCTCTTCATTCTTCGAGTATACCAAGATATCAACAATGAACACCACGACAAACTTGTCCAAGAACTCCATGAACACCTTATTCATCATGCTCATAAAATAGGCAGGGGCGTTTGTCAGTCCAAATGACATAACCGTATACTCATATAACCTGTACCTTGTGGTGAATGCTGTATTAGGTATATCCTGTTCTTGGATCTTCAACTGGCGGTATCCTGATCGCAGATCGATCTTGGAGAATACTTTAGCTCCTTGCAGCTGGTCAAACAAGTCATTGATCATCGGCAGTGGGTACTTGTTCTTGATCGTCACTTCATTCAAGGCACGATAATCAACAACCATTCTCAATGATCCATCCTTCTTCTCAACCAAGAGTACTGGGGCTCCCCACAGTGATGAACTTCGTCGAATGTAACCTTTCTCCAATAACTCCTTAATCTGCATCTTAATCTCATCCAGATCATTTGCATGCATCCAGTATGGTCTCTTCGATATCGGTCCGGTGCCTGGCAATAACTCTATCAAAAACTCAATGTCTCGATCTGGAGGCATGCCTGGTAACTCTTCTAGAAATACATCTGGGTAATCCTTCACTACAGGCACTTCTTCCTGAACAACTCCCGTGAGACAATTTACTTGAGTCCTCCTCGGCGCATGCCTGGATACATACTTGATCCTTTTTCCCTCCGGGGTGGTGAGCAGAATTGACCTATTAGCGCAGTCAATATTTCCTCCATACTTCGATAGCCAATCCATACCTAGTATCACATCCAATCCTTGCAACTCCAAAATTATAAGGTCTGAGGGGAAAATATGGCTACCAATGGTTAAGGGTATCCGACCACACCATCGACTGGCCATATACTCTGCACCTGGTGAGCTTACTAGCAAGGGTGTCCTAAGGGCTAAGGTGGGTAACTTAAACTTGTCCAAAAATCCCCTTGAAATGTATGAATGTGATGCACCAGTATCAAAAAGAACGAGAGCGGTAAATGACTTAACCAAAAACTTACCGATAACTGCATCTGGCTGCTCTTCAACCTCTTCCACGTTCACGTGGTTCACTTGTCCCCTGTTGAAAGGGTTGGGCTTCTTCCCAAAGCTTCCATTGCCATTACCATTCTTGGCTTCAGAACACTCAGTGGCGTAATGTCCAGTCTTCCCGCACTTGAAACAAGTAATGTGACTTAGATCCTTATTGGCGGGCGTTGCTAGGTTAGAGTGGTTCTGATTGCTGCCTGCTCCATTCTAGTTTCCATTCTTGGGGCCACTGTGGTTATGCGAACTCCCTCCATTGTGGGTATGGCCTCCATGGTTATGGGTAAATCCTCCCGAGTTCGGGGTAAAATGAGGCTTCTGCTGAGCTCCTGAATTGTACTTCCCTTGTCCATACTTCCATTTGCGGCTCTCAATCTGCTGCTGCTTCCCTTCAATCATAAGAGCCCTGTCTACCAACTCCTGATAGTTAGCGAATGTCGCTGCCATAAACTGCATGCTCATCTCATCATTCAAGCCTTCCATAAACTTCTCCTGCTTCGCGGCATCGGTGGCCACATCATCTGGGGCACAGCGAGCTAACTTACTGAACTCATCCACGTATTGCCCCACAGTACGGTTTCCCTAGCGCAAGTTGCGAAACTCACGTTTCTTCATGCTCATAGCTCCAGTTGAGACATGTGCAGTGCGGAATGCTTGCTGAAACTGATCCCAAGTGACATTGGCTATAGGGAAAGTGGTCGTGTAATTCTCCCACGATGCGGCTGCAGGTCCATCCAATTGATGTGCGGCAAAACGCACCTTCTCAGCATCTGTGCAACCTGTGGTGGTCAACTGCCTTCCAATCCTGCGTAGCCAGTCATCAGCAACTATTGGCTCGGTGCTATTGGAAAACACCGGCGGCTGCAACCTCAGAAAACGGGCTAAGTTTTCAACTGGGGGTGGTGGCGGCGGGTTGTTGTTGTTGCCTTGGCTCTGGACTAATTGTTGTATCAAGGCATTCTGCTGTTGGATCAACTGGGTGATCTCCGGTGGGAAGACGAATCCGGTGTTACGTCTCGGAGGCATCTGATGGGTTTAGAGGGGAGAGATTAGAATAGAATGAGGTCTAGTGAGAAAACACTACCCATATGCACATGAGACAAACACATTCACATCACACCAAATCATTTCAAGTAAGGGCATATAATCGGACTAGAACTATCGTTACAAAAGTGCTCGGACTACTACTATATACATGGGGGAATACTACTAATCATATGGTGGTCATCTAGAAATTTTGATCGGTGGAAGACTCCATGATATCTGCTCCAGCTTCATCTTCATAATCATCATCACTATCGTCGGGGGCGGAGTTAGTGTCGTCGATGATGATGTAGTCCTCGGGATGATCGTCATCTCCTCCTGGCGCGGGGTCTCCCATGAATACTCCTAGCTTCCTCGTCAGGTCGTCATTCTTCTCCACTAGTATTGCGATTTCCTCATCATATCCGTCGCGTGTAGACTTGAGTTCCTCTTCTAGCTCCGTGTTCCTGGTCATCGCCTTCTTTCAAATCTATCATGCTTGCGGACATCTGGTTCTCCTGTCGACAAATGTGCTTATTTAACTCCTGGATGAAAGCTGTAATGGACCTGTTTCTCCTGGTGCTGATCATCTCCCATTGCTCATCTCGGCGCCCACATATCTGGTAGATAGTGTCCTTAAGCTCCTTGTGATAAACTTCGCCGATGCGTCCCATGGTGATGTGGGCTGCCATGCAATTACCTAGAGTCCAGGTTGGTGCATCGAAGGAAAACTCTATGGGCTCAGTAATTGGCGTGAATGCCCTTCCTGGAACTTGACCTTGAATCATCCAACGCTCCTCTTTTGGTAAAGTGGCAGTGTAGGTCCCGGTGAAGCTTGGTATTCCGATGTTCAGGTACCTAGTGACTTCCTTCAAGTGTCGTCCAAAGGGTGTGTCTTCATCCGGATGTGCAAACTTGTTCCTTGAGTCCGTCATCCTAAAGAGTAGAAAATGGAGAGGAGTCAGAAATGAGTAGAGAAGAGTGAGCTATGGCTCACCTTAGTGGTTGTGTCCTACAATCAGCGTGTGCTCTGATACCATCTTGTAGCGATCCGACCTCATATGGTCAAATCTATGTGTTCAGTGTCATCCCTGGATCGGTAATGCTGACACACACAATACTTGAATGGATTTATAACAGAGTAGCAATCACACACTTATTACATCGATAGTCTCAATAGAGAACTTATTACAATAAATATGGCTTAAGGCCATCTAAATAAGATAACAGCGGAAGGCTTGGAAGATAAAGTGGGTCCCTCAACTCCAACGGCATAGCTAAGTGCATGACAAACAACCTCGCACACCTTACTCTTTGTCTGGAAAGTCTGCAACATGATATGTTGCAAACCGAAACGGGTCAGCACATGGAATATGCTGGCAATATAACACAGTAGAGCAATGAACAGAATAAATGCTATCACTACATGCATATATGGCTGGTGGAGGCTCTACGGTTATAGTATTTTTGCGAAAAGCTGATTTTCCCCTACAACAAAGGAATATATTTTATTTAACTATCATGGTGGTTGAAACATTGAGAAGGTTCCTCCAACTCAATCCCAATTAAAAAGTAATTATCAACCCAGCAAATTAATTTAGAGTGATGAGATCAAATCAATAATTCAAGTACCAGATACTCAAGATGTCCATAACCGGGGACACGGCTAACCATGATTAGTTTATACACTCTACAGAGGTTTGCGCACTTTTCCCCACAATACTCGATCTCCTCCGTTGGATTTCTCGCACTACATGGTGTTTGAGAAACAGATGACCGAGACACAGTCTTTCAGAAGCAATAACTCTAACCCCGGGTAGACAATACCAACCTACATCCCTACATCTGCTGGCCTACCACTGGAAGAGGTCATGCAACATACTCAACTATGCTGGAGCCCATAACAGCTTGTGGCTACACACGGAAGTTTCCAGCATGAATAATCTTATAATCGCTTTGAGCCTGGGTGGCGAGCCGTAGGATGATCACACGAGTCCTCCGGTATATCCTAGGACAACACTGGATTCTCCAGGTACCCGCAACCAATCCACCCAGATGTGTATTTAAGTAGCCACCGTTAGTAAACCATTAATTAACAATCGCACATCTGTCACGGATACACTCAAACCCAATCCACGTCTACAAGCATAGCATGGTAATATAAGCATAACGTAGAAGTAACTCCCAAGGGTTTGATAATAAAACAGGTAATAGGTTCTACCTCATCATCTATTTCCCAATCCCCACAAGTTAATCACATTCTAATCATGCAGTGTTTGAGGTTTGTAACTAATGCATAAAAACTGGGTGTGAAAAGAGTATGATCAATGTGTTACTTGCCTTGCTGACGATCCGCAAACCCTAGAGACTCGTAGTAGCACGCTTCGCACTCCGGCAATTCTATCACAAACAAACAATGTCATACATAAGCAATCAAGCAAATGAGCATGGGTATAACTCAAATAAGAAGATCGAATCTGAAAGTTCAACTGAAGAGATTCGATCTGCAAAAAGAATCAATCGAATCGGAGCTACGAAACTAAAACTACGGTCAAAAGAACTTCGAATTCAAATCTGCTTGAAACCAAATTTTGAATTATCAAAACCTTGTTCAAGTTGATCAAACAGAAAGAGGGGCTCGAGACGAAGATTTTGGCGTTGGTTTCACTGGATTTAGACAAACGGTTAAGAAACAGCGAGGGTTTGAAGATCAGGGGCAAATCTGTGATAAAAATAATCGCGGATAGGTCCCTGGCCAAAAAAGAAAAAAAAAGAAAAGACTAACGAACGAACGTTCGCTGTCTGAACCTAATCGGCAAACAACGTTCGTTAAAACGAACGAACGGACGAACGTCCGCTAAATAAACTAAACCGACAAAAAACCGATCTTATAAAATAAACCAGAAACTAAAAAATAAACCAAGGTTAACCCCAAAAAAAAACCGACCGGTCAACGGTCACGGCGTGGCGGTTCGGCAGGATCCGGCGGCGGCGGCGTACGGCGCGGTGGTGCGGAGCGGCTGGGCGGCGGCGCGGCGCGCCGACGCTAGGGTTCGGGGCGGCCTCGCCCTCGCCTTTTAAAGGCCGGGCAGGCGGTGTCCGGCTCCGGGCTACTGACCCGTTAGGTTCGGTTGACCTAAAAAAACAGATTCCGCCGAGAAAAATCCTAAATAAATATAAATATATATAAGAAATTCCAAAAACAATTTTCACCATCTAAATAGAATATTTAGAGCAAAGTGAACATTTTCTTGGCCTAAAAATGCAATTTTGAAAAATGCATATTTTTCTAATTCAATTAAAATAACAATAAAATCCGAATAATATTATTTATTTGATTTTAACATTTTTCCTCCAATATTTCATTTATTTTGGAGAAGTCATATTATCTCCTCTCATATATTTTTAATTAGAATTTTTTTTGGAGAGAAAAATAATAAAACTCAAAATGATCCACTTTTCAATATTTGAGAAAATTTCAAATATGAAAATAATAAAATCCCCAACTCTCTCCATGGGTCCTTGAGTTGCTTAGGATTTTTAGGATCACTCCCCAAAATGCAAAGTAAAATATGAATGCATATGATGTCCTATGTATAACATTCCAAATTGACACCATAAGCCGGGGTTTTATGCCTCTCAATATTTCTTGATTGGCTCTTTCAGCTTGACCATTGGACTGGGGGTGGGCCACAGATAAAACATCAAGACAAATATGTTCACGTTGACAAAATTCTTTCATAGCACCTTTAGATAGATTAGTGCCATTATCAGTTATGATGCTGTGAGGGTAACCAAAACGGAAAGTCACCTTCTTGATGAATTGAACCACCTTTGCCACGTCACACTTGCTGTCCGGCTCTGCCTCAACCCACTTTGTAAACTTGTCAACTGCCACCAAGAGGTGAGTCTTTTGTCATTGGATCTTTTAAAAGGTCCAACCATATCCAACCCCTAGATTGCAAACGGCCAAGTAATCGGAATCATCCTCAATTCTTGAGCCGGCACGTGAGCTCGTCTTGAAACTTTCTGACAACCATCACACGTGCTAACCAAATCCTCTGCATCAGCATGAGCCGTCAGCCAATAAAACTCATGATGAAAAGCCTTAACCACAAGGGACTTAGAACCGGCATGATGGCCACAATCTCCTTCATGAATCTCTCGTAGAATCTCACGGCCCTCCTCAGGAGAAACACAACGCTAAAACACCCATGTGACACTGCATCGGTCCAACTCGCCGTTTACAATAGTCATTGAATTAGATCGCCGATTATCTGCCTGGCTAAAGTTTCATCTTCAGATAACTCACCCCGGGTCATCTAAGCCAAATATGGAACTGTCTAATCAGGAATAGCATGAAGAGCTGCCACCAACTGTGCCTCCGGGTAAGAAACATATCTTCCTCCGTATGCAATTTAACTGAAGGGTTATGCAAAATATGAAGGAAAACATTAGGTGGTACCGGCTTACGCTGGGACCCCAGCCGGCTTAAAGCAGCAGCCGCCTCATTTTTCCTGCGATCAACATGTTCAACTTGATAACCCTTGAAACTGCCAGCGATAGCATCAACCTCTCGATGATAAGCCGCCATGAGTGGATCCTTAGAATCCCAAGTTCCTGAAACTTGCTGAGCCACCAAATTTGAGTCACAAAAACACCTGACCTGACATAGACTCATCTCTTTAGCCATCCGAAGACCATGGAGCAAGGCCTCATACTCAGCTGCATTGTTAGTACAAGGGAACATCAACCTTAAGACATAACAAAATTTATCACCTCATGGGGAAGTCAAAATAACTCCAGCCCCCGAGCCTTCTAACTGCCTGGATCCATCAAAATGAATAGTCCAATATGTGTTATCCAGCTTCTCCTCAGGCATCTCCAGCTCTATCCAGTCATTGATCAAATCCACAATTGCTTAAGACTTGATAGCTGTCTGAGGCATGTATTTCAAACCATGGGGTCCAAGCTCAATGGCCCACTTGGCCACGCGGCCTGTAGCTTCTCTCTTTTGAATAATATCCCCTAAGGGAGAATAACTGACCACAGTGATGGGATGACCAAGGAAATACTACTTTAAATTACGACTAGCCATCAACACTCCATAAAACAGCTTCTGCCAAGAGCCGGTCCACTTCTTCACCAATGGCCTTACGCCTCTCTTCATTAAAATGACGAAGGAATTGCTTGACCGGTTTAAACTTTGGATCAACGTTGAGAGTGTGCTTAGTGAGTTCCCTTGGTACACCTGGCATGTCTGAAGGCTTCCATGCAAAGATGTCCCAGTTCTCATGGATGAACTCGATGAGCGCGTTTTCCTATTTTGGATCCATATTAGCACTGATACTGAACTGCTTGGATGAGTCACCAGGAACAAAGCCAACCAGCTTAGTGTCATCTGCCGACTTAAACTTCAACAAGGGGTCATGCTCTGTGGTTGGCTTTTTCAAAGGTGTCATATCTGTCGGATCAACATTATCTTTGTAGAATTTCAACTCCTCTATTGCACAACCAGACTCAGCATAAGCAGCATCACCCTCTTCGCACTCCAAAGCTATCTTCATGTTGCCATGTACTGTGATAGTGCCCTTACAACACGGCATCTTAATCTGCAGATAAACATAAAAAGGTTGTGCCATGAATTTAGCATAAGCCAGCCGTCCAAACAGGGCATGATAATGACTCTTGATCTTGACTACTTCAAAAGTCAATTTCTCGGCTCTGTAATCATGATCATCAGCAAAGGCTACCTCCAAAGCTATCTTACCCACCGGGTACATCGCCTTACCAGGCACCACCCCATGAAAAACAGTAGAAGACGGCTTAAGATCTTTGTCAGTAAAATTCATACGGCGAAAAGTATCATGGTAATGGATATTGATGCTATTGCCTCCATCCAT
The DNA here is from genome assembly GCF_018294505.1 of Triticum aestivum. Taxonomy (NCBI): domain Eukaryota; kingdom Viridiplantae; phylum Streptophyta; class Magnoliopsida; order Poales; family Poaceae; genus Triticum; species Triticum aestivum. The sequence continues at coordinate 212,224,614 of NC_057802.1, read as the reverse complement.
ACGCACCTTAGTAAACTTGTACCCTCCGACCTGAGGCGCAACCACCAAAGCCAATTGACCCGGATTGTCAACCCGGGGCGAGTGATCCTCACGGCTCCACACAATAGGATGTTTAGACCATCGCAAGTATCGAGGGACTGCCGGCTCAACCGCGTTCACTTCCCTCTTATGAATCTTCTGGTCTCGTTTGCATAAGCTCATGGTAAACACATGATACTGACCACTATTCAGCTGCTTTGGATTACTCTGGTAACCAAACTGCTGCTGCTGATTCCCTTGACTTGGTTGTTGATTAAAACCACCTTGATTGCTTTGGCCCTGAAAACCGGAGCTTGAGCCGTCACCTCCAAAGCCAGGTCCATGAGAGTCTGATCCTGAACCGCCATGCGGGCCATGATTGTTCTGGAAAAAGCTGGAATTTTCTATACTTCCTCATGAGAAGCAATCTTTCCACGGATGACTGGCTGGCTTCTCTTGCGTACCGTGCTTTGGGCAAGGCTAATTCATAATCGCCTCAAGGTTGAATTTTGGCCCACCAAACCGGGCACTAATGACTTCCCCTTGCGACGCTGATTATTATTCTGCATATTGGTGTTAGCCACAATGTCTGAACTGTTGTCGGCTTTCCGCTTACCATTGTTACCACGACCTGCCGTATTGTGCTGCTGCCCCTTGGCATTGCTATTCTTCTTTCCCTTGGCAACCTTCTCCTCATCAGACTCAGGATCCTTAGTACTATCACAGTCAGCATATTTGACGAGAGCCGCCATGAGCTCTCCCATATCATTACAATGGCGCTTAAGCCGCCCCAGCTTCTTCTTAAGGGGAAGGAACCCGCAATTCTTTTCCAACATCAGGACGGCTGAACGAGCGTTGATACTGTCCGATGAGTGCCACGGCCGAGATCTGGCGCACCCAATTAGTTGTTGAATCGCCCTCACCCTGGACACAAGAGTCTAAATCAAGAATCGACATAGGTTGCTTGCACGTGTCTTTGAAATTTTGGATAAAATGCGTCTTCAATTCAGTCCATGACCTGATGGAGTTAGGGGCCAATCCTTTCAGCCAAGTGCGTGCCAGCCCATCACGGCTGGTGACCTTCCTTCAATAGAGAGAGCCACCAATCGTGCAGCCGCGGCAATCATATTATTCAGAGGGTTAGAATAATGACCCAGCGGTGTTGGTACTTGCTGAGGCGGGTCAAGTTCAAATGAGGCGGGTCTGTAGCACGTGGCTGAACCGGCGCTCCGGTCGCGGGCGCCTCAACAACCCGGTTTACCACGGGCGGGCCACTGCTTCCTTCCCCAGGTGTGTTGAAAAGATTCCTAGCCTCAAACTCCTCATAACAACGTTCGAATCGTTCTGATCCAAGGTGAGCCGGAGCGACTCTGCCTGGATCTGCTGTGATTGCACATCCAAGGCGGCTCACTCTATTGCCATCCTAGAATTCTCAAGAGCAAGTTCTTCATTGGCTTGAGCTATCTCATCTCGCAGCTTCGTGACATCCACTTGATACTGTGCTTGAGTCTCTGGGGTTACCTCCGTCCCCATTAAAGTAGCCAAAGCGTCGAAAAGCTCAGCCAGAACCTGAGCCGCCGGACGCGCAAAGCCACTTGCTCCGGCTGTCGCCTAGCCATTGAACTGGAAGTGATGGCCGCAACAGATGTCGAAGTGAGCCCTGGTTGTGTGCCAGCCATGAAGATCGCAACCCGATTCGGCGGCTCATAGGGGTCTAGAATACTGTCGCCATCGGAACAGCCCCCAAGCCCATCATCTTGCAATTGATATATGGAATCGGTCTCACCGGTTGAGGAATCATCACCAGAGTAAATGGTTGTCTCTCCACCAGACACAGACCCTTCCTCAAGATCCACTCCTTGAGTAAAACCCACAAAAGTGTGCTTCACGGCGGGTCGAACCTTGGCGGGCCGTGCACGCTGAGCCATCTCGACGATGTCGGTGCAGATGTCCGGCTCAGGCTCCGAGTCACCGATCTCGCCGATGAAGACGTGGATTACGCCGAAGGGGGCCCGGTATCCGTACTAGATTGAGCCGGCCTCGGGGCCCCGGCCAGCATCGTCGATGGAGCTTGCCTCGGCGACTCTTGGTCATCCGGCCTATGGCATATCCCTTGATCCCTGTGAAGTTGCCCTTCAAGAATTCGAAACCGTCGTGCGCTGGCCCCATGGTGGGCGCCAACTTTCGTGGACTTAACACGGCAGATGCCCTAGCAAAGGACTTAGTAGTGGAGCCATCGCATCTAGGTTAGCTTGAAGGGCTTAAACGGGACAAAGGACACATATAGTTTACCCAGGTTCGGCCACTCTCAACGAGGTAAAAGCCTACTCCTGCTTTAGGTTGTATTGCTTGGGTTTCGATTACCAGGGAGCGAATATGCTTGACCTAGTTCTTGATGAGTTGTTTCTTCAGTTAACTCGCCGCCGGGTCACCCCTTTATATACAGGTTGATGCCCGGTGGATTACAGAGTCCCGGCCAGCTCATACAAAAGGGTGTCCGGCTCAGCATCTAATTATTTTTCCTTACACTACAAGTTAAACATATGGCAGGTCACCCCCGTGGGCCTCAAGTTGTCCCCAGGTCTTGGGCCTTCAATAAGCTTGCTCTATGAACCACCATCATCATATCTTCTTGGGCCTCTTCATCTTAAGCCACCAGTGGCATGACCCGACGCCTCCTGGGCGGCTCATACCCAGTAGTTATATCCCCAACAGGTTCTGTGGTGTGGGTACAGTGTACTAACCACTTTAGAGTGTGTGTTTAAATCTATCGATAGCCACGCCCGTGGATATGGGCACAGTTTGTAGTCGGTCACACTAGGAGCCAACTATAATATTAACTCGATTAATATTAACCCCGGTTCAATGATGAGAAATAGATTGGTTGTGATCGAGAGAGATCACAAAGGTGTCCTAGATACCGAAGTTGGTTGATCTTTATGTGATCCCGAGATGATCACGGTGGTATCGTAGATACCGATGTTGGTACCTGATGCATGAGATGGTTATGAGGTAACCGCCATATGAGAGTAAGTTGGTGCATGATATGGTTTACCTGTTGCATGTAGTATCATCATGTTCATATGCTCATGCCATGCTAACGTTGTTTTAGCCATATCATGTTCAGTGCGTGGATGCCATGTGTCATGTCCATGATTGCTTTAACCTGCTAATGCCATGTTGTTGTTTGTCTTGACTGCTTTTGGTTTATTGTGAGCTTGCAAGTATATTCAATGTACTGACCTGGCGTGTCAGGCCAGTTTGCAGGTCATGCCTGGATTTCTTGCTTGTTTAGTGTGGTTCCTGTGTTCGCGAGCTTGGATAAACATTCCAGCCAGAGTCCCTACGGATTGGAGTCCATCAACCTCGTTCGTTGTTCCGCTGCCTCGCGTTGTTATGCTGCTTGCATAGAGCAACTGTGGTTGGCATAGCGTCGCCGTGCCGGTGTTATTCATTGTAATATCAGAGACCTTGTATTCGTATTTATGTTGTAATAGAGTGCTTGTTTGTTCTATGATAAGCAGTGCCGTATTCCAGAAGACTTCACCTTGATCTCTGGGCTAGAATACGGGGCGTTCTAGTTTCTCTGAGCCGGGGTGCCACAAGATATCATCGAGCCAACTTCCCTGCCCACTCCTGGTGATCTGTATGAGCCAGGATGTCAGCGCTGTGAACAAGAATTGCATAGCATCATCCAGAAGCCTGATCCCAACATGAGTCAAATGCTCAGCATGATGAAGCCATTGCCAGTTGATGCTGAATACCCCAAGGATTCTATGTCAATGACCTCAATTACCTGCCCCGCACTATATATCACATTTCGAGGCATACCCTGTGTCCAATCAAGGGGCATTCTCCTCATGCCAAGCTTGAAGGCACTATGAAGACATTGGTTCAATACTCAAGATTTCTTCATCCAACAGTTGGCGGCTTCAGGCATTGATCTATTTGGCCTCAAGTTCTATGCTCCATGGGTCATGCAGCTGATTAAGCTTCACTCCACCATCAACTATCAAGCTTCAACGCGCAACCATGTTGTCTTTCTGCCTGAAGTGGACATGTCTCATGAAGCCATCTATCCTAAACATGATAAGGAGCCTGTTCAAGAAGACAATGCTACCTTCCAAAGCTTCACACAACCCCTTGAAGGGATTCATGTGCCGAACCCAGCCACTACTGTTTTTGGTCCTCTTGTCGGTCAGCTTCGGCTGCCACGTCGTGCTAACACTGATGCAATGGTCAGCACAGTAGCCCAAAGGCCTCCGAAGCATGCTCATGTGCTGAATAACAGAGAGCGTCCCGTTTCACTTCATTAGAAGCAAGATAGGCATCACGGCTGGATGAAGCGCCAGATGCAAAGTCTTCTTGTTGATTACAATTGCATAGGCAACCTTGCAACTAAGAACTCGTTTGTTGCTCATGAAGCTTGTCGGCGTGCCTGGAAGAGCTTCACAATGCTCTGTTCTGAAGACGATCTTCAAGCAGATGGCTTCACTGAATGATTCAAGTTTGACTGCAGGCCTCCACAGTCAGCAAGTTGGCGTCAAAATCCTTCCATTGAAGATTCGGAGTATTCATCTACGGCTCCAACTGTTGTTGCGCGATTCATTGACGAAGAGGTTGACGCCACTTCACCAGCTATGGCTTCACTGCATCCCGATTCTGCATCAGGCGCCTTTGCATGGCGCAAAGCCACCGTCGACCCTGCTGCCCCAACATTTTCACCAACACTGTCGGATTTCGAGCTCCATAGAGCCTGCATAGATTCAAACTCTGGGGTGCGTGCGAAGAACTAAACCTCCCCAGTCTGCCTACTCGCTGATCCCATGGCCTAGCTCTATTAACTGGAAGGAAACAGAACAAGGCGGTTAACCCAGGTTCGGGCCACCTTGTGTCCCCAGTCTGCCTACTCGCTGATCCCACGGCCTAGCTCTATGAACTGGAAGGAAACAGAACAAGGCGGTTTACCTAGGTTCGGGCCACCTTGTGGTGTAAAACCCTACCCCTGCTTTGTGGTGGATTGGCCTCGAGGTGGGCAGAGGATGAACTAGTACAGTGGGCGAACAACCTCAGGAGGTGTGTTCTTGAGCTGGTGAGGGAGAGGATGATCTGAGTGATCCGTCCCCTTCCATGGTGGTGGCTAGGTCCTATTGATAGTGGCCTTGGTTCTCTTCCCCCAAAATGGAGGCAGGAAGGGATCCCACAACGGCCAAATTTGAAGGGAGACAACTAGTACATCTTATCCTGAGAAAAGTAGTCTTCGCCTGCAAAGCCTCTGGTCGTGACGCCGTGGTGTGCTCGACGATTACCTCCATCCGGCCATCCTGGTGGTCTTGGTCTTGTTGCATGGAAATGGAAACCTTTGGCTGATTTCTCGGGACATCGCGCCTGCGCTTGCCTCCTTAGCACCAAAGAGGAAATTGCTGCACTGCGCTTGTTGGCGCCCGCCCGGCCTTGGTCGTCATGGCTTGCATCATCCGAACCTCATGAGGTGAGGCTTGCATAGAGATCTCCGCTCCTTTAGGAGCCAGCCTGAGGAGGCCGCTCCTTCTGGAGGTCCTTGAGTCATCTGCCTCATAGGCTCGGCCCCTCGTGAGGGTCTTGAGTTGTTAATGCTGCAGGTGGGCCGCACCAGGCCGTCGATGGAGCCACGCCGTGGGCCGTAGGCAGGCAATTCTGGGTACCCCAGTTCCCAGAACGCCGACAGTAGCCCCGGGCCCAAGGCGCGCTCAAACTTGGCTTCGAGGCGAAGCCAAAGGGCAAGTGCGGAGCGCCGCGGGCCCTAACCGCATGCGGCCTCGACCGATGCGTGGCGCTTGATGGGACGTGGGCGTCTCCGCTTCCCCACGCTACCTCGGCAACTGTCCAAGGCTGACAAAAAGGCTCGCGCATGCCGCTGAGCCCTCATTGCCTTCCCTTCGTCTTGCTCCAGATCCCCTTCTCTCTCTGCTCCACGCGCCACCAGATCTACCAACTTCTTCCCTGACTTGCCTCCGATGGCGACCGACAAAGCGAAGCCTGCCGCTCCTTCTGCACACCCGACTCCCTCGTTTGAGCCAGCCCTTAGCGCATCCACCGTCACCAATGTCACATCCCTAGTTCTGGTATGACCTAGACTAGCTAGTCAGGTGTGCATCATGCTTAAATTTCATTTAAATTTGAAATGGGGATTTTTGAAACCCTCAGAAATCATTTCTGGAAATGACCCAGATAAAAATTGCTCCAAAAAGGTCCAAGAAAATCTTCATGTTACTCCCTGAAAATATTGTTCAAAGGTAAAATTCAAACCAATATTTTTAGGAGCTCATAAATATTTATTTTGGCCATTTCGAATTAATGCAATAATTATTTGCATTGGATATATATATGTTATATATATAATATATGTCCAAAAATTATGCTAGTTGTTGAGGAACTCTGGAATAATACCACTAGCTCCTACAAAAATTGGCATAAGAAAATAAATTGGTTTAGTATTAGTTCTAAAGCAAAAAAAATGTCAGAAATAGAAAACAGAAACAAAATAGAAAAGAAAGCTTACCTGGGCTGACCTACCTGGCACTGTGCAGCCCAGCCGGCCCACTGGCCCAGTGCCAGTCGTCGTTGTCCTCGCGCCAGTCGGACAGGCGTGTGGCCGACGCGCGCGCACCACCGTGCCGCCACGCCACCAGCCTGCTTGCCCTCTTCCCTGCCAGCGCGACGCGCTGGGCGACGTCACGAGTGCCGTCCCTATCCGGTCGACCTCCTCACTTTTCCCCTCGCCTTCTCCCTCGCTTTCCGCAGCCATGGCCGAGCGCCATCCTCGCCATAGTCGTCGCCAGAGCCGTACCCTCGCCCCTCCGTCGAGTCCACGAGCTCCGCCACGTCTCCTTCTACCTCTCCGTCGAGCCACGCGACGCGGGAAGCCCTGGAGAGCCGCTGTCACCGTCGTCTTCATCGTCGGCCACCGAAGATCGCCTTCGCCGCCCTGCACGCTCTGGGCCTCCCCTGAGCTCGCTGACGCCTCCGCCGGATCCGCTGTGAGCCCCGCCGTCGAACTCCCCCTCCCCCTGCTCGTCCGGTGCCCTCTAGCCCCTCTGCCGCTCGAGCCGAGCTCCGGCCGCCGCCGCGAGCTCCGGCCACCCCCGCGCCCTCCCGCTTGCTCCAAATGACGCGGACGAGGTCCAGCTCCTCGCCCGTGGTCTCCGCCGCCCGAATAGTCGCTGGAGGGCAAATTCCGGGCCCCGTGGGTCAGGTGATTAGCTTAGGGCTAACCACCACTTAACTAATTACCCCCTTAATGACATTGACAGTGGGCCCCAGCGCCCTAATCTTTTAGTTAATATAAACTAACCCTCTGTTAACTAAACGAGTCACTGATGTGTGGACCCCACACGTCAGGTTTGACCCTGGTCAACGCCGTTGACCCGCTGACATCATGCTGTCATCAGCATGACGCAATTAACAGTTTCTGGATTTAAAATAAACAGGAAATTCCAGAAAATGTTCAAAACTTCAAAAAATCATGAGAAAAATGCAATCTATCCATCTGTACCATTTTCATGCATGAAAAACCAAGTTATACCTGTTGTATATGTGAAAACACATTAAAGGCTTTTAAAGAGACTTAAGTTAAGAGTTGCATTTGAACCTTTGGTTCAAATGGACTTCTTCCAAGTGAATGCTAGATGTATTAGCTCAAACAACATCACATCTACATGCCATGTTCATGCATCATATTGTTGCATATGATTGTGTATTGATTGTCGACACCGTTCCTTCTCGATAGGTCCTGCTCCGGAGAGTGCTCCAGAGTACCTGTCTGTGGAGCAGTGCCCCCTGTTGGTCTATTAGGCAAGCAAACCCCCTTGTTCATTCTGATACAATCCCACTCTCTCGCTCCTGCTCTCTTTTATTGCATTAGGACAACAACGATTCAACTGCTACTTTATGCTGCGGTAGTTGAACCCATTCCTCTGCATGACCTGTCATTGCCACAGTAAATAGTTGAAACCCACTAGCATGTGTAGGAGTTGATTGAAGCCATGTTGTGTTCCTACCATGCCATGCCTGCTATTTCTTAGAGTGTGTCAGGTCTGATTCATTGGGAATGAATTAGAGTGTCACGATATGTTCTGGTGCTGAGAGTTAGGTGTGTGAACACGATTTGGTAAAGGTAGCGGTGAGATGCCATGTAGGAGTACATGGTGGGTTGTCTCACTGGAACCGTCCTTAAGCACTGAGTTCTGTGTATGTTGTCCAATGACTAGCTACTACCACACATTGGGTTCCGGTAACACGACCCCTCTCGACTTATTAACCAACTTGATCTCTGTCCAGGAGCTGCAACTAGTTTCTGGTGTTTGTAGGTAGTGCTATTTTTCTACCGAGTGGCACCCGGCAGAGTGGGCTTGGGACAGACTAGGCACAGGTGGCACGGTGTACCAGGTGGCACCCGGATGGTGGGCTTAGGAACCCTGCTCACATCGTTTGGGGCCGTGAGCGACACCCCGGCCGGATCTCCTTGCGGATGGAACCCGAATAGGCGATAAACCTGGATTAGAGTCTTGTGTGGTTAGTTAGGTCATGGCCGACACCCTCGCAAGGCTTCCACTTGAAGGTTGCCGAGATACATGACGTGTACATGGTGATAAGTGGTGAGAGCGTGTGTGAAGAAGTACACCCCTGCAGGGTTATCATGATCTATTCGAATAGCTGTGTCCTCGGTTATGGACTTCTTGGATGCTTACGTGGTACATAGACAACTTAAAGTGGATACTCTAAAATGCTTAAGACAAGTGTGAGTGCCATGGATGGCCTTCTCGTAGGGAGACGGGAATGAATCCATAGTGGTGTATTGATGTGGTGATTAGTGGACTCATGTGTGCTTTCTTACATCAAAGAAGTTACTCATAGTCGTATAATAGGTTAGCCACTGAGTCAAAGATGGCTTGCTGCAACTGAACCCCACATTGCCTCCTTGATACTAATGCATGTATGATAGGATCTGACGTAAGTCTTGCTGAGTACCTTTGTACTCACGTTTGGTTTATTTATGTTTTGCACATGAGACATCTGTCTCACTAGTAGTTCCGCTTGGACTTCGACGAGTAGCTTGTTACCTCAGCTACGATCTTGTACCCTTGGGAGGGTCTTGTAGATAGTCAGGCTTCTCAGCCTTTTTATTTTGTAGTTGTCTATACTCAGACATGTAATGCTTCCGTTGCTTGTATGCTCTGAATGATGGGTCATGAGACCCCTGTTTGTATTAAATGCTATGTGGCTCTTCTGAGCCTTTATCTATTTGAGTTTGAGTTATGTTGTGATGCCATGTTGTACAGCACATACTTGCATGCTATGCATACGTGTGACGTGTATTGCTATGTGTGGGATCCGATAACGTAGTTGTCTATCCTTGGTAGCCTCTCTTATGGGGAAATGTAGTCTGGTGCTTCCACTGAGCCATGGTAGTCTGCTACAGCCCGGTTCACCGGAGTCCTGCTAGCCCAGCACTACTGCTCCGGAACACTTAGACTGGCCGGCATGTGATTCACATCATTCATGTGTCTGTCCATTCGGGGAAATCTCATGCGGTGACTTCCAGAGTCCTGCTAGCCTGCTACAGCCCGGATTCCCGGAGTCCTGTTAGCCCAGTTGCTACAGCCCGGATTCAAACGCTGATGACCGACATGCTCGATGTTGTTTCATGTATGCCTGTCCCCGTAAGTTAGTGCCACTTGGGTTCACGACTAGTCATGTCGGCCTAGGTTCTCTGTCATATGGATGCTAGCGACACTACATATACGTGAGCCAAAAGGCGCAAACGGTCCCGGGCCAGGTAAGGCGACACCCGTGGGAAAACCGTGCGTGAGGCCACAAAGTGATATGATGTGTTACATTCTAGATCGGTGTGACTTAGGATCGGGGTCCTGACAGCTTTGGTATCAGAGCCTGACTGCCTGTAGGATTTCCAAGCCAACCTGGTCGAAGTTGAGTCTATAAATTCTTTAGTTATGTAAGGGAATTGATTGTGGAAGGGAATGTAAGGCTCTTTTTACTCCTTTTACATCATGCCCTTCTGATCCGAGTCATCCTACCTTTCCTACGGGGTTAAGGAACTAGGCTTTCTCTTCCGTCTATCAGGATCACGAGTTACTACTCTGTAGTCTCTTAGGATTGGTTGATCAGGGTCATATTCCAGTTTTCAAGTACTTCCGGTGTAGTTTGTTTAGTACTATCACAGAACCTTGAGTGATGATGTTGATTATGGTACTACCCCATCATTTGCAGGATGTCTCATTTTGAGCATTTCACTGCCGTTATGCTGCCGAAATTGTCCTAGGAGTTTGAGAGATACTAATTTCTTGTGCTACCTTCTGCATCCTATAGTTGATGCTGAATCCATCCTTTTTTTTCCTTTGTTTTGTTCTTAAGGATGTTGCCGGTTAACTGAAGTTCTGTTGCTCGTAGCCGGAACCACGGAGATGGTAGGGATGAGGATCCTCCCGACTAGTCTTTGTTGGCAAAGTTCATGTTAGAGATGGAGAGGAACAAGCATGAGTCCAACCGCTTGCTAGCACGTATCGAGGAGAACACCGCACCCCAGTGCAAAGAGTCAGCGACCATCTATGATTTCATTGGTCTGAAACCACCTACCTTCCATCATTCCATTGAGCCACTCGATGCAGATGACTGGCTTCCTAGTATTATTCACAAGCTGCGTTCTGTGAATGTAGCTGAAGGTGACAAGGTCACCTATGCTGCATATCACCTGGAAGGTCATGCTAGTCTTTGGTGGCAGAACTATGAGGCTATGCTTCCAGCTGGCCAGATACCTACCTGGAGAGATTTCACTGAGGCTTTTCGTGAGCATCACATTCCTCAGGCTCTCATTGACCGCAAGAGAGGAGAGTTCTGTAGTTTCACCCAGAGTAAGATGGCTGTTGATGCTTACAGTAGAGAGTTTGAGAACCTCGCCCGCTATGCTACAGAAGAAGTGTCCACGGACGCCATGAAGCAAGCTAGGTTCCGGAAAGGTCTCAACCCCAAGTTGCGTCATGATCTCCACTTGCACCATTGCAATACATTCCAGGCTCTTGTGAACAAGGCCATTAATGCGGAGACAACTTAGCTCACTTACGAGGAGTCTCGTAAGCACACCCGTGATTTGGTTTCTTCCTCCGGTTCTAGTTCTCAGAAGCGCCGGATTTGGGTTCCGAACTCCGCTCTTCCACCCGGATACTCACCGAGGCCATCTTATGTGGCGCCTCACCCAGTTCAGTCATATGATACACCCAGGCCTATTGGTAGACCGCCTGTCAATGCGGGTCCATGGCCTACTTCAGGGACTTGCTTCACATGCGGAGAGCCAGGACACTATGCATGTGACTGCTCTCAGGCCAGTTATGCTCCACCCCAGCCCGAGAAGTCTGTTGGCCGTGGTAAGCCATCGCGCAAGATGATCAGTGTCAAGCCAGCTCCCACTGAACGTGGACGTGTGCATCACGTCTCAGCTAAAGACGCTCATGATGATCCGGATGTCATGCTTGGTACACTCCTTGTCAACTGTCATCCAGCACTGGTTCTATTTGATACTGGAGCATCTCACTCCTTCATTTCTGAAAGCTATGCCAGCTTGCACAACATATCCTTTTGTGATATGCCCTCTCGACTAGTCATTCAAACTCCTGGATCCAAATGGCAAACTTCTAGTGTACGCCATGGTAATGAAATCCTTGTTGACAGACTTGTATTCCTTGCATCACTTATAGCCCTCAAGTCTAGAGATATTAACATCATCTTGGGTATGGACTGGATGAAAGCTCATTATGCCAAGATTGATTCTTACACAAGGTCTGTTCAGCTTACACACCCATCTGGCAAGATAGTCACTGTCTCCACTAGAGTTGCAAAGCGTCAGCTCTATTCTCTTAATGCCAGCCATCTCCCTGGCCTTGAAGATATCCCGGTAGTCCGTGACTTTCCGGATGTCTTTCCAGAGGAACTGCCAGGTATTCCACCTGACAGAGATGTAGAGTTTGTCATAGATCTTATCCCAGGAACCGCTCCAATCTCTAGGAGACCTTACAAGATGGCACCCTTAGAGCTAGCTGAGCTTAAGAAGCAGCTTGATGAGTTCTTGCAAAAGGGTTTCATCCATCCTAGTTCTTCTCCTTGGGCTTCCCCCGTCCTCTTCATCAAGAAGAAGGATAGTACGGACCGAATGGTTGTAGATTATCGTCCCGTTAATTTGGTCATGATAAAGAACAAGTATCCGCTCCCAAGGATCAACGATCTGTATGATCAGCTCACTGGATCCTCAGTCTTTTCCAAGATGGATTTGAGGTTAGGCTACCATCAAATCAAGATCATAAACGGGGACATTCCTAAGACGACTTTCATCACTCGTTATGGCCAGTACAAGTACACCATCATGTCTTCCGGTCTAACCAATGCTCCAGCCACATTCCCCCGCTTGATGGACTCGATCTTCATGGAGTACTTAGATAAGTTCGTCGTGGTTTACCTCGATGATATCCTTATTTACTCGAAGAACGAGGAAGAGCATGACGAACATCTTAGACTTGTGCTAGAAAAACTCAGAGAGCACCGCCTTTATGCCAAGTTCTCCAAGTGCGAATTTTGGTTGCCAGAAGTGACCTACCTAGGCCACATGATCTCTGCTAAGGGCATTCCTCTCAATCCCGAGAGAGTTCAAGCCGTTCTTGATTGGACTCCACCTGAAATGGTTAAACAAGTTAGGAGTTTCCTTGGTCTAGCTAGTTATTGTCGCTGCTTTGTTGAAAACTTCTCTAAAGTGGCCAGACTTCTCACGGAACTTCTCAAGAAAGATAAAAAGTTTGAGTGGTCCCCACAGTGTGGGTACAGTTTTCAGGAACTGAAAAGACGCCTGACTTCTGCTCCCATACTTGTGCCACCGGATTTCACTAAGGACTTTGTTATCTATTGTGATGTATCACGACAGGGACTAGGTTGCATTCTTATGCAGGATCGTCATGTGATTGCCTATGCATCTCGACAGTTGCATCCACATGAGGATAATTATCCTACACATGATCTAGAGCTTGCAGCCTTAGTCTATGCACTTAAGACATGGCGACATTACCTTCTTGGTGAACGTTGCGAGATTTACACCGATCACCAGAGTCTCAAGTATATTTTCACCCAACCTGATTTAAACCTTAGGCAAAGACGTTGGTTGGAGTTGATCTCAGATTATGACTTAGGGATTACCTACACCCCAGGCAAGGGCAATGTCATGGCTGATGCGCTAAGTCGTAAGTCCTATTGCAACAATCTCATGTTGCAGCAGGGCCAACCACTTCTCCATGAGGAATTCTGTAAGCTTAACCTTCACATTGCTCCTCACGGATTCCTTTCTAACTTGGTGGCGAAACCTACTCTTGTGGATCATATCATAGAGGCCCAGAAGCATGATACGGGGATTACTCGGATCATGAGAAACTTTGCCAAGGGTATTGCTGGTAGTTTCTCTATAGATGATCGAGGTGTTGTTCTCTTCGAGAGCCGTCTGGTGGTTCCCAAGAGGCAACATCTTCGGCAACTAACCCTTAAGGAGGCGCATGAATCCCCTCTCACGATTCATCCCGGTAGTACTAAGATGTATCAGGACCTACGCCAGAGGTTCTGGTGGACTAGGATGAAGAGAGAAATCACCGACTTCGTTGCTAATTGTGACGTTTCTCATCGCGTTAAGGCAGAGCATCAAAGGCATGCTGGCACCCTTCAGCCTTTAGCCATTCCTGAGTGGAAATGGGATAAAGTTGGTATGGACTTCATCACCGGCTTTCCCAGGACCAATAAAGGGAATAACGCTATCTTCGTAGTCGTTGATCGTCTTTCCAAAGTGGCTCACTTCCTACCTGTTCGAGAGAGTATCACTGCTAGTCAGCTCACTGACTTATATATTTCTTCAATAGTGTCGCTTCATGGTGTTCCACTAGAGATCAATTCAAACTGTGGTAGTCTTTTCACTTCTCATTTCTGGGAGAGTTTCCAAACTACCATGGGCACCCATCTTTCCTTCAGTACCGCTTTCCACCCTCAATCAAGTGGTCAGGTGGAAAGGGTCAACCAAATTCTCGAAGACATGCTTAGAGCTTGTGTTATCTCATTCGGTATGGATTGGGAGAAGTGTCTTCAATTCGCCGAGTTTGCTTATAACAATAGCTACCAATCCAGTCTCAAGAAAGCTCCTTTTAAGATTCTGTATGGACGAAGATGTCGAACACCTTTAAACTGGTCAGAAACCGGTGAAAGACAATTCTTTGGACCGGACATGATCCAGGAGGCAGAAGAGCGAGTTCGCATCATTCGTGATAATTTGAGAACAACCCAATCTCGTCAAAAGAGTCAGTATGACTGTCGTCATAAGGAAGTAGCTTATGAAGTTGGCGACCAGGCCTACCTTCGGGTTACCCCTTTAAAGGGTACCCATCGTTTCGGTATCAAGGGCAAGTTGGCTCCTCGTTACATTGGTCCTTTTCGCATTCTCGCTAAATGAGGAGAGGTTGCCTACCAGTTGGAACTACCCCCACATCTTTCTCGAGTTCATGATGTCTTCCACGTCTCTCAACTCAGGCGTTGCTTCTTGGATCCAATCCGTGGAGTGGACCACGAAACGCTTGATCTCCAAGATAACCTCACATATCGAGAGTACCCTGTTCGCATTCTTGATCAAGCAGAGCGTGTCACTCGATGTCAGAACATCATGTTTCTCAAGGTTCAGTGGTCTCATCATTCTGAGAGAGAAGCTACCTGGGAGCGAGAAGATCGTCTTCGACTGGAGTAACCCACCTTCTTTCCGTCGACCCCTGAATCTCGGGACGAGATTCTTTCAAGTGGGGGCGAGTTGTCACATCCCTAGTTCTGGTATGACCTGGACTAGCTAGTCAGGTGTGCATCATGTTTAAATTTCATTTAAATTTGAAATGGGGATTTTTGAAACCCTTAGAAATCATTTCTGGAAATGACCCAGATAAAAATTGCTCCAAAAAGGTCCAAGAAAATGTTCATGTTGCTCTCTGAAAATATTGTTCAGAGGTAAAACTCAAACAAATATTTTTAGGAGCTCATAAATATTTATTTTGGCCATTTGGAATTAATGCAATAATTATTTGTATTGGATATATATATGTTATATATATAATATATGTCCAAAAATTATGCTAGTTGTTGAGGAACTCTGGAATAATACCACTAGCTCCTACAAAAATTGGCATAAGAAAATAAATTGGTTTAGTATTAGTTCTAAAGCAAAAACAAATGTCAGAAATAGAAAAAAGAAACAAAATAGACTAGAAAGCTTACCTGGGCCGACCTACTTGGCACTGTGCAGCCCAGCCGGCCCACTGGCCCAATGCCAGTCGTCGTTGTCCTCGCGCCAGTCGGACAGGCGTGTGGCCGACGCGCGCGCACTGCCGTGCTGCCACGCCAGAAGCCTGCCTGCCCTCTACACTGCCAGCGCGATGCGCTGGGCGACGTCACGAGTGTCGTCCCGATCCGGTTGACCTCCTCACTTTTCCCCTTGCCTTCTCCCTCGCTTGCCGCAGCCATGGCCGAGCGCCATCCTCGCCGCACGTTCGCCATAGTCGTCGCCAGAGCCGTCCCCTCGCCCCTCCGTCGAGTCCACGAGCTCCGCCACGTCTCCTTCTACCTCTCCGTCGAGCCACGCGACGCGGGAAGCCCTGGAAAGTTGTCGTCGCCGTCATCTTCATCGCCGGCCACCGAAGATCGCCTTCACCGCCCTGCATGCTCCGGGCCTCACCCGAGCTTGCTGACGCCTCCGCCGGATCCGCTGTGAGCCCCGCCGTCGAACCCCCGTCCCCCTGCTCTTCCGACGTCCTCTAGCCCCTCTGCTGCTCGAGCCGAGCTCCGGCTGCCGCCGCGAGCTCCACTCCGGCGAGCTCTGGCCACCCCCACGCCCTCCCGCTTGCTCCAAACGACGCGGATGAGGTCCAGCTCCTCGCTCGTGGTATCCGCCGCCCGAATAGTCGCCGGAGGGCAAATCCCGTGCCCCTCCACCGCGTTCGGCCTCGCCAGCGGCTAAACACCGACGGGTTAGACCGGTTTGACCTCGGCGGCCCGTCAGGTGGGCCCCGTGGGTCAGGTGATTAGCTTAGGGCTAATCACCACTTAACTAATTACCCCCTTAATGACATTGTTAGTGGGCCCCAGCGCCCTAATCTTTTAGTTAATATAAACTAACCCTGTGTTAACTAACTGAGTCACTGACGTGTGGACCCCACACGTCAGGTTTGACCCTGGTCAGCGCCGTTGACCCGCTGACATCATGCTGTCATCAGCATGACGCAATTAACAGTTTCTGGATTTAAAATAAACAGGAAATTCCAGAAAATGTTCAAAACTTCAAAAAATTATGAGAAAAATGCAATCTATCCATATGTACCATTTTCATGCATGAAAAACGAAGTTATACCTGCTGTATATGTGGAAACACATTAATGGCTTTTAAAGAGACTTAAGTTAAGAGTTGCATTTGAACCTTTGGTTCAAATGGACTTCTTCCAAGTGAATGCTAGATGCATTAGCTCAAACAACATCACATCTACATGCCATGTTCATGCATCATATTGTTGCATATGATTGTGTATTGATTGTCGACGCCGTTCCTTCTCGATAGGTCCTGCTCCGGAGAGTGCTCCAGAGTACCTGTCTGTGGAGCAGTGCCCCCTGTTGGTCTATCAGGCAAGCATACCCCCTTGTTCATTCTGATACAATCCCACTCTCTCGCTCCTGCTCTCTTTTATTGCATTAGGACAACAACGATTCAACTGCTACTTTATGCTGCGGTAGTTGAATCCATTCCTCTGCATGACCTGTCATTGCCACAGTAAATAGTTGAAACCCACTAGCATGTGTAGGAGTTGATTGAGCCATGTTGTGTTCCTACCATGCCATGCCTGCTATTGCTTAGAGTTGTGTCAGGTCTGATTCATTGGGAAAGAATTGGAGTGTTACGATATGTTCTGGTGCTGAGAGTTAAGTGTGTGAACACGATTTGGTAAAGGTAGCGGTGAGAGGCCATGTAGGAGTACATGGTGGGTTTTCTCACTGGAACCGTCCTTAAGCACTGAGTTCTGTGTATGTTGTCCAATGACTAGCTACTACCACACATTGGGTTCCGGTAACTCGACCCCTCTCGACTAATTAACCAACTTGATCTTTGTCCAGGAGTTGCAACTAGTTTTTGGTGTTTGTAGGTAGTGCTATTTTTCTACCGAGTGGCACCCGACAGGGTAGGCTTGGGACAGACTAGGCACAGGTTGCATGGTGTACCAAGTGGCACTTGGATGGTGGTCTTGGGAACCCTGCTCACATCGTTTGGGACCGTGAGCGACACCCCGGCCGGATCTCCTTGCGGATGGAACCCGAATAGGCGATAAACCTGGATTAGAGTCTTGTGTGGTTAGTTAGGTCGTGGCCGACACCCTCGCCAGGCTTCCGCTTGAAGGTTGCCTAAATACATGATGTGTACATGGTGATAAGTGGTGAGAGCGTGTGTGAAGAAGTACACCCCTGCAGGGTTATCATGATCTATTCGAATAGCCGTGTCCTCGGTTATGGACTTCTTGGATGCTTACGTGGTACATAGACAACTTAAAGTGGATACTCTAAAATGCTCAAGACAAGTGTGAGTGCTATGGATGGCCTTCTCGTAGGGAGACGGGAATGAATCCATAATGGTGTATTGATGTGGTGATTAGTGGACTCGTGTGTGCTTTCTTACCTCAAAGAAGTTACTCGTAGTCGTATAATTGGTTAGCCACTCAGTCAAAGCTGGCTTGCTGCAACTGAACCCCACATTGCCTCCTTGATACTAATGCATGTATGATAGGATCTGATGTAAGTCTTGCTGAGTACCTTTGTACTCACGTTGCTTAATTTATGTTTTGCAGATGAGACTTCTGTCTCAATAGTAGTTCTGCATGGACTTCGACGACTAGCTTGTTACCTCAGCTACGATCTTGTACCCTTGGGAGGGTCTTGTAGATAGTCAGGCTTCTCAGCCTTTTTCTTTTGTAGTTGTCTGTACTCAGACATGTAATGCTTCCCTTGCTTGTATGCTCTGAATGATGGGTCATGAGACCCCTGTTTGTATTAAATGCTATGTGGCTCTTCTGGGCCTTTATCTATATGAGTTTGAGTTATGTTGTGATGCCATGTTGTACAACACATACTTGCATGTTATGCGTACGTGTGACGTGTATTGCTATGTGTGGGATCCGACAACCTAGTTGTCTATCCTTGGTAGCCTCTCTTATGGGGAAATGTAGTCTGGTGCTTCCACTGAGCCATGGTAGTCCGCTACAGCCCGGTTCACCAGAGTCCTACTAGCCCAGCACTACTGCTCCGGAACACTTAGACTGGCCGGCATGTGATTCACATCGTTCCTGTGTCTGTCCCTTCGGGGAAATGTCACGCGGTGACTTTCGGAGTCCTGCTAGCCTGATACAGCCTGGATTCCCGCAGTCCTGTTAGCCCAGTTGCTACAGCCCGGATTCACACGCTGATGACCAACATGCTCGATGTTATTTCATGTATGCCTGTCCCCGTAAGTTAGTGCCACTTTGGGTTCACAACTAGTCATGTCGGCCCAGGTTCTCTGTCATGTGGATGCTAGCGACACTATCATATACGTGAGCCAAAACGCGCAAACGGTCCCGGGCTAGGTAAGGCGACACCCGTGGGAAAACCGTGCGTGAGGCCGCAAAGTGATATGATGTGTTACATGCTAGATCGGTGTGACTTAGGATCGGGGTCCTAACAACAAGGGAGAAGCATCTCGCCGTTGTGCTCTCGCTGACGGCGAGAAGCGCCAATGAGGGAGGGGAGACGGCGCTACGGGTTGGATCCTCCGATCCAGAAATCCTGGGGGAGACCTTCTACCCCTTCTTTCTACACATCGTCTTCGCCGGGCTCATCCCCCCTTTCTCCAGTTTCTTCCTTGCCATCCTCAATCATTACGGGATCCACGCCCTTCATCTTCATCCCAACTCCATCCTCCTTCGGTTGATCTTCGCCTTCTACTGCGAGGCGTTCATGGGGGTGGCGACCTCGGTTGCGCTGTTCCGCCAATTCTTCTATCTCCGGATAGGCAGCGGCCAGTGCTCTGGGTGCGCCTGCTTCATCGCTGCTAACGGCAGCAACGCGATCTCGAGGGCCGGGAAGAAGGTGGAAGACTTTTGGCACAAGTGGATCCTCATGGACGCCAAGTGCTCCCACGCTCGGCTAGGGCTGCCAACCGCGCACTACTAGGGAAAAGCCTATACACATAATCTTATCAACAACGCGCTTTAAAACAAGACGCTATTGCTATCTCGTAGTAGCGCGTGTTGACAAAAGGCGCTGCTGAAATAAATGTAGCAGCAGCGCGCCTGTACAAAGCCGCGCTACTGCTATAATTGCCACGACCCCACCGCCAAGCTTGTTATAGAAGCAACGCCTTACTCCAAACAGCGCTACTGCTATTGATCCTAGTAGTAGCGCCTTTTGACAATGCTCACTACTGCTAAGTTTTCTCCACTCCTTGCACCTAAATTACTCCCACCTCACTCCGCGAAAAGGGTTTTTACCACCTTAAATATGTTACTTCTCAAACTATCACAACCACTTGGTCTTCATTGAACTCTATGTGGAGAATTTGTGGCCGCAATATGAGTCTTCTCCGGTTTCTAAACCGGTGAGGACTCATATTGAGAATTTAGATTGTACACAAAAAGATCATTGATGATCAATGTATTTTTTATGTTTTTTTACATGCTTACACATAGCAGTAGCGCGTTTTAGCGGAAGGCGCTACTGATACGGGCGTAGGAGCAACGCTTCTTGGATGAAAGGCGCTACTGCTAGGGCGTTTAGCAGTAGCGCATTTCCCTGAAGTGTGCTACTACTAAGCCATTCTATCTTCTCCAACCGGCCGCCCCTCACTCTCCTCTCTCCACTCACACTCACACTCACTCGATGTCCCCCCTCAATCCCCCACGCCATTCCTCCCCCGTCGGCCGCCCTCGCCCCTGCCGGCCGCCGTCGCCTACCCCTCCCCCCTCTGCGCCGCCGTCACCTCCCCCTCCTTCCTGGACTCGGTAATCCTCCCCCTTATTCCTCCTCCCCGCCCCACCTCCTCCATTGTCCCTACACTCCTAGATTCACCGCCGGCCGTCCCCTCCTGGCTCCGCCTTCCTCCTCCGTCCTCCTTCCTCCTCCAGTCGCCCCTCCTTCTCCCTCCTCCCTCTTCCATCCACAACCCCCTCCTGCCTGCTACATTTTGATTTAGTAGGCTAATTGATATTTTCTTGTTGATATGCAACATTTTGATTTACTTAATAGTTTGTAGTTGATATATAACAATTTTGATTTAGTATGATTAACTGGTTAGTAAAAAATTTAGACATAGTTGATAGGTTTTTAGTTGATATAAGCCTCTGGTCTTATATAACACTTTGATTTAGGATAGTTTCTAGGGTTTAGTTGTTAGTTTCTACTTAACTGAATTACTACTAGGGTTTTAGTATATTATTTTTAGACATAGTTGATAGTTTCTAGTGATAATGAAACTATTTACTCATTTGGTAGAATGAACATGTCATATTGGTTAACTACGTCATAGGAAAGTTCAAATGCTAATGGAATAGGCAGCGTCTTAGTGAGGTGTAATTTGTTTTTTGGGTAGATATTGGTTTTGATACAAGTATTTGGTTTGCAAGTGCTAAGTTACTGGAATCTATGTGTTGTGTATCTTCATGCTCACAGTAGTTGTTTACGTTAGACTTAACAAATTTTCTTGTGAGGGCTGGGGGTCTGCTTTTTCTGGTGTGCAACTTAGATATATATTTTCTTGTGAGGTTTGGGGGTGTACTTTTGCTGGTGTGCAAATTAGATAGATATTTTCTTGCTACAAGCATCACCTAGGATCATAATTCAGAGACACTTTTAATTTGTATCACTTACTATACTTACTCACTCACTTAGCAACTTTATGTTATTGTTTTTCTTTCCTGTGAAGTGCATCGTTCATCTTTGCTCATATTGCTTTAGGAAAATGGCGCGACCACCACCACCACCATGTCGACTGTGCAAGTCAAGGTGCGCCAGCAGCCTTGCAACTGGCAAGTTGTTCGACATCTACTTCCAGCCAAGTTTTCATCATACGGCGGTAATAAATTATATGAAATGTAACAACTATTTTGTTTTTAGTATTTGCATTAATGCATTGTGTCATTTTGTTTTTTTACACACATTGTCCCATGCAATGTGAGGCTGAAATTCAACAAGCTGACATGCGACACTAGGGCCCTACACTATGGAGGTCGAGAAAGGAATCAATATGTCACATATTGGAGGAGATGGATGGGCCCGTTTCCTGGCCCGCATGGGTGTTACTGGTGGTGAGTTGATCAGCTTCTCCTTCAGAGGAGAAAGACCCAAGCTGGCTGTCATTTATATCAACAAGGAGGAAGATGATGAAGATGATGAGGACCCACTTGATGAAGATGATGAGGACCCACTTCATGAAGCCATCCACTACAAAAAAAGACACATCCGTGATATTTTGGGCCGAACGAATTTTTTTCTGTCATACATATGACACTTCTATGACGATAATTGTGACAAAACCCTGTATCATCATAGATGTGGTGGGCTCCTACTTCTATGACAAAAAATCATGACAGAAAATGGGCTTTTCGTCCTGGGCGGGCCGGAGATGCAGCTGCATGACATTCTTTGGGCCGTCCATGACGGAAAAAACCGTGGTAGAAGCGAGGGCGAGGAAAATTTCAGGGAGTTCCCGGTTACGGTGGGAGGTCGGGGGCCGAGCGATGCGCGTTTCTCTTGTACACGTACGCGCGTGTGTGCGAGGCGTTGGCTCTAACTGAACCCGAGCGAGGCATTGGGCTCTAACTGAACCCGAGCGATTGCACTGCAAGCTACGCGTTACTGAACCCGAGCGATCGATCGATGGCTGTTAACTGAACCCGATCGAGCGATTCCTTCGCTACTGCTGCTAACTGAAGCCGATCGATGCTGCCACTGGATGAACAGTGAGCGTTGCTGGGGGGGTTTGGATGAATAGTTCCCGGTGGGGGTGGATGAACAGGACCCCGTGGTGTTGCCTCTGGATGAACAGGACCCCGATCGATCGAGCCGGTTGGCGCTGGATGAACAGGACCCCGTGGAGGGCAGGATGAACAGGACCACCCCGTGGAGGGCAGGATGAACAGTAGACGGTGGGGGTCTGGATGAACAGTAGCCCGTGGAGGGGTGGTTGAGCAGGAGCCCGTGGAGAGGGCTGGTTGAACAGTAGCCGGTGGAGTAGCGCGTGGTGGAGGCTGGATGAACAGGAGCCCGTGGCTGAACAGTCGTAGGTGGAGGCTGGAGGAGGTCGACGGTGGATGAACAGTAGCCCGTGGAGGCTGGAGGGGGTCGACGATGGAGATGAGAAGTGTCCCGTTTTGTGGTACGCCACACCCCTCCCAATGAACAGGACCCCCGTTTCGACCGTAGGAGGTCCGTTTCATCCGTTTTGCGGTACGCCACACCCCTCCCAACCAACAGGACCCCCGTTTCGACCGTGGGAGGTCCGTTTCCTCCGTTTTGCGGTACGCCAGACCCCTCTCGATGAACAGGATCCCGTTTCAAACGTGGCCAGTCGAACACAAGGCCGTTTCCTCTGTTCTGCGGTACGCCAGGCCTCGTTTCCATCGGCTGTTCCGTCCAAGCCCTCCCGATGAACACGACGACGGATTCCGTTCCGACCCAGCCGGTTGGCTCCCCATGAACACGACGACGATGCTGTTTCTCCGTTCCGACCCAGCCATGTACACGAGCCTTGGCCGTACGTATACGCGAGTAGGTGTTCGAGACCCTGCCCGTATGTACGTATGTGGCCGTATTTTCTTTCTTGCACACTGGCCGCTGTACGTACGTGTACATGCTACGTGCGCGCCTCTACAACGACACGTGCGCACCTCTACATCGACCAGTATGTACGTACACGTTCGCGACCAGAATGACAATGCTACATACGCTTCGACCAGGTGGGTCCCGACTGTCAGGCACTTCCTTGCCTGCGAAGATGTAGCTGGTGGGTCCTAGCGGTCAGGGGGGCGAATCGTTTTTTTGCCCGGACGCACTTCCTTGCGTGCGAAGATGTAGCTGGTGGGTCCCAGCAGTCAGGGGGAATCGTTTTTTTCGCGAAATACAGTGGCCCGTCCGGTGGGTCCCAGGTGTCAGGTGGAGGAATCATTATTTTCCGCGTAATAAGGAGGCACTTCCTTGCTGCGGCCGTGGACCCAGTTGTTAGCCTCTCCACGTATAGTCCATGTCCGATGGAAGTTGTTCCTTGACCACATAGACCACGCCGCGCCGAGAGCACCAGGGCGGTGGACGACGGCGAGGCCTAGGAAGGGGACGACGGGGAGCCGGGGAAGACGCGGCAGTGGAAGCCCGCGCGGAGAGGAGTACGAGAGTTCACTTATTTGGCTGCGGAGTGAGGCTACCGTCGCCGCAGGGCCTGGCCAGCGGTGGGAATAGTAGGGGGTGGCGAGGCCTCAGTGGCAGCACAGCCGGCCACGGGAGGCAGGAGCATGGGTACGACCGGCGCTGCTTTGGGCGGCTGTAGCAAGAACACCATAGGTTGAAGTAGCACTACGGCCGTTGGATGGACATCGTACGGTCACTGGAGCTAGAATCGTTCATATTGACTAAAGTTGACAAAGGCCCCCGTCCCAGTCAACTTAGTAGCCCACAAGTCAGCCTCCCACCATGGTGGGTCCCAGCTAGCAGGAGGAGTATTTATTTTTTTTGTGCGTAATAAGGAGGCACTTCCTTGCGTGCGAAGATATAGCTGGTGGGTCCTAGCTGTCAGTGGCAGTAACGTTTTTTTCACGAAATACAGAGGCCCTTTCGGTGGGTCCCTGATGTCAGGTGGAGGAATCATTATTTTGCGCGTAATAAGGAGGCATATCCTTGCGTGCGGCCGTGGACCCAGCTGTCGGCCTCTCCACGTACAGTCCACTTCAGATGCATGACGGTCGTTGACCACGTTGACCAGGCCACGCCGAGAGCACCAGGGCGGTGGACGGCGGCGAGGCCTAGGAAGGGAACGACACGGAGGTAGGGAAGACTCGGCAGTTGTTTCCCACGCGGAGGGGAGTACGACTGTACGAGGGTTTACTGGTTCGTCTGACGTCGCCGGAGAATAACAGCAGGTGTGGGTGAGTAGAGGGATGGCTAGGCCAGCGATGGGAGTATGGTGGGGCAGTGAGGCCTGCGCAGCAGCACAACCGGCCGCGGGGAGGAGGGAGCAGGCAGTCCCGCCGGCACTTGTTTGAGCGGCTGGAGCAGGAAGAGCAGAGATTGAAGAAGCACGACGGCCGTTGGATGGACATCCAACAGTCAGTGCTTGTGCGTCAACCTTTTGTTTAGGAAAGCCTCAAATCTGTGGAAAATAGCATACAACCCATCTGCCATTATTTCTAATAATTTACAGCCCATTTGCTAATTCTTAAGGGTTTTTTGGAGCCCATATTCTTTTTGTTACCATTACAGCCCATATTGTGGCCACGGTTAAAAAATTATACGAAATTTTGCATATTTCGGTGGGGTCCGAACTGTTTTGAATCCCGAAATTTCGACTCACATTCAAACTGATTTTAAAAATAGATGTATATCAATACAAAATCCAACAAATTCTCCACGCATAAAAATTAACGTAATTTAAAATCTTGAAATGAAAAAAAAATATTTGAAACTAATTGCCAGTTTGATGTGTATTAAAAATGTACAACCCATTTCTCATTACTGATGGGCCATTTTCTTGGCCAGCCGAATGAAAGCTCTCCTCGTCTTGAAAGATTTGCAGCCAACAGGCCTGACAAAGCGACTTGCTTGGCAAATCACAAAAAAAACTGGGCTGTGGCAATGGACCCAGCTGTCAGCCTCTCCACGTACAGTACTCTCCCGATGGAAGTCGTTCCTTGACCATGTTGACCACGCCGCGCGGAGAGCCCCACGGCGGTGGACGACGGCGAGGCCTAGGAAGGGGACTACGCGGAGCCGGGGAAGACGCGGGAGTGGAAGCCCGCGCGGAGAGGAGTACGAGGGTTCACTGGTTCAGCTGCGGTGTGAGGCTGCCATCGCCGTAGGGCTTGGCCAGTGGTGGGAATAGTAGGGGGCGGGGAGGCCTCCGCGGCAGCACAGCCGGCCACGGGAGACAGGAGCATGCGGCACGACCGGCGCTGCTTTGGGCGGCTGGAGCAAGAAGACCAAAGGTTGAAGAAGCACTACGGCCGTTGGATGGACATCATACGGTCACTGGAGCTAGAATCGTTCATATTGACTAAGTTGACAAAGCCCTTCGTCCCCATCAACTTAGTAGGCCCACAAGTCAGCCTCCCTCCAAGGTGGGTCCCAGCTAGCCGGGGGAGTATTCATTTTTTTGGGCGTAATAAGGAGGCACTTCCGGGGGCTCCAAGCTGACAGCGGGGGAACGCTTTTTTTCGCGAAATACGGTGGCCCGTCCGGTGGGTCCCAGAAGTCAGGGGGCAACGATTTTTTTCGCAAAATTTTGGTGGCCCGTCCGGTGGGTCCCCACTGTCAGGTGGAGGAATAATTATTTTCCGCGTAATAAGGAGGCTCTTCCTTGCGGCTGCCGTGGACCCAGCTGTCAGCCTCTCCACGTACAGTACTCTTCCGATGGAAGTCGGTCGTTGACCACATTGACCACGCCGCGCCGAGAGCACCACAATGGTTCACGACGGCGAGGCCTAGGAAGGGGACGACGCGGAGCCGGGCAAGACGCGGCAGTGGCTGCCCACGCGGAGAGGAGTACGACCGTTCACTGGTTCGGCTGCGGTGTGAGGCTGCCGTCGCCGCAGTATAATAGGGGGTGTGGGTGAGTGGAGGGATGGCCTGGCCAGTGGTGGGAGTACTATGGGGGCGGTGAGGCCTCCGCGGTAGCACAGCCGGCCAAGGGAGGCGGGAGCAGGCGGCACAACCGGCGCTGCTTTGGGCGGCTAGAGCAAGAAGACCAGAGGTTGAAGAAGCACTATGGCCGTTGGATGGACATCATACGGTCACTGGAGTATTGAGTAAGTTGACAAAGCCCTCCGGTCCCGTCAACTTAGTAGGCCCACAAGTCAGCCCAACAATATGGTGGGTCCCAGCTAGCAGGGGGGTATTCATTTTTGGGGCGTAATAAGGAGGCACTTCCTTGCGTGCGAAGATATAGCTGGTGGGTCCGACCTTTCAGCGGGGGGAACGTTTTTTCGCGAAATACAAAGGCCCTTCCTATGGGTCCTAGCTGTCAGGTGGAGGAATCATAATTTTGCACGTAATAAGGAGGCATTTCCTTGCGTGTGGCCGTGGACCCAGCTGTCAGCCTCTCCACGTACAGTCCACTTCCAATGGATGTCGTTCATTGACCACGTTGACAAGGCCGCGCCGAGAGCACCAGGGCGGTGGATGACGGCGAGGCCTAGGAAGGGAACGACACGGAGCCAGGGAATACTCGGCCGTTGTTTCCCACGCAAAGGAATACGAGGGTTTACTAGTTCGTCTGCCGTCGCCGGAGAATAACAACATGTGTGGGTGAGTAGAGGGATGCCTAGGCCAGCGATGGGAGTACGGTGGGGCGGTGAGGCCTGCGCGGCAGCACAGCCGGCCGCGTGGAGGAGGGAGCAGGCAGTCCCGCCGGCGCTTGTTTGAGCGGCTGGAGCAGGAAGAGTAGAGATTGAAGAAGCACGATGGCCGTTGGATGGACATCCAACAATCAGTGCTTGTGCGTCAACCTTTTTTTAGGGAAGCCTCAAATCTGCGGAAAACAGCATACAGCCCATCTGCCATTATTTCTAATAATTTACAGCCCATTTGCTAATTCTTAAGGGTTTTTTTGGAGCCCATATTCTTTTTTTTAGCATTACAGCCCATATTGTGGCCACGGTTCAAAAATTATACGAAATTTTGCATATTTCGGCACGGTTCGTATTGTTTTTAATCCCGAAATTTCGACTCACATTGAAACTAATTTCAAAAATAAATGTATATCAATATAAAATCCAACAAATTCTCCACGCATAAAAATTAATGTAATTTAAAATCTTGAAATGAAAAACAAGATTTTGAAACTAATTGCCGGTTTGATGTGTTTTAAAAATGTACAGGCCATTTCTCATTACTGATGGGCCATTTTCTCGGCCAGCCGAATGAAAACTCTCCTCGTCTTGAAAGATTTGCAGCCCAACAGGCCTGACAAAGCAACTTACTTGGTAAATCACAAAAAAACTGGGCTGTGGCCGTGGACCCAGCTGTCAGCCTCTCCACGTACAGTACTCTTCTGATGGAAGTCGTTCCTTGACCACGTTGACCACATCGCGCGGAGAGCACCACAGCGGTGGACGACGGCGAGGCCTAGGAAGGAGACTACGCGGAGCCGGGGAAGACGCGGCAGTGGAAGCCCGCGGTGTGAGGCTGCCGTCGCCGTAGGGCCTGGCCAGCGGTGGGAATAGTACGGGCGGTGAGGCCTCTGCGGCAGCACAGCCGGCCACGAGAGGCAGGAGCATGCGGCACGACCAGCGCTGCTTTGGGCGGCTGGAGCAAGAAGACCAGAGGTTGAAGAAGCACTACGGTCGTTGGATGGACATCGTACGGTCACTGGAGCTAGAATCGTTCATATTGACTAAGTTGACAAAGCACTTCGTCCCCGTCAACTTAGTAGGCCCACAAGTCAGCCTCCCACCAAGGTGGGTCCCAGCTAGCCGGGGGAGTATTCATTTTTTTGTGCGCCATAAGGAGGCACTTCCGGTGGGTCCGAGCTGACAACGCGGGGAACGTTTTTTACGCGAAATACAGTGGCCCGTCCGGTGGGTCCCAGCAGTTAGGTGGAGGAATAATTATTTTCCGCATAATAAGGAGGCTCTTCCTTGCGGCTGCCGTGGACCCAGCTGTCAGCCTCTCCACGTACAGTACTCTTCTGATGGAAGTCGGTCGTTGACCACATTGACCACGCCGTGCCGAGAGCACCACGGCGGTGGACGACGGCGAGGCCTAGGAAGGGGACGACGCGGAGCCGGGCAAGACGCGGCACTGGATGCCCACGCGGAGAGGAGTACGAGCGTTCACTTGTTCGGCTGCGGTGTGAGGCTGCCGTCGCCGCAGAATAACAGGGGGTGTGGGTGATTGGAGGGATGGCCTGACCAGTGGTGGGAGTAGTATGGGGGCGGTGAGGCCTCCGCGGTAGCACAGCCGGCCACGGGAGGCAGGAGTAGGCGGCACGACCGGCGCTGCTTTGGGCGGCTGGAGCAAGAAGACCAGAGGTTGAAGAAGCACTATGGCCGTTGGATGGACATCATACAGTCACTGGAGTAGTGACTAAGTTGACAAAGCCCTCCGTCCCCGTCAACTTAGTAGGCCCACAAGTCAGCCCAACAATATGGTGGGTCCCAGCTAGCAGGGGGTATTCATTTTATGGGGCGTAATAAGGAGGCACTTCCTTGCATGCGAAGATATAGCTGGTGGGTCCGACTTGTCAGCGGGGGGAACATTTTTTTCACGAAATACAGAGGCCCTTCCTGTGGGTCCTAGCTGTCAGGTGGAGGAATCATTATTTTGCACGTAATGAGGAGGCATTTCTTTGCGTGCGGCCGTGGACCCAGCTGTCAGCCTCTCCACGTACAGTCCACTTCCGATGGATGTCGTTCATTGACCACGTTGACCAGGCCGCGCCAAGAGCACCAGGGCGGTGGACGACAGCGAGGCCTAGGAAGGGAACGACATGGAGCCAGGGAATACTCGGCAGTTGTTTCCCACGCGGAGGAATACGAGGGTTTACTGGTTCGTCTGCCGTCGCCGGAGAATAACAGCATGTGTGGGTGAGTAGAGGGATGGCTAGGCCAGCGATGGGAGTACGGTGGGGCGGTGAGGCCTACGCGGCAGCACAGCCGGCCGCGGGGAGGAGGGAGCAAGCTGTCGGAGTAAATGGCCACGGGTAGCCTAACCGACTCCCCCTGGCTCTTCGAAAAATTACCAGGCCATTCAAGCCTTCAAGCATACAAAGCATAGGGCCGCCATCCCCCGGCCGGCTATCCCCAGGGCCGACTCCCAGAAGGCGAACCAGTCTCAGAAACCTCCCCCAAGAATGATACGAGATAGCCGACTCCAGGGAGCCGGCCCCAAGAGGACCGAGTCCCAGAAGCCGGCCATGAAGAAAGCCGACTCCCGGAAGTCGACCATGAAGAAAGTCGGCTCCCAGAAGCCGGCCAAGACTGCACCCACAAAGACGGTACCCACATAACGGTGATAGGATGGGGCGTGGCCGCAGTACAGCCCACTACCCCCGAATCCGGAACAGGTATGGCCACAGGGCGCCGTACGGGCCAGCATCCCCCGTCCGGCGCGGCACTGTAGCCATGTTGGCCTCGATGTCACCCACGACAGGTGCCAGTACGGCCCGTGGGCGGCGGGCCCCTTTGCCAGAGAGACATCTGAAGACGGCCCGACCTCCTCTAGTCGGCCAGGGATGTGGTCGGCTCCCAATAGCCGGCTACCTCCCTCCCTCGAAGCATGCGCCCCATTAAGAAGACCAGACGAGGTATGGCTACAGTGAGAGCTCACAAGGCGGCGACACTGTAGCCACGCTTACCTCGACAGAGCCCTCGTCATCAGAGGTGAGGCAACAGTAACCAGCCGCCGACAAAGCCCCCAAGCGGTGGGGCCGGCGTGCCGGCCAAGAAGCCGGCAGCCGGCGGAACCCACCCGTTGGCGGGCCCCAATGACCGGTGGAGAAGCCGGCGAGCATAGACACTGATGGCTGGGACCCACGCCCAGCCGGATTATCATTGAACCCCTGGGGGTTGGCCTATATAAACCCCCCGGGACACCCATGCAAAGGGTTGATCTCATAGAGTTACACACACCACATAGAGAGAAAAGGAGAGCTAGCCTTGCCCTTCTTCTTCCTCTAACCAGGCAGCTCAAGGAGCACTTGTAGCTACTTGTATTGATCTAGTGATCATGCGGAGATCCCGCAGAACAAGACTAGGGGTGTTATCTCCACGGAGAGCCCCGAACCTGGGTAAGATCCGCCGGCGTGCATGTCTTCGCCTCATCCCATTTCCAGGCACCGGCGACGTCTTAGTGGCTCCCACAATGATAAGCCACCCGTTGGCATATGTCGCACCTACCACCCGACATTTGGCGCCCACCGTGGGGCCAGGTGCATCGTCGTCCGGAGACCTGTTCTGGACGGGAACCCTTTTTCTCCCCCGCGAGCGCAGCCTGCCTGCTGCACCCGATGGTGCTTGCCCCGACGTGCTACAAGGCGTTGACGACGCCTGCGCTGCGAGCTGCCTCGCCGATCTTCTTGGCGAGACTCACATCTCCGACGAGCCCGCGTCCGACGCGGGCACGGACTACCCCGAGAGTCGCCTCGTCAGCCTCCTCGACCAACTTCATGTCTCCAGCGAGCTTGCTGTAGACGTGGAGTCGGTCGGCTCCACCGACCCGATGCTTGTCGACTCCGACACGGCATCGCTCGACGCCTACCCCTCCGACATGGTAGTCTTCAACGACCCTCTCCCTCGAGCTGACAGCGGCAACATCGCTGTCATTGAGGTGCTGGTCATCAGCCACGCGCCGACTCGGGCGAGAACGCCCATGACGCCCTGCAAACGGCGATGCATGACTTGTCCGTCCCCATCCCGGCCGACACCGACGCCGAGACCCTGGAGGCACGCCGCCTGGCCCTCATCGCGGAGGGCCAGAAGATAGCCTCCATGAGACGCCTCACCGAGGCCCACCAGCGCGAAGTCGACCGCGCCGCCTTCGGTACGCTGCCTCATGGCGGGCCGAGCCGAGCCGGCTTCGTCAAAAAGCGCGGCGCAGCCATCGCCAGCATGCTGGGGGCAGACCCAGCCATCTACGCCACCCTGCTCGAGAATCTGCGAGCCGCTCAGGCGGCCGCTGAAGAGCTAAATGGGCTGGGGGCTGATGAGCTCCCCTACGTGACAAGGCGCATCCAGCAGCTGATCGACGCGGCCGCAGAACGGCATGAAGCCGGCACCCGCGCTGAGAGTCCTCCCCCACGCCGAGAGCATGCCGCGACATCCCGGTCGCCGACTGCGAGCGGCGCCCGCGCAAGAAAAGATAAGGAGCCGGCTGCTAGCCGCAGCCGGACTCGGATCACCATCGAGCGCGACGCGGAAGGCCGCCCTCGAGCGGTGGAGCGCCAAGGCAATCCGCCTCCTCCCCCGAATCGGGGGGAGAGATATCCCACCCCGCCGCCTGTCACACATCCGACCCTCGGTGGCCGACTAGGCCACCGCGACGGAGTCGGCGAGAACGACACCCGCCACCGGATCGACCGCCTAGCTCGATCCCTGGTGCTAAAAGAAGAAGTCGATGTCGGCCCGCCATGCTTTGGCCCCCGCATCCGCGACGAGCCCTTCCCCAAAGGGTTTTTGCTCCCCAGAGACAAGCCCAAGTACAACGGCTCTGTGAAGCCGGAAGATTGGCTCATCGACTACTCCACCGCTGTCAGCATAGCGAACGGCAACAGGCGCGTAGCCGTGAAGTACGTCCCTCTCATGCTGCAAGGCACGGCACGCACCTAGCTCAACAGCCTCAGGCCCTACAGCGTCAACAGCTGGCTAGACTTCACGAAAGTCTTCGTCCGCAACTTCACCAGCACGTACAAGCGGCCTCCGAAGCACCGCCAGCTCTCCCTATGCGTCCAAGGGCCCGACGAGTCGACCCGCGACTACCTCACGCGGTGGGCCGAGCTCCGCAACTCCTGCGAGGGGGTGCACGAGGTGCAGGCCATCGAATACTTCACCGCCGGGTGCCGAGAGGGCACCCTCCTCAAGCACCGACTCCTCTACGATGAGCCGGCTACCCTCGACGAGCTGCTGGTCATTGCAGACAAGTACGCCACAGCTGACTCCTCGATGAAGGCCGAGCTCTGAGTAGGCGCCTCCGGGAAGGTGCTCGCTCCGGCTCCTAAGACGCCGGCGGGCGACTCCAATCGGCGCCCCTACCAGAATGACCACAAGCGCAAGGCCCCCAATGCCGCCTTCCACCAGTCGGCAGGTGGCCACGGTCGAAGACGAGCAGCCCGAAGAGCGGCCCGCTCCCAAGAAGAAGGGCGGCAGGCCGGCTTGGCAGCCGGCCTTCTCCTATGAGCAGACTCTCGATGCCCCCTGCAAATTCCACTGGCTCACCCGGATCTCCAAGGAAGAGGGGCTGGTGCCGCCTCCAGCCCCCCAGCAGCCGGCTGCTCGACCAGCAGTCAAAGCCATTCAGGATGAGTTCCCTGATGAGCACGCCACCTACGTCGTCTTCACAAGCTAGGTTGAAGACAAGCGCAGCCGGCGCCAACAGCACCAAGAGGTCAATGCAGTCGCCTCCAGCAACCCCGAGTTCATGCATTGGTCCGAAAGGCCTATCAGCTAGAGCCGGGCCGATCACCGAGAGGTGATGCCGTCTCCTGGCTCCTACGCATTGGTGCTGGATGTCACCCTCGCAACAGAGAGGAGGGCTGCCCGATTCTCCCGTGTTCTGATTGATGGCGGAAGCAGTATCAACATACTGTACCGCGACATCATGGAGAAGTTGAACCTCAAGGCGAAGCAGCTCATGCCAAGCCGGACCGTTTTCCATGGCATCGTACCCGGCCTGTCCTGTTCCCCAATCGGCAAGATCAAGATGGATGTCCTCTTCGGAGACAAGGATCACTTTCGCCGAGAAGCAATCTGGTTCGAGTTGTGGCCAAGGAGAATGATGCGGAGGGCTCCTTCCAGCCGGCCAAGGAGATGAAGAAGATACCTTTGGACCCGGAGAACCCGGAGAGGTTTGCAGTCATCGGTGCAAACCTGGACAGTAAATAGGAAGGCGAGCTCGTCAACTTCCTCCGTGAGAATCAGGATATCTTTGCATGGTCCCCAAAGGACATGCCGGGTGTTCTGAAGGATTTCGCCGAGCACAAGTTACACGTACGAGCCGACACGAAGCCGGTCAAACAGCCTCTCCGCCGACTGTCAGAAGAGAAGAGAAGAATCGTAGGAGAAGAGATAGCCCGGCTCCTTGCCGCCGGCTTTATTATGGAAGTGTTTTTTCCAGAGTGGCTTGCCAACCCAGTCTTGGTGTTGAAGAAGAATAACAAATGGCGTATGTGTATAGACTACACTAGCCTCAACAAGGCCTGCCCTAAAGATCCGTTTGCTCTGCCACGGATTGATCAAGTAATAGACTCCACAGCCGGATGCGAGCTGTTGAGTTTTTTGGATGCCTACTCAGGATACCACCAAATTAAGTTGGACCCAGCAGACCGCCTGAAGACCGCCTTCATCACACCATTCAGAGCTTTCTGTTACCTAACTATGACATTCGGCCTGAGGAATGCCGGTGCCACTTTTCAGCGTTGCATGCAGAAATGCCTCCTCAAGCAACTTGGTAGAAATGCCCACGACTACGTAGACGATATTGTGGTGAAGACAGAAAAGCGCGGCACCCTGCTGAAAGACCTTAAAGAAACATTTGCCAACTTGCGCCGATTCCAGATCAAGCTCAACCCCGAGAAATGCGTGTTCGGAGTGCCAGCCGGCCAGCTTCTAGGCCTTCTGGTCTCCGAACGCGGCATTGAGTGCAACCCTATGAAGATCAAGGCCATTGAGAGAATGGAGATTCCCACCAAGTTGCGGGACGTTCAGAAGTTCACAGGGTGCCTGGCCTCCCTAAACCGCTTTATCAGCCGGCTAGGAGAGAAGGCTCTCCCCCTGTACCGACTCATGAAGAAATCCACTCATTTCGAGTGGAATGACCAAGCAGACCAAGCCTTCCATGAGTTGAAGAAGATGCTGATCACTCCACCTGTCCTGGCGGCGCCGACTGAGAAGGAACCCACGCTCCTCTACATTGCCGCCACTAGCCGAGTGGTCAGTACAGTCATCATGGTCCAGCGCCCAGAAGAAGGTCGAGCCCAGCTAGTCCAGAGGCCGATATATTATCTAAGTGATGTACTATCCAGCAAAAGCAAAACTACCCACACTACCAGAAGATGTGTTATGGAGTATAATTCGCCGCCAAGAAACTGAAGCCCTACTTTCAAGAGCATCCCATCACGGTCCTGTGCACCGCCCCGCTTGCCGAGATCATAGGCAGCCGGGATGCATCCGGCTGGGTGGCTAAATGGGCCATTGCGCTGGCACCCTACACAATTTTCTATCAGCCCCGCACTGCCATCAAGTCCCAAGCGTTGGCCGACTTCCTCGTCGACTGGGCCGAGACCCAGTAGCTACCGCCGGCTCCCGACTCTACTCACTGGCGGATGCACTTCGACGGGTCCAAGATGCGCACCGGCCTGGGAGCCGGCATCGTCCTCACCTCTCCCAAAGGCGACAAGCTCAGATACACGCTGCAAATCCACTTTGCCGCCTCCAACAACGTGGCTGAGTACGAGGCATTCATCCACGGGCTCCTGCTAGCCAAAGAGCTCGGCATACGCCGGATCCTGTGTTATGGCGACTCAGACTTGGTGGTCCAGCAGTCATCTGGCGACTGGGACACCAAGGATGCAAACATGGCGAGCTATCGATTCCTCGTCCAGCAGATCAGTGGGTACTTCGAAGGGTGCGAGCTCCTTCACGTGCCACGGGCCGACAACGACCAAGCAGATGCCGTGGCACGGATCGGCTCCACCCGACAGGCTATACCAACCGGTGTGTCTCTCCAGCGCCTCCTCAAACCATCCATCAAGCCGTCTACAGAGTCGGACTCTATCTTTGTACCGCTCGCCCCTGAGGCAGCCGGATCCGACTTGAGGAACCCAGCAGGCGGCTCGAGGACTTCGACAAGCGACTCGGGGACTGCCGTAGTCGCACCCGGCTCGGGGACTTTAGAACCCGGCCCGGGGACTGCAGCAGTCGGCCCGGGGACTGCAGCGACACAAGAAGCGGTGGACGACTCCAGTTCCCCACCACCCAACCCACCCACCCGAGTCACAGTGGCCGTACTGACAGTAGAAGAAGTCACAGCTCCATCATGGGCCCAGCCCATCCTCAACTTCCTAGTCAACAGAGAGCTGCCGACTGATGAGACCTCGGCAAGACTAGTGCAACGCCGAGCCAGAGCATATGCAATAATAAACAGAGAACTAGTCCAGCGCAGCGTCACTGGAGTCTTCCAGCGCTGCGTCGAGCCAGAGAAAGGTGTGGCAATCCTCAAGAATATCCACCAAGGCGAATGCGGCCACCACGCAGCCTCAAGATCACTTGTGGCCAAAGCTTTCCGCCATGGTTTCTTTTGGCCGACTACTTTGGAAGATGCCAAAGAGATAGTCCAAAGCTGCAAAGGTTGCCAAGTCTTCAGTTCCAAGCAACACCTGCCGGCTTCTACACTCAAGACCATTCCCCTCACCTGGCCCTTTGCCGTCTGGGGGCTGGACATGGTGGGCCCATTCAAGACAGCCCGCGGCGGCTTGACACATCTGCTTGTCGCCGTGGACAAATTTACCAAGTGGATCGAAGCGAAGCCGATCAAGAAGCTGAACGGGCCGACTGCCGTGACATTCATTGCCGACATCACTACTCGGTATGGAGTGCCGCACAGCATCATCACCGACAACGGCACAAACTTTGCCAAAGGAGCACTGGCACGTTTCTGCGCGGCACAGGGCATCCGACTGGACTTAGCGTCCGTTGCCCACCCGCAGTCAAATGGCCAGGTCGAGCGAGCAAACGGACTCATCCTCTCCGGCATCAAGCCCCGATTTGTCGTACCACTGGAGCGATCGGCCGGCTGCTGGCTCGATGAGCTACCGGCTGTCCTCTCGAGTCTGCGTACTACCCCAAACAAGTCAACCGGCTTCACTCCGTTCTTCCTTGTATATGGTGCCGAGGCTGTCATCCCAACTGACATCGAGTTCGACTCGCCTCGGGTCACCATGTACACGGAGGCGGAGGCCAAGGAAGCGTGAGAAGACGGCGTCGACCTGCGGGAAGAAGATCGGCTGTTAGCACTCAGCTGGTCTGCCATCTACCAGCAGGGTTTGCGCCGTTACCACAACCGAAAGGTCATGCCAAGATCTTTCCAAGAGGGCGACCTTGTGCTTCGGCTGATCCAGCGAACAGCCGGCCAGCACAAGCTCTCGGCCCCTTGGGAAGGCCCTTTCGTCATCAGCAAGGCACTAGGCAACGACTCCTACTACCTGATCGACGCACAGAAGCCAAGAGCACGCAAGAGGGATAATTCCGGCAAGGAGTCGGAACGACCATGGAACGCCAACCTCTTGAGAAGATTTTACAGTTGAAAGCATTATGTATCATGCTACCCTTTTTTGTATTAAACATGAGACAAACGGGCCCCCCGAGGAGCACTCGGGGACTGCCCTCCTTTATCTAAGAATGACGAGCGTCATACTCATGAATGTATTATTACATTTTATTTTCTATCTGGCACCGGGTTCGACTAGTCGGCCCAGGGACTGGCCGCCTTAAGTTATATTAAAAGTTTTACCTGAAGTCAGACAAGTAGTGTGCCGGCACCCGAGGCCTCTCTTGTTGAAAGTCGCAGCTCGAAGAACCGACTGTCCGACTGGCAAGAGCCAAAGGCAGAAAGGATGCCCACATGAAAAACGGCTAAGGACTAACAAACTTATATAACGTAAAGACGGCCTCCAACCACGCCTGCCGGCTGTCAAAACAGCCGGCTGGCCGGCCTCCCAATCACTTCGCTATAATCCAACAAAGCTAGAGTACTTGCCCTCCCAAGCACTTCCCCAGCCACAGATTGCAGAGCAGCTGTCCGGCTGGGAAGACGGCGACAAAGGGAGGGCGGCAAAGGAAACAGCAGAAGGATGAAAAGCAAAGAACAAGGGAAAGCCAAACGCATGCATAATTATATTTACGCATAAGGCCCCAAACAGGCCGGCAGTCAATACAGTTTGAATACACCCCCAGTGGGTGGAATTGTGCAAACTTAACAAAATACTGTTGCAAGAGTGGTAAAACAGGAAAATACAGGCAGCAGACTAGACTAAGGGCGCAGTGTGGGATCCGGGTTGGTCGGTGGAGACGGCGCCACTGGCTGGAGGAGTGGCCGGCTGGCGGGTCTCGGCTTGATCATCGCCGGCTGCAGGCGGTGCACCCGCGCGTGCCTTGTTGCTGGAGGCACGGTCAAGCTGAGGCTGACCGGCCGCTCCACCATCTGGCCTGGCGTCTTCACCCTCCTCCTCCTCGCCCTCGTCGCTGGAGTCGATCTCCTCCGCCGAGTCCTCGCCGTCTGCCGGGTTCAGCCCGAACCACTCCTCTGGCTGGGCAATGCCGTTGTCGTCCACCTCAGGAGCGAAGACGCTGGTGTCAGTGTAGTCGGCGATCGCCGAAGCCCACTGGATGATAGCCGGCCGCCAGGTGGCCAGCTGGTCCAGACTCAGCTCGGGATACCAGGCCTTGGCGAACTGGCGCTGGACCGAGCCGCAGAAGCCTTCCAGGACTCGAAACGGCCGACCGCCACCTCCAGCCAGTCGGCAGTCCGACTGGGGGTGCAGGGAATCACCTCACCAGGCCAGAGGGCGGCTAACACTTGCGCCCCAACACGCTGAAGCCGGCGGAGCATGCGGTGAGCCGGCTGAAGGCGGGCTTGAATCGCCAAGAGCTGCTACTCCAGCGACCGGCGAGCGTTTGGCGCGATCTCGGCGCCAACCTGCCTCCGTGCCTTGCGGTGGGCCTCGACGACCTGGTTGGCGGCGGTAGAGTAGCCAGGGAAGTACTCTGCGCAAACAAGAAAGAGAAAGAAGAGAAAAACACCAAGTCAGAAAATGAGCTAAAACGGCAAGCGGCAAGCAAGGATGAAGAGGAAGGCGGCCTACCGTCAACCAAGTCTTCGATCTGGCCATAGCCGTTGATGAGCGTCTGCTTCACTTCGCCCCAGCTGGCCGCCTCTATCTCATACTCGGCTTGGAAGGCGGCCTCGCTGTCCTGCACCGCCTTCAGAGCCGCCTTGTGGCTCTTCTCCTGGTCGGCCAACCTCTTGGCCAGGCGGTCACGCTCCTGCGCCAAGGCGGCAAACTCGGCCTCCTTAGCGCGGAGGGCGGCCTGAGCCCCGCCCAGCTGTTCCCTCAGACTGGCTTTGGCCGCTGCAGGGATGGCAGAAAAGAAAGAAGCAATAAGGAAGATCTGACCCGACTGCTCAGCAGTCGACCCGAATCTCGGGGACTACACCCAGTGGGTGCGCTGACGCGCCCCCACGTGAGATAAAAGACGAAGCACTCACCCCGGCTCTCAGATAGGTCAGCAGTCTTCTGGGTCAGCTCCCGAGCCTGGGAGTTGAAGGCAGCCGCGCGGAGGTTGTGGTAATCCTGCAAGTCAGGCAGAGGAGCTAATGAGAACAAGAATAGCAAAACAAGGCGCGCTAAGAAGTTCCAAGCCGCCTGCTCTGCAGCCGACTCGAAACTCGGGGACCACACCCAGTGGGTTCGCTGACGCGCCCCCATGGAAGAAACCAAGATCAAAAGAGCAAAAATAAGAAGACTAACCCGAATGGCCACCCGCGTGGCAAGGAACTCGTCATTATATTTCCTCAGCGCCGCAGCCTGGGCCTGAAGCCGGTTCCAGACGTCCTGCGCTGCCACGTTTACCACAGCCGTCCCTCCACCCGGCGTCCACCCCGAGCTGGCGCTGGCCGCCTCCATGTCCCGGGCCGACGAGGTGGAGCCCGCGGCCTTCCCCGTGCGCTGGCGCGAGGGCGACTGGACCAACAGATCCGTCTTCACGGCCGGCTCGCCCCCGGCCGATTGCGCAGGCGGCAAGTTAGGGTGGCTGCCTTGGGTCGCCCCAGTCGGTGGGGCCGGTGCCGCCTCCCTCTCCGGGACGACGACGTCGTCCTCTCTCTCCAATCCCGGCTGGTCGCCACCGGCTTCCTCTGGCGGGGCCTCTGGGGCCTCAGGAACCGCGACGCGCATAGGGGTGATGAGCAAGGCCCCCTCCGCCATCGCCGCGGCCGCAGCCCCCGCTTGGGCCTTGGCCGCCGCGTCGGCATGCGCCTTCGCCGCCTCCTCCTCCTGTGCCGCCTTGGCGGCAGCCGCCCTCAACTCCTCCGCCTCCCGCTCCTCCCGCGCGTTTCGCTCCATCGCCGCCTGAAGCACGGCACGGGGGCCATGCGGCGGGTGCTC
This sequence comes from Triticum aestivum, assembly GCF_018294505.1. Classification (NCBI taxonomy): domain Eukaryota; kingdom Viridiplantae; phylum Streptophyta; class Magnoliopsida; order Poales; family Poaceae; genus Triticum; species Triticum aestivum. Next base: position 212,185,397 of record NC_057802.1, on the reverse strand, counting down.
CCGGATCCTCCCGGCGATCCAACGACGGAGGCGGAAGCAACCCGCTCGAGCGAAAGTGGAGCCCTGATTGTTTGAGAAAGGACAAGGATTCAGAAACTACCAAAGAAAAAAAGAAGAAAGAAGGCACAAAGGAGTATCCACTTACGCCGACACCGTCTGCGGCTGCTTCACCACCTTGCGGAAGCGGGCCGCCTTCGCGGCCGCCTCATCCCGCCTGGTCGCCACCGCCCCGCCCTTGGGCTTCTTCGGCCGACCGCCGAACAAGCCCGACGCGGCACGACGCTTCTGCCCGCCGCCTCGAGCAGGCGGCGCGGCGGAGGAACCCGCGCCGTGGCCAGACCCCGGCTGGCGGCGTGGGACGACTTCCGCCTCGTCGTCATCCGGCCAGTCGTCGAAGCTGGCTCCAAGACCGAAGCCGCCTTCTTCGCCGCCGGCTTCGCCGCCACCCGTCTCGGTGTTGTCCTCCATGCCCGCCGCCCCCAAGTCGTAGTCCTCCAGGTCATGTTCCGCCCGGTCGGGGAGGAATCGGCGCTCCGTCTCCGACCCGGCTGCAGGTCGAAGGAGAGAGCTCTGCCAAGGCACCCCGACTGGTCAGAGACGGCCAGAAGGAATTTGGCAACAAAACTAAGGAAAGAAAAGGAAAGAGAAAACATACCGTGGGCGGAGGATGCGCACGGGAATATGGCTCCTTGCCAAACCGCCACTCTGCGGAGAGCTTGTAGTTCGCAAGGTAATTCACCATGTGGGCCACCTCGTCGTGCGGCATGTCCTTGGTGCACATCCGGCTCGGATCGAGCTGGCCGCTCATCTGACAGATCAGGTGAGGGCGGCTCTGAAGCGGAAGCACCCGGCACACGACGAAGGCGGCTAGCAAGTCGGACCTAGTCAGGCCCTCCGACTGGATCATCACCCACAGTCGGGCGACGGCCGCGGCTCTAGCCGTCGTCAGCGACACGGCCCGATAGGACCAGTGGGGCCGCCTCCCAGCTTGCGGGCCGGCTACGTAAGCCGGCAAGTTGACGTAGTCGCCTTGCGGGGCGACGTTCTTCACGTAGAAATAGGACTTCTGCCAGCGCTTCACCGACTGGATTAACGTGATGACGGGAAGGGGTTGTCGGCCGCCGGCCTCCGCATCGCGATGAAGGCGCCGCTCTGGGCCGGCACGCCCTGCATGCGGGTGCCCAGCTTAGATTGGAAGAACTCCCCTAGAGCTCGAGGGTGGGAAGAACGCCAAGGAAGCCTTCGCACAAGGTGATGAAGGCAGACAGCACCACCACCGTGTTTGGAGTGAGGTGGTGTGGCTGGAGTTGATAGAAGTCGAGGAAGGAGCGGAAGAAAGCGCTCGCCGGCAAGCCGATACCGCGCAGGAAATGCGAGCGGAAGACTACCCGCTCGCTTTCCTCTGGCTCCGGCATGATCTCCCTCGCAGGCGCGAGACGGACCCGCACCTGGTCCGCGCCGGGCAACCGCCGCGTCTTGCGAAGGAACTCGATGTGGTCCGTGTGGACGTTGGAGCCGTCCCAGTCCCCGCCGTACTGCATGGTGGCGAGAAGCTAGCAAGGAAGAGTGCGGCGGCGGAGAAAGCATAGCCCTGCGGCGGCAGAGCTGCGGGGCAGAGTGTGGAATGGTGGGACGGCGCGGCGGCGAGGCGCTGCTGTGAGGGAAAGCAGGAGGAAGAAGATGGCGGATAGGAGAGGAGCGTGCGAGCGCCTGCCGCTTCCCCTCCTCCCCCTACTTATAGCCTCGTGCGGGGAAGCCGAGAAGGCGAGGCGTGGGGAGGAGCGTGGGATTAACTACGCCCACTCCCCCACGTCCCGCGATTATTGCGCCCTACGGCGTGCGGAAACCGTCGCCAGAAGACGTGCGGATGGCTTTGGGCCGCAAAGAATCCGCACCTGGGCCTAGGCGTAGGAGTGGTGGGCCCTTGGCCTGCGGTGACGTCTTGTCGCGCGCGTGGGTTGGCAGGCTCTCTTCAGCCAGGGGACGCCACGTGGTTCGCAGGCGGCGAGCGGCCGGCCCGCAGCCCGGCGCGCGCGCCAACAGACTCCCGCCTTCCGACTTTAAAAATTTCGCCAAGACGGCGCGCCCAACCGAAGCCGGCTCCTAGCCGCTGTCTCGTCAAGATAAGAAGCTGACCAAGCTTCTCGACCTCCACTCAGCCTCGAAGCCCAACCAGCTTCGGGGACTACTATCGATGTAAATGGCCACGGGTAGCCTAACCGACTCCCCCTGGCTCTTCGAAAAATTACTAGGCCATTCAAGCCTTCAAGCATACAAAGCATAGGGCCGCCTTCCCCCGGCCAGCTATCCCCAGGGCCGACTCCCAGAAGGCGACCCAGTCTCAGAAACCTCCCCCAAGAAAGATACAAGATAGCCGACTCCAGGGAGCCGGCCCCAAGAGGACCGACTCCCAGAAGCCGGCCATGAAGAAAGCCGACTCCCGGAAGCCGGCCATGAAGAAAGTCGGCTCCCAGAAGCCGGCCAAGACTGCACCCACAAAGACTGTACCCGCATAACAGTGATAGGACGGGGCGTGGCCACAGTACAGCCCACTACCCCCGAATCCCGGAACAGGTATGGCCATAGGGCACCGTATGGGCCAGCCATCCCCGTCCGGCGTGGCACTGTAGCCATGTTGGCCTCGATGTCACCCACGACAGGTGCCAATACGGCCCGTGGGTGGCGGGCCCCTTTGCCAGAGAGACATCTGAAGACGGCCCGGCCTCCTCTAGTCAGCCAGGGATGTGGCCGGCTCCCAATAGCCGGCTACCTCCCTCCCTCGAAGCATGCGCCCCATTAAGGAGACAAGACGAGGTAAGGCTACAGTGAGAGCTCGCAAGGCGGCGACACTGTAGCCACGCTTACCTCGACAAAGCCCTCGTCATCAGAGGCGAGGCAACAGTAACCAGCCGCCGACAAAGCCCCCAAGCGGTGGGGCCGGCGTGCCGGCCAAGAAGCCGGCAGCCGGCGGGACCCACCCGTCGGCGGGCCCCAATGACCGGTGGAGAAGCCAGCGAGCATAGACACTGACGGCTGGGACCGCGCCCAGCCGGATTACCATTGAACCCCTGGGGGTAGGCCTATATAAACCCCCCGGGACACCCATGCAAAGGGTTGATCTCATAGAGTTACACACACCACATAGAGAGAAAAGGAGGGCTAGCCTTGCCCTTCTTCTTCCTCTAACCAGACAGCTCAAGGAGCACTTGTAGCTACTTGTATTGATCTAGTGATCATGTGGAGACCCCGCATAGCAGGACTAGGGGTGTTATCTCCACGGAGAGCCCCGAACCTGGGTAAGATCCGCCGGCGTGCATGTCTTCGCCTCATCCCGTTTCCAGGCACCGGCGACGTCTTACTGGCTCCCACAGTGATAAGCCACCCGTTGGCATATGTCGCACCTACCACCCGACACAAGCAGTCCCGCCGGCGCTTGTTTGAGCAGCTGGAGTAGGAAGAGCAGAGATTGAAGAAGCACGACGGCCGTTGGATGGACATCCAACAGTCAGTGCTTGTGCGTCAACCTTTTTTTAGGAAAGCCTCAATTCTGTGGAAAACAGCATATAGCCCATCTACCATTATTTCTAATAATTTACAGCCCATTTTCTAATTCTGAAGGGTTTTTTTGGAGCCCATATTCTTTTTGTTAGCATTACAGCCAAAATTGTGGCCACGGTTAAAAAATTATACGAAATTTTGCATATTTCGGCGCGGTCCGAATTGTTTTTAATCCCGAAATTTCGACTCACATTCAAACTAATTTTAAAAATAAATGTATATCAATATAAAATCCAACAAATTCTCCACGCATAAAAATTAATGTAATTTAAAATATTGAAATGAAAAAAAAGATATTTGAAACTAATTGCCGGTTTGATGTGTTTAAAAAATGTACAGCCCATTTCTCATTACTGATGGGCCATTTTCCCGGCCAGCCGAATGAAAGCTCCCCTCGTCTTGAAAGATTTGCAGCCCAACAGGCCTGACAAAGCAACTTACTTGGCAAATCACAAAAAAACTGGGCTGTGGCCGTGGACCCAGCTGTCAGCCTCTCCACGTACAGTACTCTTCCGATGGAAGTCGTTCCTTGACCACGTTGACCACGCCGCGCGGAGAGCACCACGGCGGTGGACGACGGCGAGGCCTAGGAAGGGGACTACGCGGAGCCGGGGAAGACGCGGCAGTGGAAGCCCGCGCGGAGAGGAGTACGAGGGTTCACTGGTTTGGCTGCAGTGTGAGGCTGTCGTCGCCGTAGGGCCTGGCTAGCGGTGGGAATAGTAGGGGCGGTGAGGCCTCTGTGGCAGCACAGCCGGCCACGGGAGGCAGGAGCATGCGGCACGACCGGCGCTGCTTTGGGCGGCTGGAGCAAGAAGACCAGAGGTTGAAGAAGCACTATGGCCGTTGGATGGACATCGTACGGTCACTGGAGCTAGAATCTTTCATCTTGACTAAGTTGACAAAGCCCTTCGTCCCCGCCAACTTAGTAGGCCCACAAGTCAGCCTCCCACCAAGGTGGGTCCCAGCTAGCCGGGGGAGTATTCATTTTTTTGTGCGTAATAAGGAGGCACTTCCGGTGGGTCCGAGCTGACAGCGGGGGGAACGTTTTTTTTAGCGAAATACAGTGGCCCGTCCGGTGGGTCCCAGCAGTAAGGGGAAATGATTTTTTTCGCAAAATACTGGTGGCCCGTCCGGTGGGTCCCTACTATCAGGTGGAGGAATAAATATTTTCCGCGTAATAAGGAGGCTCTTCCTTGCGTGTAACACCCACGATGCGGCTATATCTCCCACGTGTCGAGGCACGACTTAGAGGCATAACCGCATTGTGGTTTTGTCGCAAGAAGGGTCATCTTCACACAATCTCATGTAATGAACAAGACTGGGATAAAGAGTTGGCTTACAATCGCCACTTCACACAATACATAAATAGAACATACATCATTCAGAGATACACACATAGGTCCGACTACGGAACCAAAATAAAAGAAGACAACCCAACTGCCAGATCCCCGATCGTCCCAACTGGGCTCCACTACTGATCAAAAGAAAAGAAACAACACAACGAACAAGATCTTCATCGAGCTCCCACTTGAGCTCGGTTGCGTCGCCTGCACTGGTATCATCGGCACCTGCAACTGTTTGGGAAGTATCTGTGAGTCACGAGGACTCAGCAATCTCACACCCGCGAGATCAAGACTATTTAAGCTTATAGGAAAGGATGGGGTAATGAGGTGGAGCTGCAGCAAGCACTAGCATATAAGGTGGCTAACATACGCAAATAAGAGCGAGAAGAGAAGCAAAGGAACAGACGTGAACTAGCAATTACCAAGAAGTGACCCTGAACTCCTACTTACGTCAAACATAACCCAAAAACCGTGTTCACTTCCCGGACTCCGCCAAGAAGAGACCATCACGGCTACACACGCGGTTGATGTATTTTAATTAAGGTCAAGTGACAAGTTCTCTATAACCGGATATTAACAAATTCCCATCTGCCACATAACCGCGGGCACGGCTTTCGAAAGATAATACCCTGCAGGGGTGTCCCAACTTAGCCCATCATAAGCTCTCACGGTCAACGAAGGATAAACCTTCTCCCAGAAAGACCCGATCAGTCTCGGAATCCTGGTTTACAAGTAAAACAAGACCAGCAAAGCCGCCCGGATGTGCCGACAAATCCCGATAGGAGCTGCACATATCTCGTTCTCAGGGCACACCGGATAAGTCAAGCTACGAGTAAAACCAGACCTCGAGTTTCCCCAAGGTGGCCCTGCAGGCTGCTCGGTTCGGACCAACACTCGAAGGAGCACTGGCCCGGGGGGTTTAAAATAAAGATGACCCTTGAGTCTCCAGAACCCAAGGGAAAAAGGCTTAGGTAGGCAGATGGTAAAACCAAGGTTGGGCCTTGCTGGAGGAGTTTTATTCAAAGCGAACTGTCAAGGGGGTCCCATAAATCACCCAACCGCGTAAGGAACGCAAAATCAAGGAACATAACACCGGTATGACGGAAACTAGGGCGGCAAGAGTGGAACAAAACACTAGGCATAAGGCCGAGCCTTCCACCCTTTACCAAGTATATAGATGCATTAATAATATAAGAGATATGGTGATATCCCAACATAAACATAATCCAACATGGAGCAATCTTCATCTTCACCTGCATCTAGAGATGCTATAAGAGGGGCTGAGCAAAAGCGGTAACATAGCCAAACAACGGTTTGCTAGGAAGGGTGACAAAGGTTAGAGGTTCATGGCAATATGGGAGGCATGAAATAGCATGTGGTAGGTAGCGCTGCATAGCAATAGAGCGAACAACTAGCAAGCAAAGATAGAAGTGATTTCGAGGGTATGGTCATCTTGCCTGAGATCCCGCAAGGAAGAAGAACGAGTCCATGAAGAAGACAAGCGGACGTAGTCGAACGAATCCTCACAACTCCGGAACGAAACCGAAGCTAACGAGAGAAGCAACCCGGAAAGAAACAAACAACATAGTAAACAACCACCACATACACATGGCATGATGCAAAACAAATATGATGCATGTCCGGTTTAAATATGCATGGCATGGCAAAGTGCAACAAACAATACTACAAGTTAAGTGGAGCTCAATATGCAACGAGTTGCATATTGACGAAACACCACATTTAATTATTTAGTTCTCTCTCATTTATGTGTCCAACAATATTAAATGTTATTAACCATGGCAAGAGGTGAAGCATATGGAAACTACCTATTTAGGCAATTTAAATGAGGCCGGAACAACAAACAATAATTCCGGAAAATCCTCATGCCATTTAGCAATTTTAAAGCGAACATCAATTTTAGACATCTTAAATGTTGTTATCATGATGCGAATGACAGATGTAAGGTTTAAGCAATTTTATGAAAATGTTGACATGAAGATGATTAGGAGCATTTGTCGCCGTGGTGGAAGAAAGGGGTGCCACGGCAACGAATCCGAAAATGATGCCACGGCAACATATCGGTTCCGGTAGCTCATGGAGATACCGGTGCAAAAGGAAGTGTGGCGTGAGGTTGTCATGCAAGATGGTGGGGTGATCCCGGTTACCGGGTGTCCCACAAGACGGTGGCAAGGAAACGAGGAACGCGCAAAGACAACTCGAACACGATGCAAACACGGGCATCTCATACAACACATGCATTCGTTCACGGGCGTCGTCTCGGCGGTTATACCTTCGAAGCGTGCATTTCGGAGTGGCTCGGGTTCGACGGTAGTGGGAGTAGTTGTTCACGGGTCGCCGAGGGAAGTAGTGGTACACGGCAACGGTAGTGGTACACGTTTTCGTAAATGTTCGGGGTCGTCGGTAGAGGTACTTGACGTCCACGGGGTCGACGCTAGAGTTACCCACGTTGTCGGGGTACTTGTTGTTCCGGGCTTGGCGTCCGTAGATGTACACGGCAATCGTAGTGGTACTTGGCGGTTTCGTGTAGTCGAACTTGACGATCCAAGGGGTACTTGGCGCATCACCGGATATTTGTACACTTGTCGGAGAGAATCTTGGCGCAACCAAAACGAAGCAACACAAAACATCACAAGGCCTCGGGATGCCAGCAGCAAGGAGGCGACGGTGGTCTAGCAGCAACAGCAAGGGCGTCGGGGAGGTGATGGCCGGGACGGAGGGAAGCGTGCGGCGAAGGTTCACCAACGAGAGGGTGCTGGTCGTGGTCGCCGGCGATGGAGGCGGAGCAGAGGACAGGCGAAGCAGGAGGTTGGGCGCGCGGCGCTCGCCCGCAGAAGCGACGGGGCCCTGGCACGAGACGGTGATGAAGAGGAGGTCGCAGGGAGAGCTGCTGGAGGCGGATGCAGAAGGCCACGGCAGCGGCGGCTACTGGCGTGGTGGGGTCCTAGCGTGGCGTCAGCGAGAGGGCGAGGAGCAGGAGACGGCGTAGACGAAGTCGGTGAGGAAGTTCGCGAGGCAGGGGCACCGGAGTTGGCCTCCAGTGGCAGCGCGGGAGGAGGCTCGCGAGGAGGCAGAGGGAGGACGCGGTGATGGCGGAGCTCGAAGCGGGATGGTGGAGGTCGGGGAACGGCGCGACGGCCAGCTCCCGGGGCACGGGGCTGGACGCGAGCAGACGCGCGAAGCCGGCGAGGTCGGGGTCGAGCAGAGCAGCAAGGCGGCAGCGGGGCTTGACGAGTCCAGGCTCGGGGCGGCGGAGCGGAGGGCTCGGGGCGCCGGCCGTGGAGCTTGACGGGCGGCGACGCCATGGGAGCGAGGAGGAGGTCGGCGCCATGAGAGCGAGGGGAGGGAGGAGCGCGAGGGAGGAGAGGGGATCGGGCAAGAGGCGACGGCAGAGGGAGAGATGGGGAATAGATCGGCTAGGGTTTGGCTTAGGTGGGCCGCGGGGATGGGCCTTCGGGCGGCGGCTACAGGATGGGCCGGCCTGGGAGGCTGGCTGGGCTCTCTCTCTCTCTCCCTTATTTCTTTGGCAGAAAAGAAATAGAGAAAAGGAAAAGAAAGAGAGGGTTAGAGAAAGAATTTGCGCATGCGAACAATTTTCCCGGACTCACAAAAATGCGCTTGATCCAGGAAAAATAGAAGTGGCCTGATTGGACGATATAAATTTAAATGATTTGAAGGAAGTGAGGGTTGGGAAGGTCCAAAAATGTTCGGATTTTTGGTGGAGCTCCGGAATAATATGAAAAAAATATGATGCAAGGTTGGAGACCAAGAATTAAGATAACAAAGGCATTGGGATATTTGCAAGTGTGTTCCGGTTAATTCCAAACTAAAGGAATATTTATAATATAGCTCCCTAATATTGGGAGGATATGTTCTAAAGAGAAGTCACCCTTCCCTCGATTTAAATAGATCGAAGATCCATGCAATTTATTTAGTTGAGTTTAAAAAATTAATGACATGATGGCATGATGACATGATGCAATGCAAAAATAAAAGAGCAAGCACAAAAGAAACACACGGCGATCACGAAAATAAGGAAGTCTTCTGGAGCGTCGGTCTCGGGGCGTCACAACACTCCACCACTATGGGAGGATCTTGTCCCGAGATCTAGGATTGCACCGGAGAAAAACGGAAGGGGAAGAGGTAAAACAAATTGCTTCTTTGACAAACGAGTGAAACCACGAACCTTGAGAGGTTAATAATTTAAAGAAGAATACAATGGAGATGAACGCGATTGCAACCACTCCGTTAGAAAAGAGAAAGAAGGAACATTGCGAGAACCTTGTAGGTTGAAGGACATGCAACAAGTGCTTAACGGATCAAAAGGAATATGAAAGCACACCGGTGGAAAAGAGAAACAAGGAACACCATGTGAACCTTGAGGTTAATTGACACGATAGATATTTAAACCACTCCGGTTAAAACAAGATAGGAAGGAATAAGAATGATATAATTTGGGCAGCACTCCGATTGTAATGGAAGGAATTTAACATGATCTTGACAAGATGAGAGGATACTCGATGAAATTACCAACACATTGCCTCCGGAACTAATGAAAGAAAGGCACAAGGGGTAAGATAGATTTCAGACAGCACTGCGGTTGAGGAAGGAGACAAAACTTGATAAGATGAGAGAAGTCAAATGAAAACACGACACTCCAGCTAAACGGATAAGAAAGGAAAAAAATACATGATCTTGACAAAACAAGATGATTGGTCGAAGAGAGCAATATCACAAAGCCTCCGGAAGAAATAAATAATAGAAGACAGATCCTTGAAATAAGAATGGAGAAGAAAATGCCAACTTCTGCGACAAATGAGCTTGGAAAGCACCCTTCGGAGAAGGTTATAACGGAGTTGTTGGAGAAAAACAACAACAAAAGGATATAATCCTCGTGGGCTTATGGAGACATCTCAAAACATGAGGTGAAAATTTTCCCACTAACGAAAACAATTGCTTGCTTGAGATCAACGAAGAGATGAAAATTTCTCTCGCCGAGAGGATAGGAGAAAATTTGGATCATTGTTAGACACCACAATTAGCACCATTCCTTAGGGACGGCTGTAGGTGAAATATAACCCAAGATAATTCCAACAAAGAGATTGATTGGTTGAAAAAAACCTCTTGAAGGAAGATAAAATGATGGATTTAGATGTGTCACTCTTGAAAACTTTGTGAATCATGAACCCAAAGGGAAATTATCCAGAATGACATAGCACCATCTCAAAAGATAAGGTAGAAAGAATTGCACTTCGGAATGCAAGATGAAGAATGCTTGGACTCCACAAAACAAAACATGTGTTGAGCACCATGTTTATTTAAGAATATAGCTTAACGGATCTTAATTCCGAGAGAAATCTTGAAGAACAATTGAAGAATGAAACGAATCCTTGATGAGCCACCATGTTGATCCTCCATGAAGAACTCCGATAATAAAAGAATGATCAAACGAAAGGGAAAATTGAAAAGAACTCCGGGAGAAACCTCGGAATGATTAGATGAAGCTCTGAAATGATATAATTGAAATAACTTGAAGCTCCGGAAAGAAAAGATGAACAACTTGGAACCGAGAATTTTGATGAACCTCCGGAATAAGGAATTAATCACTTGGATGAAACAAGAATAAGAATTACATTATCCTTAGCCTTCACCAATTTAGATTGATGACAAGCAACGGATTTGGCATACTACTTATTCTCGTAGAAAGGATTAAGATAGACATAGCGCAAACTTGGGAAGATCTTCATCGAACCACCGGTAGGATTGAAACAACGAATAAATTGATATGATAACGAAGGAAGAGAAATCTTGAACGAACCACTGCTAGAATTGAAAAAAATTGAAGAAAAGAGGACGAAACACCGTAAGAATTAAAGAACGCGCGAAAATACTCAAGGGAATTTAGATACAAGTGAACGAAGAGATCACGAGCTGATTAGAGAATACTTGGACGATGCACCGGAATAATATGGAGATGACCGAAGAGACATCAGTTTAGAATAATTGAAGAACGAAGCCGAAAACTTAGAACGAACAAATCTTCTGAAATGATGGCCTTTGGATGATCAAGAAATGAAAACAACTCATGAAATGCTCCGGATGGGCATGAAAAGAATTCTCACAATCGAAAACAATTATGAGAGGATGGCATAAGCTAGAACCATGAATCTTCAAGAGAACGGACCAAGATTCACGAGAAATTCTTCTTCGGTCTTCAAATGTGGAGAATGATGATGAGAAACACCACCATGAATTGTTGAGATACTCCGGAATGAAAATTGGAAAGGTTGAATCAACGATGGAAAGAATTTGAAAGATCTTGGAGAAAGACATATGACTGATGATAATTCATTCTTACGTCAAACTTTGCAAAGAATTTGAGAATAACTCCAGAAAGAATTAGAAGAGTCAGGTAAGATCCTGGAAAAAAGACCTGTGGGTTAGGGCCCACTGAAAAGAAACACCAATGAACGATTGCTTGAAAAGAGAGATTGCACCGGTTGAATTAAATGGCTTGAATGAGATAGCATCCTCAAAATAACTTGAACGTATTGGGAATGGAAACTTGAATCTTCTGAGATATCTTCAACACTCCGGTACACATGGAAAGCGAGAGGTGAGTGATTAAGAGATACACCAGCATGAGAAAAACATTTGAAGAACATCTTCATGAGAACCACCGGGTAAGAACATTGATTGAAAAGAATGAAGGGACTTCACGTGAATAAAATGGATACTTGGTTAAGAAATCTGAGTCCTTGAAGAAAAAGGGTGGGAGGGTGGGAAAACAAAGACAACTTGGGTCGGATGAAACGAACACCGTTGAGAAAAAGCTTAGAATTGATCTTGCGAATGTTGAAATGATCGGATCCACTTGAAGAGAAGCACACCGGTTGGAAAAAGAATTTAACATGACGACCTCGAGATCAAAAAGGATTATCATCCGCATAGAAATATGAGAACACCACTTAGAATAAGGTATGGAATCAACATTTGACTTCGAAGCAACTCGAATACCACAAATAAAACAAAACAAAGGATTGGCTCGCAGAATAAGCCGGAACAAACATATGATAGAGATTTCGTCCGAATTTTCGTGGTGGGGCCCACACGGGCTCGATTGTACAGCACCATCATGTACAAGGCAGTGCACATGACATACGAAGCGTCCTCGAGTCGGCATAGCCAAGGACTCTTTAAGACACTACGAGACCACTGTAAAATCAACCGTGGAAAGGCGGACCACTAGACGTCGAACCCCAATCTCGTATCATGCGTCTGTCGGAAAGATATCCTATGGCTACTTGAATTCCCACTTATAAACTCCCGAAACTTTCTGGTTATGCAATCTGGTGTAGGGGATACAGGGGACACAAAATATATATCACCCAAACTAGCAATCCCTAGATCCAGCTGTATCCATCCGTCAACACATAACCAAGAAATCTTCGGAAATCGTTTACCTCAACCTTCGAAAAACATCCGTTATACAAGTTATGGAAATACTCCCGAACTCCCGCCCCAGTACTGGGTGGCGTCGAGGTGATCTCACCAACAACTGCATAAAAGAGATTTCGATGTCGGCGAAACTCAGGTATTCCAGAACTGCAACGTTAAAATTATGACGACAACACCTCGGAGCTCAACTCCCCGGGACACTGCCACAACCCCTAACTGTCAGGAGGCACCAAGAACAATGTTCTCGTCACAAAACCATCGGAACGATTCCAAGATACACGCGTGATCCTAAAAAAAATTTAGTGAAATTTGAGGAGAGAAAAGTCAAAACTTCTACGTCAGGAGACCTCACCAGAGCGACGAAGGGACTGAGGAGTAAAAAGAATCCTACTCTCCGATATATATAATCCTAAGACTCAAAACATTTTTGTTCTAGACTCAACAACGCCAGCGATTCGATCAAGCAGGGGGCTCCTAAGTCGGGGATGGCTCTGATTACCAACTTGTAACACCCACGATGCGGCTATATCTCCCACGTGTCGAGGCACGACTTAGAGGCATAACCGCATTGTGGTTTTGTCCCAAGAAGGGTTATCTTCACACAATCTCATGTAATGAACAAGAGTGGGATAAAGAGTTGGCTTACAATCGCCACTTCACACAATACATAAATAGAACATACATCATTCAGAGATACACACATAGGTCCGACTACGGAACCAAAATAAAAGAAGACAACCCAACTGCCAGATCCCCGATCGTCCCAACTGGGCTCCACTACTGATCAAAAGAAAAGAAACAACACAACAAACAAGATCTTCATCGAGATCCCACTTGAGCTCGGTTGCGTCGCCTGCACTGGTATCATCGGCACCTGCAACTGTTTGGGAAGTATCTGTGAGTCACGAGGACTCAGCAATCTCACACCCGCGAGATCAAGACTATTTAAGCTTATAGGAAAGGATGGGGTAATGAGGTGGAGCTGCAGCAAGCACTAGCATATAAGGTGGCTAACATACGCAAATGAGAGCGAGAAGAGAAGCAAAGGAACGGACGTGAACTAGCAATGACCAAGAAGTGACCCTGAACTCCTACTTACGTCAAACATAACCCAAAAACCGTGTTCACTTCCCGGACTCCGCCGAGAAGAGACCATCACGGCTACACACGCGGTTGATGTATTTTAATTAAGGTCAAGTGACAAGTTCTCTATAACCGGATATTAACAAATTCCCATCTGCCACATAACCGCGGGCACGGCTTTCGAAAGATAATACCCTGCAGGGGTGTCCCAACTTAGCCCATCATAAGCTCTCATGGTCAACGAAGGATAAACCTTCTCCCGGAAAGACCCGATCAGTCTCGGAATCCCGGTTTACAAGACATTTCGACAATGGTAAAACAAGACCAGCAAAGCCGCCCGGATGTGCCGACAAATCCCGATAGGAGCTGCACATATCTCGTTCTCAGGGCACACCGGATAAGTCAAGCTACGAGTAAAACCAGACCTCGAGTTTCCCCGAGGTGGCCCCGCAGGCTGCTCGGTTCGGACCAACACTCGAAGGAGCACTGGCCCGGGGGGGTTTAAAATAAAGATGACCCTTGAGTCTGCAGAACCCAAGGGAAAAAGGCTTAGGTAGGCAAATGGTAAAACCAAGGTTGGGCCTTGCTGGAGGAGTTTTATTCAAAGCGAACTGTCAAGGGGGTCCCATAAATCACCCAACCGCGTAAGGAACGCAAAATCAAGGAACATAACACCGGTATGACGGAAACTAGGGCGGCAAGAGTGGAACAAAACACCAGGCATAAGGCCGAGCCTTCCACCCTTTACCAAGTATATAGATGCATTAATAATATAAGAGATATGGTGATATCCCAACATAAACATAATCCAACATGGAGCAATCTTCATCTTCACCTGCATCTAGCAATGCTATAAGAGGGGCTGAGCAAAAGCGGTAACATAGCCAAACAACGGTTTGCTAGGAAGGGTGACAAAGGTTAGAGGTTCATGGCAATATGGGAGGCATGAAATAGCATGTGGTAGGTAGCGCTGCATAGCAATAGAGCGAACAACTAGCAAGCAAAGATAGAAGTGATTTCGAGGGTATGGTCATCTTGCCTGAGATCCCGCAAGGAAGAAGAACGAGTCCATGAAGAAGACAAGCGGACGTAGTCGAACGAATCCTCACAACTCCGGAACGAAACCGAAGCTAACGAGAGAAGCAACCCGGAAAGAAACAAACAACATAGTAAACAACCACCACATACACATGGCATGATGCAAAACAAATATGATGCATGTCCGGTTTAAATATGCATGGCATGGCAAAGTGCAACAAACAATACTACAAGTTAAGTGGAGCTCAATATGCCACGAGTTGCATATTGACGAAACACCACATTTAATTATTTAGTTCTCTCTCATTTATGTGTCCAACAATATTAAATGTTATTAACCATGGCAAGAGGTGAAGCATATGGAAACTACCTATTTAGGCAATCTAAATGAGGCCGGAACAACAAACAATAATTCCGGAAAATCCTCATGCCATTTAGCAATTTTAAAGCGAACATCAATTTTAGACATCTTAAATCTTGTTATCATGATGCGAATGACAGATGTAAGGTTTAAGCAATTTTATGAAAATGTTGACATGAAGATGATTAGGAGCATTTGTCGCCGTGGTGGAAGAGCCCGGCAACGAATCCGAAAATGATGCCACGGCAACATATCGGTTCCGGTAGCTCACGGAGATACCGGTGCAAAAGGAAGTGTGGCGTGAGCGTGTCATGCAAGATGGTGGGGTGATCCCGATTACCGGGTGTCCCACAAGACGGTGGCAAGGAAACGAGGAAAGCGCAAAGACAACTCGAACACAATGCAAACACGGGCATCTCATACAACACATGCATTCGTTCATGGGCGTCGTCTCGGCGGCTATACCTTCGAAGCGTGCATTTTCGGAGTGGCTCGGGTTCGACGGTAGTGGGAGTAGTTGTTCACGGGTCGCCGAGGGAAGTAGTGGTACACGGCGACGGTAGTGGTACACGTTTTCGTAAATGTTCGGGGTCGTCGGTAGAGGTACTTGACGTCCACGGGGTCGATGCTAGAGTTACCCACGTTGTCGGGGTACTTGTTGTTCCGGGCTTGGCGTCCGTAGATGTACACGGCAATCGTAGTGGTACTTGGTGGTTTCGTGTAGTCGAACTTGACGATCCAAGGGGTACTTGGCGCATCACCGGATATTTGTACACTTGTCGGAGAGAATCTTGGCGCAACCAAAACGAAGCAACACAAAACATCACAAGGCCTCGGGATGCCAGCAGCAAGGAGGCGACGGTGGTCTAGCAGCAACAGCAAGGGCGTCGGGGAGGTGATGGCCGGGACGGAGGGAAGCGTGCGGCGGAGGTTCACCGACGAGAGGGTGCTGGTCGTGGTCGCCGGCGATGGAGGCGGAGCAGAGGACAGGCGAAGCAGGAGGTTGGGCGCGCGGCGCTCGCCCGCAGAAGCGACGGGGCCCTGGCACGAGACGGTGATGAAGAGGAGGTCGCAGGGAGAGCTGCTGGAGGCGGATGCAGAAGGCCACGGCAGCGGCGGCTACTGGCGTGGTGGGGTCCTAGCGTGGTGTCGGCGAGAGGGCAAGGAGCAGGAGACGGCGTAGACGAAGTTGGTGAGGAAGTTCGCGAGGCAGGGGCGCCGGAGTTGGCCTCCAGTGGCAGCGGGGGAGGAGGCTCGCGAGGAGGCAGAGGGAGGACGCGGTGATGGCGGAGCTCGAAGCAGGATGGTGGAGGTCGGGGAACGGCGCGACGGCCAGCTCCCGGGCCATGGGGCTGGACGCGAGCAGACGCGCGAAGCCGGCGAGGTCGGGGTTGAGCAGAGCAGCAAGGCGGCGGCGGGGCTTGACGAGTCCAGGCTCGGGGCGGCGGAGCGGAGGGCTCGGGGCGCCGGCGGTGGAGCTTGACGGGCGGCGACGCCATGGGAGCGAGGAGGAGGTCTGCGCCATGAGAGCGAGGGGAGGGTTGGGAAGGTCCAAAAATGTTCGGATTTTTGGTGGAGCTCCAGAATAATATGAAAAAAATATGATGCGAGGTTGGAGACCAAGAATTAAGATAACAAAGGCATTGGGATATTTGCAAGTGTGTTCCGGTTAATTCCAAACTAAAGGAATATTTATAATATAGCTCCCTAATATTGGGAGGATATGTTCTAAAGAGAAGTCACCCTTCCCTCGATTTAAATAGATCGAAGATCCATGCAATTTATTTAGTTGAGTTTAAAAAATTAATGACATGATGGCATGATGACATGATGCAATGCAAAAATAAAAGAGCAAGCACAAAAGAAACACACGGCGATCACGAAAATAAGGAAGTCTTCTGGAGCGTCGGTCTCGGGGCGTCACATTGCGGCTGCCGTGGACCCAGCTGTCAGCCACTCCACGTACAGTACTCTTCCGATGGAAGTCGGTCATTGACCGCATTGACCACGCCGCGCCGAGTGCACCACGGCGGTGGACGACGGCGCGGCCTAGGAAGGGGACTACGCGGAGCCGGGCAAGACGCGGCAGTGGATGCCCACGCGGAGAGGAGTACGAGCGTTCACTAGTTCGGCTGCGGTGTGAGGCTGCCGTCGCCACAGAATAACAGGGGGTGTGGGTGAGTGGAGGGATGGCCTGGCCAGTGGTGGGAGTAGTATGGGGGCGGTGAGGCCTCCGCGGTAGCACAGCCAGCCACGGGAGGCAGGAGCAGGCGGCACGACCGTCGCTGCTTTGGGCGGCTGGAGCAAGAAGACCAGAGGTTGAAGAAGCACTATAGCTGTTGGATGGACATCGTACAGTCACTGGAGTATTGACTAAGTTGGAAAAGCCCTCCGTCCCCGTCAACTTAGTAGGCCCATAAGTCAGCCCAACAATATGGTGGGTCCCAGCTAGCAGGGCGTATTCATTTTTTAGGGCGTGATAACAAGGCACTTCCTTGCGTGCGAAGATATAGCTGGTGGGTCCGACCTGTCAGCGGGGGGAACGTTTTTTCGCGAAATACAGAGGCCCTTCCTGTGGGTCCTAGCTGTCAGGTGGAGGAATCATTATTTTGCACGTAATAAGGAGGCATTTCCTTGCGTGCGGCCGTGGACCCAGCTGTCAGCCTCTCCACGTACAGTCCACTTCCGATGGATGTCGTTCATTGACCACGTTGACCAGGCCGCGCCGAGAGCACCAGGGTGGTGGATGACGGTGAGTCCTAGGAAGGGAACGACACGGAGCCAGGGAATACTCGGCAGTTGTTTCCCACGGGGAGGAGTACGAGGGTTTACTGGTTCGTCTGTCGTCGCCAGAGAATAACAACATGTGTGGGTGAGTAGAGGGATGGCTAGGCCAGCAATGGGAGTACGGTGGGGCGGTGAGGCCTGCGCAGTAGCACAGCCGGCCGCGGGGAGGAGGGAGCAGGCAGTCCCGCCGGCGCTTGTTTGACTAGCTGGAGCAGGAAGAGCAGAGATTGAAGAAGCACGACGGCCGTTGGATGGACATCCAATAGTCACTGCTTGTGCGTCAACCTTTTTTTTAGGAAAGCCTCAAATCTGTGGAAAACAGCATACAACCCATCTGCCATTAGTTCTAATAATTTACAGCCCATTTGCTACTTCTTAAGGGTTTTTTGGAGCCCATATTCTTTTCGTTAGCATTACAGCCCAAATTGTGGCCACGGTTAAAAAATTATACGAAATTTTTCATATTTCGGCGCGGTCCGAATTGTTTTTAATCCCAAAATTTTGACACACATTCAAACTAATTTTAAAAATAAATGTATAACAATATAAAATCCAACAAATTCTCCACGCATAAAAATTAATGTAATTTAAAATCTTGAAATGAAAAAAAAGATATTTGAAACTAATTGCCGATTTGATGTGTTTTAAAAATGTACAACCCATTTCTCATTATTGATGGGCCATTTTGCCGGCCAGCCGAATGAAAGCTCTCCTCGTCTTGAAAGATTTGCAGCCCAACAGGCCTGACAAAACAACTTACTTGGCAAATCACAAAAAAACTGGGTTGTGGCCGTGGACCCAGCTGTCAGCCTCTCCACGTACAGTACTCTTCCGATGGAAGTCGTTCCTTGACCACGTTGACCACGCCGTGCGGAGAGCACCACGGTGGTGGATGAGGACGAGGCCTAGGAAGGCGACTACGAGGAGCCGGGGAAGACGCGGCAGTGGAAGCCCGCGTGGAGATGGGTACGAGGGTTCACTGGTTCGGCTGCGGTGTGAGCCTGCCGTCGCCGTAGGGCCTGGCCAGCGGTGGGAATAGTAGGGGGCGGTGAGGCCTCTGCGGCAGCACAGCCGGCCACGGGAGGCAGGAGCATGCGGCATGACCAGCGCTGCTTTGGGCGGCTGGAGCAAGAAGACCAGAGGTTGAAGAAGCACTACGGCCGTTGGATGGACATTGTACGGTCACTGGAGCTAGAATCGTTCATATTGACTAAGTTGACAAAGCCCTTCGTCCCCATCGACTTAGTAGGCCCACAAGTCAGCCTCCCACCAAGGTGGGTCCCAGCTAGCCGGTGGAGTATTCATTTTTTTGTGCGTAATAAGGAGGCACTTCCGGTGGGTCCGAGCTGACAGCGGGGGGAACGTTTTTTCGCGAAATACAGTGGCCCGTCCGGTGGGTCCCAGCAGTTAGGTGGAGGAATAATTATTTTCCGCGTAATAAGGAGGCTCTTCCTTGCGGCTGCCGTGGACCCAGCTGTCAGCCTCTCCACGTACAGTACTCTTCCGATGGAAGTCGGTCGTTGACCACATTGACCATGCCGCGCCGAGAGCACCACGGCGGTGAACGACGACGAGGCCTAGGAAGGGGACGACGCAGAGCCGGGCAAGACGCGGCAGTGGATGCCCACGCGGAGAGGAGTACGAGCGTTCACTGGTTCGGCTGCGGTGTGAGGCTGCCGTAGCCGCAGAATAACAGGGGGTGTGGGTGAGTGGAGGGATGGCCTGGCCAGTGGTGGGATTAGTCTGGGGGCGGTGAGGCCTCCGCGGTAGCACAGCCGGCCACGGGAGGCAGGAGCAGGCGGCACGATCAGAGGTTGAAGAAGCACTATGGCCGCTGGATGGACATCATACAGTCACTGGAGTAGTGACTAAGTTGACAAAGCCCTCCGTCCCCGTCAACTTAGTAGGCCCACAAGTCAGCCCAACAATATGGTGGGTCCCAGCTAGCAGGGGGTATTCATTTTTTGGGGCGTAATAAGGAGGCACTTCCTTGCGTGCGAAGATATAGCTGGTGGGTCCGGCCTATCAGCGGGGGGAACGTTTTTTTCGCGAAATACAGAGGCCCTTCCTGTGGGTCCTAGCTGTCAGGTGGTGGAATCATTATTTTGCACGTAATAAGGAGGCATTTCTTTGCGTGCGGCCGTGGACCTAGCTTTCAGCCTCTCCACGTACAGTCCACTTCCAATGGATGTCGTTCATTGACCACGTTGACCAAGCCGCAACGAGAGCACCAGGGCGGTGGACGACGACGAGGCCTAGGAAGGGAACGACATGGAGCTAGGGAATACTCGGCAGTTGTTTCCCACGCGGAGGAGTACGAGGGTTTACTGGTTCGTCTGCCGTCGCCGGAGAATAACAGCATGTGTGGGTGAGTAGAGGGATGGCTAGGCCAGCGATGGGAGTATGGTGGGGCGGTGAGGCCTGCGCGGCAGCACAGCCGGCCGCGGGGAGGAGGGAGCAAGCAGTCCCGCCGGCGCTTGTTTGAGCGGCTGGAGCAGGAAGAGCAGAGATTGAAGAAGCACGACGGCCGTTGGATGGACATCCAACAGTCAGTGCTTGTGCGTCAACCTTTTTTTAGGAAAGCCTCAAATCTGTGGAAAACAGCATATAGCCCATCTGCCATTATTTCCAATAATTTATAGCCCATTTGCTAATTCTTAAGGGTTTTTTTGGAGCCCATATTCTTTTTGTTAGCATTACAACCCATATTGTGGCCACGGTTAAAAAATTATACGAAATTTTGCATATTTCGGTGCGGTCCGAACTGTTTTTAATCCCAATATTTCGACTCACATTCAAACTGATTTTAAAAATAAATGTTTATCAATATAAAATCCAACAAATTCTCCACGCATAAAAATTAATGTAATTTAAAATCTTGAAATGAAAAAAAAAGATATTTGAAACTAATTGCCGGTTTGATGTGTTTTAAAAATGTACAGCCCATTTCTCATTACTGATGGGCCATTTTTTCGGCCAGCCGAATGAAAGCTCTCCTCGTCTTGAATGCTTTGCAGCCCAACAGGCCTGACAAAGCGACTTACTTGGCAAATCACAAAAAAACTGTGCTGTGGCCGTGGACCCAGCTGTCAGCCTCTCCACGTACAGTACTCTTCCGATGGAAGTCGTTCCTTGACCATGTTGACCACACCGCACGGAGAGCACCACGGCGGTGGACGACGGCGAGGCCTAGGAAGGGGACTACGCGGAGCCGGGAAAGACGCGGCAGTGCAAGCCCGCGCGGAGAGGAGTACGAGGGTTCACTGGTTCGGCTGCGGTGTGAGGCTGCCGTCGCCGTAGGGCCAGGCCAGCGGTGGGAATAGTAGGGGGCGGTGAGGCCTCTGCGGGAGCACAGCCGGCCACGGGAGGCAGGAGCATGCGGCATGACCGGCGCTGCTTTGGGCGGCTAGAGCAAGAAGACGAGAGGTTGAAGAAGCACTACGGCCGTTGGAAGGACATCGTACAGTCACTGGAGCTAGAATCGTTCATGTTGACTAAGTTGACAAAGCCCTTCGTCCCCGTCAACTTTGTAGGCCCACAAGTCAGCCTCCCACCAAGGTGGGTCCCAGCTAGCCGGGGGAGTATTCATTTTTTTGTGCGTAATAAGGAGGCACTTCCGGTGGGTCCGAGCTAACAGCGGGGGGAACGTTTTTTTCGCGAAATACGGTGGCCCGTCCGATGGGTCCCAGCAGTCTGGGGGAAACGATTTTTTTCGCAAAATACTGGTGGCCCGTCCGGTGGGTCCCCGCTGTCAGGTGGAGGAATAATTATTTTCCGCGTAATAAGGAGGCACTTCCTTGCGGCTGCCGTGGACCCAGCTATCAGCCTCTCCACGTACAGTACTCTTTCGATGGAAGTCGGTCATTGACCAAATTGACAACGTCGCGCCGAGAGCACCACGGCGGTGGACGACGGCGAGGCCTAGGAAGGGGACGACATGGAGCCGGGCAAGACGGGGCAGTGGATGCCCACGCGGAGAGGAGTACAAGCGTTCACTTGTTCGGCTACGGTGTGAGGCTGCCTTCGCCGCAGAATAACAGGGGGTGTGGGTGAGTGGAGGGATGGCCTGGCCAGTGGTGGGAGTAGTATGGGGGCGGTGAGGCCTCCGCGGTAGCACAGCCGGCCACGGGAGGCAAGAGTAGGCGGCACGACTGGCGCTGCTTTGGGCGCTGGAGCAAGAAGACTAGAGGTTGAAGAAGCACTATGGCCGTTGGATGGACATCATACGGTCACTGGAGTATTGACTAAGTTGACAAAGCCCTCCGTCCCCGTCAACTTAGTAGGCCCACAAGTCAGCCCAACAATATGGTGGGTCCCAGCTAGCAGGGGGTATTCATTTTTTTGGGCGTAATAAGGAGGCACTTCCTTGCGTGCGAAGATATAACTGGTGGGTCCGACCTATCAGCGGGGAGAACACTTTTTCGCGAAATACAGAGGCCCTCCTGTGGGTCCTAGCTGTCAGGTGGAGGAATAATTATTTTGTGCGTAATAAGAAGGCATTTCCTTGCATGCGGCAGTGGAACCAGCTGTCAGCCTCTCCACGTACAGTCCACTTCCGATGGATGTCGTTCATTGACCACGTTGACCAGGCCGCGCCGAGAGCACCAGGGCGGTGGACGACGGCGAGGCCTAGGAAGGGAACGACACGGAGGCAGGGAAGACTCGGCAGTTGTTTCCCACGCGGAGGGGAATATGACTGTATGATGGTTTACTGGTTCGTCTGCCGTCGCCGGAGAATAACAGCAGGTGTGGGTGAGTAGAGGGATGGCTAGGCCAGCGATGGGAGTATGGTGGGGCGGTGAGGCCTGCGCAGCAGCACAACCGGCCGCGGGGAGGAGGGAGCAGGCAGTCCCGCCGGCGCTTGTTTGAGCGGCTGGAGCATGAAGAGCAGAGATTGAAGAAGCACGACAGCCGTTGGATGGGCATCCAACAGTCACTGCTCTCGTGTGTTGACTAAGTTGACAGGGCGTTGCCTGTGCGTCAATCATTTTTTTATGAAAGCATACGCGTCAACCTTTAGTAGGCGCACAAGTCAGCCTCAAATCTGTGGAAAACAGCATACAACCCATCTGCCATTATTTCTAATAATGTACAACCCATTTGCTAATTCTTAAGAATTTTTATTGAGCCCAACTTCTTTTTGTTAGCATTACACCCCATGTTGTGGCCACGGTTAAAAAGTATACGAAATTTTGCATATTTTGGTGCGGTCAACTGTTTTTAATCCAGAATTATCGATTCACATTCAAACTATTTTGAAAAATAATTTATATAAATATAAAATCCAAATAATTGTCCACGCATAAAAATCAATGGAATTTAAGATCTTGTAATGAAAAAAATTGAAACTAATTCCCGGTTTGATGTGTTTTAATAATGTACAGCCCATTTCTGGGCAAACCGAATGAAACTCTCCTCGTCTTGAAAGATTTGCAGCCCAGCAGGGCCGATAAAGCAAGTAGGCCTTGTTTGGGTATTTCTTAAAAAAATAGAACTGGGCTAGCCATTTTCAGCAAGAAAAAAACACAACTGGGCTCATGATGTGGTAAACCTAAATAAAACCCTGGCTAGACGGGCCACAGCCCCCGCACAGCCCCGTTGTTACCCTGATCCGTCGCTAAAACTAGTATAAATAACAACTGATTGTTCCTAAAAAAAACTGCGCGACTTGCTGGGTCCCTAGTGTCAGCCGCTCGTAGTGTAATTCTCTCATTTATTGACTACGTTGATAACGGCGTGAGCCCCAGATGTCCAACCATTAGGAGGAACCATATTTTTGGGCTTGTACTATAGAGGCACTTGCTTGCGTACTGCCATGACGCTGGTGGGTCCCTACTGTCATCCTCTCCACGTACAGTCATCTCCTTGTTCCTCTCGGTTGTTGACGTGGTTGACGACGCAAGAGGGCGGCGCACCGTGCACGGCGAGCGAACCAAGGCTGCAAGGCGGAGGACGACGGCGAGGCCTCGGACGGAACGAACAGGAGCTGTTGAAGATGCGCCGGTACAGTTGCAGGTGGAGGGGAGTACGAGGGTTGACTGGCGGCGCGCGGGTGCGTGTTGGGGCTCACGTCGCCGGAGAATAACATGACGTGTGGGGGAATAGAGGGAGGGACTGGCCAACGTTGGAGGGTACGTACGGTAGGGCGGCGGAGGCGCAGCCAGCCATGGGAGGCGAGAGCAGGCGGAGCCGATGGGGTGGTTTTGTTTGGGCGGCTGGAGGAAGAAGAAGACAAGGGATAGAGATACACGACAGATGTTGGATGTCAATCCAACGGCTGGTAGGCAGAATCGTTTGTTGACTGGCTAGTAAGTCGACACCACTTTGGATAGGCTATTTCCTCGCGGGTCCCAAATGTCAGAATCCAAATCTGTCACGGTCATGCAGCCTTTCCTATGAAAATTTACAGCCCATTTGATGTGCTAGTTCGAAATAAGTTTGTGGGTGCTGGTGGGGGCTAATCACTTGGCTTCTGTAATGCACAGTGAGCTCAAGCAGCCGGCGAGAGTGATGTTATTTCCCTTGGTTGGGATTTGTTACAATATTTCACTCTAATTAAACGATAATTAAACGAATGGCAAGCCATTTGCCTTGTTTCAAAGAAAATATGACAGTCACAGCCGAGTTGAAAAGGGCAGGAACATCTAACTTCAGCTTACAAACTGTACAAAAGCACGAGGGTTAATTGTTCATCAGGTTTACAAAAAAACAGATTGAAAAGGGCAACAACATCTAACTCCAGCACTGTTTTCGGCAGTCATAGTCAAATGGATCGGTCAAGTCCATAGAATGAACATCCTGGGTCGTAAAATTTACTAGATTATGACCACAATATGTTGTAAATAGAAGCCCGGCACGTTCAGAAGCTCTTTTGCCCACCTGAAACTCCTTTTTTTGCTCTTCGACATACCCATCCGTCAAAACCATGCTGTTGATAAACTTGAGCCTGATGGATAATAGTAACCTCGCATTCAGCAGGAAGAATGTGACAAATCTTGTGCTTGCACGGTTGGCTACATATCGTTCTAGCGTTATTATCTTCAATCAATCTCATGAGAAGTGAGAAAATCCCGATGCTTACGAATCCACCGATTGGTTATAACTTTCTTACCCAGTCCTGTTGCCTAAATAGACACGAAGATTGAAAACAGTTAAGGTCTAAAAGAAGAGTGTCGAAAGAGCAACAACTGAACGGTTAATTCTAGTACACTATATGCGGGCTTCCAATGTGCGTGAAATTATCACCTTTATATACAACTTCTCCAGACATGGAAAACATTACAGCAAGCCAATAATCTTGTTCAGATCAAAACTATTCATTTGGATATATAAGATCTTGACAGAATCCAGCACCATTGATAGGCCATCCATGGAGAAACTCTTCATTGAGCATAGAACATAATATTAGTACAAAATGTGTACTCCAAGATGATATATAAATTATGCACAGAAATTTAAAATGCAGCTTATGGTTACAAGTGTAGATGATAATATAAAGTACCTGAAGAACTGTGGAGCCAAACACCATATTGAAATGAGCACAGAGATCATGTATTACACCCAAGGTCTCCAGTTTGCAACGGTGAATAACTAGAATCAAGGGTCAACCTTTGAAGTGAAGGGGCATATTGGATGATGAGCTGCCTTCCGTCGAAAGAAATTCCAAGTCTTACAAGGTTAGGCGACTTTATTTGGAGACAACCGATTCTAACTGTGAAAACAAGCACCAAGCACTAGAGCGCAGGGCAACTGGAGTGGATGATGCTGTGCAATAAGGCCTCCGATATACGAACCCGCACAAGTGAAAGTTTCTTGAGAAATGGGAGTCGAAGGTTTAGTACCAGATTGTCTGGTAGGTAGCATAGCGCAAAGGTGGCGGTGTGGAGAGAGGACGATAACCGCGAGATGGACATCGGAGCTGAGGGCACAAGTTCATCGCGTTCGGTATGTGGTATGTGATTTCCATGGGAATAGTAGAACTCAAGAAGCTATAGTTCTGTGAATTCAGGGGATTTCAGCCAGGCGTCCACCGTGCAGGGCATGGTATGCTTTCTCAGGTAGCATGACGGGATGCAGAGGCTTTGAACGGAGCCCTGGTGGGAGGAGATGATGGCTCTGGGGATTTCAAAATCATTTAAGAGAGATAGCTGACGACAGTCGAGATTAAGGGGCACGGCGCGCCATAGAGGGCGCCACTGAATTGAGAGGACTTGGGTGCGGCAGCAATCCTTGGTGGGGAGAAGCGAGATGATCTCCCCAAGGACAGCGTCCGAGAGATCGATGATGCGGTCCACCCGAGATTCTATGGGTTCCTGGGATCCGGTGGGGGCGGGGTCGCCGCTTCTCCCCGCGCTGCCGGGTGCGGGATCAACAATAGGTGTCGCCGCTGGTGGGAGCCTCATCTTCTTGGCGCTGGGGTCAGCCGACTCCATTTTCCTCGACGGTGTCGCGTCGCGCTCACGGATTTGAGCAGAGTAACGAATGACGAGCCTAGTTGTAGTGCGAGCGAAGAAGAAGGGGAGCTGGGGGTTTTCTGTAGGAGTGAGGAAGAAGGGGGGCTGGGGTTTTCTGTAGGAGTGAGGTGAGGAATTTGGGGGTATGAGTGGAGCGAGCTGACGTGAGGTGGGTGGGAGCGAGGAGGAAGAAGAGCACCCAGTGTGGATGGGCTTTTGAATTGATTTTACTATTTACTAGTGTGGATGGGCTGTTTTGTCTTGGGCCCAGAGAAACAATTACTACTAGTATAGTGGAGACACTCTACAGCTACCCAGAAAAACAATTACTACTAGTATAGTGGAGACACTCTACCGCTTCTGGCTCCTCCTAGGTCATTGAAACGTCTCCCTCTACTAAATGTCGTTATACTTTTGTTCACCGACAAGCGGGCCATGCAGCGCGCGGGCCCAAATGCCATCCACCAAATTAGAAGGCAGTATGCAGGCGGAGAGTCACCCCGGTCGTAGCACGGTAGTAACGAGCCGTCGTATCACAAAACCCCACCTCCCCGCAGTCTAAGATTGACGGACGAAGCAACCATCATTTCACTCTTCGCTGAATCCCCTTCTCCCTCACCGTCTTCAAGAAAGGCAACACTCGCATCTACCACTGTTCTTCTCTCCGAACGAAGGGAAGGTAAGCGGATCCGTGATGTTGGTATATTTTCGTTCAGAGAAAAAAAGGAACTTTTGCAAAGCAGTAACCGATCCTCACTCTTTTTTTTTTGTTTCATTGTCATTGCGATTGTGTTTTCCTTTCAGTGGTCTCCTAGTATTCGTCAGTTTCATGATGAACCAAGGAGAACCAGGCAAAGATCTGCCGATATTGGAGCAGACGCGGGAGGCTGATCCCCACGAGACAGAGAGCTCCAAGAAGATGGAGGCAACCACCGAGCTGACCCCAGATACGCTCACGGCCACTACTGAGATGGTCAACGCCCCGTTTGAGGTTACAGCCCCCGTGGCACTCCAGGAGCAGTTTTCCCCCTTCGAGGATGTGTCCCCCCCGCTGAGCTGCCCAAGGTGATTTCCTTCTTTGCCGATCTCGATTGTGGTTTTTCATCTAAGTATGTGGTGATTTTTTTAGAAAAGGAAGTATGTGGTGATTAATAATCCAAAATTTTATTAGCTTCGATGCCATGCTATACATAGTGGTTTAAATAACTTGTGTTTCTTATACTTAAAAGTAATTCAGAATTTGTTTCTGTTTCAACTAGAGCCCTGATGCAGACAAGGATTGTGTGGTTGTACATGTCACTCGCTATGAGGCGGACGACCTGAATATACGCACTGGGAAAACAGAGTTCTTAGGCTGTTGGATCCTGGAAGCCATTTGCGGTTATACCAATGAAGAGTTGTATTCCAGCCTCACTGTTGTCAGGCGTGTTGTCCAGGGTGTACTGAAGCACAAGAAGTTCAAAGCTACTCCTTCGTTTGTGAGGCATACTGTTCTTGTCAATCTTACGCGGGAAGATGACGTGGCATGCCTCCGCAAACAAGTTTATCATTGGCAAGGCCACAAGGTTGTCTTCATGAAGGTTCACAGGATTGAGCTGCTGCGGGACGTCCTCGATGATGTTCATGGCAAGGTCCGTCTTGTGTCCAGCCCAAATTAGATCGAGGCATGAAATAGTTGCCCCAACTAGTGTTTAATAGTAGTTTGGATTGTGTATAATTATCCGAACCTTGCCTGTTATCGACCCCTCTGGGGCTAGTACTCTGTTTGAATCCGTCTATGGGAACTGCTGCTACTTTTGTGTGCCCGTGAATCATGTGAGAACCATCGTAATTGTTGCCGAAACAGATGCGTCCTCACTAGTTTTTTCATGAATATGGCATGGTAAGACATAAGTTGTCACGGTTTATCATACGAGCAGTGTGTGTTTTGATGAAATAGAGCACTCGTTCGAGAACCGTGCGCCGACGTATACATAAGTACTTGTAAACACTGTTGGTGCTACCCCACTTGTAAGCAGTTGTGCAAAACACGGCACATTGGCTCAGCTCGCTTCAACACTAGGCTATCGACCAGCTAACAATCAACAATCTGCTGTCTGACATATAATCAACTATGTATCTTGTTGCAGTGGTTCATGCAGTTAATTGAGGCCATAATGTAATAAATTCCAAACGTTCACACGCTAGTCCAGCGCTCATGTGGAACACTCACATTAAACTCGTCTTCATAAAAAACTTGAAAAGCATAAGTTAAGCAATTTTATACATCTCAATGATTCATAGAACATAACAAACATATACTAGTTCACAGCAAAAGACAAAGTTTGTGAGAAGGTTTACAAATCAGGAAAAAACAAGCAAGGCTTCTCTGAGCAAAGGGCCTCCCGGCAGGCTTAAATTTCCTGGAGTTCACTCTGGTTTTTTCTTGTTGCCACCATTCAGGCTTAGGTTCTCTCATTCCAGAATAACCAATTATTATTGTGGTCTCAGCTGGAATGCTGAACTGAACCATGCAGTGTACTGACCAGCTGAAATGCTTGTGCATTCCACTAAATTTAAGCACCGCTATTTGCAGAAATAAGCATACCACAATGCCTCTTGTCCGCGCACCTGTCCAAAAAACCGCCGTGTAGCTGTGCCAGCTAGTCCTCGATCCATGGATGAACTGGTAGAAAGTGCATTCCAGACTAGGATGCAGTTGTTTTCGCTCGTCCCTGCACTGCAATCAGGAAGCAAAACGTACGAATCAGCTTCTTTTAGATTGCATTGGTCATTCTACCTTAGTTACTAGTAACAATGTAGGGATACCTTGAAGACGGGAGGTTAAACGACGGCAACGAGGGATAGCCATCTCATTTTGCACAGTTGTACTAAAACTGAGGTGTGTGCTTTTGATTGCGCGAATAGAAACGATACGGAGACAGACATCCCGAAATGATATGGAGACAGACATCCCTGTTTGCGCAAATACGAAATACGGTTATTTAAACAGTGACAGACATCCCTGTTTCCTCTTAGAACCAAGTCCTAGATTCATGCTACAGCTATCTCACTTTCTTCCCTGTTTGAACCAACGCTTTGAGTCGACTGTATGAACTAGCTTTACTTCTAATAATAGTAGACGTCTAGGTGGCTTTGGAACAGCGGACGGAAGTAGAAAAGGATCCACACGAAGGGAGCTGGGGCAGTAGAGCAAGGCAGGTTTCGAAGGAATATATACCTGAGGGTTGTCGGCATGTGGCAAAGACGGTGTCGGGAGGCCGCATCTTGGCCACAATACCGCAGGGAGGAAGAAGGGGTCGGAGGCCCTCCCGAGCCGGCGCTCTCTCGGAGAGAACGGCACAGCCGCCGATCGGGACGCGCGTGCAGCCGTTGGTCTCCTCCCTCGCCGTCGACGACAGCGTGAACGATGCACCTACACCCCTGCCCCGGTCGAGGTTGTCCGGCCGGATTTGTGACCAGTCATGAGCTGAGAGAGAGTGTGGCCGCCTATGTGTTGCTTAGATCTGGAGAGCATGAGAGAGTGAACGAGAGGAACCCTAGTAAAGCAAGCGCTAAGGCTCCTTCTTTTATATATAGTGGAGTGATTTTGTTGTACCAGCTTCAAAAAAATGCGCTCCTACGTGTACCCGCGTGTGGGTGTGAGAGAACTAGTGTGTGCGTGCACCGCTTCTCTTCGTGAGAGTACAATATACTATGCCCAAAGAACGTTCGCCGCAAGAGTAATAGTATAAGTGTGTGACGTGTGAGCTAAAATAAAATGTGCACGCCGTCTTTTGTTTTTTAGAAGTTCTGAGGGTAGGGTGTGATGAGCACATATGTGCGTGACGTCTACCTGTAGATAGACGGTGGGTGCAACGTGTGAGTCTGCGAGAGGACTCGGGAGAGTCGTGACTCGTGAGGGTGCGTGTGCGTGAGAGAGAGGGGGGCACGTATCAATGCAATGCATGTGTCCGTAAATCATTATCCGACAAACGTTCCCCACAAGCCTTTTCCTGACAAACGCCATAAGGACAGTTAGATCGGCATCCGAGAGTGTCAGTTTTGCCATGTCATTTAACAGAACAGCCACTCCTCCTACACACAAATCTTCCACGTGAGTGTTAGCAACTGCCGTATGCTCCCTCCGTTCTGAAATGCAGCGCATATAGCTTTATTGAAAATTCGAACCTCGCAAACTTTTACCGAGTTTTCGTGTACCAAATTGCACATGTAGAATACCATGTATATATCATTTCATTCATCTTCGAGAGGTAACTATAAAGATGGGTGAGGAGTCTACAAAGAAAGACCATCGTATCACCCGTAGCAATTTCAAGCATCCTTTAGTGTCGAGGAATATCATAGGAACTCTATATGATATGATTTTTATAGGATTTTTTCCTTTAGAGCCAATTGGTTCATAGGTATAGATTCATATACTCCACATTTCAAAGGAAATAAACATGATATCATTTCTATAGCTTTAGAGCCACTTGGTTCATATGAATGGATTCCTATACTCCCTTAATTTCAAAGGAAAATAAACATTAGCGTATATTCAATAGAAAAGTTCCTATGATATGAACCAAATTACATCTCTTTTCTAATCCCTCCTCATAGGAATTGAGATACATGTCATCTCTAGATTCAATAGAAAAGTTCATATGATGTGAACCAAATGACATCTCTTTTCCAATCCATACTCAATTGGAATTGAGATGCTCCATGTCATCTCTTTCCCTACAACTTCCATGTATACATCTTCTATTCCTAAATAGATAGTACAACCCACTAGTAGCTTTTTTTCAAAACATGAAACTATGGCACAAGAACTATATAGTGTGCCAATAACTTTGAGAGATGGTCGCTGGATGAAGCTAACCCGACAGTGCAGAGATAGGCAAATCCGAGCACTACTGGCCGTTGGATATCATCAACATTCCACCAGATCTGCCACATGTACAATTTAGAAGACTCCATGGTTGAACTTAAGCATAATGCACAAACCTCAAAACACAAGCACTTCTCCTTTGTTCTAGAATCTTCTGTATCATAATTGATTATTTTTTTCTAAATGAATTGCCATTATTTGTTTTTTACTTTATGATTTACAATGCACAACCCCATGAATCTTAACATTTTTATAAAACTAATTGATTTTGAATGAGATGAACTATAAGAACTAAACGAACATCTACATCATGCATATATGACTCAAAGCTTTACATGCTATAGTGTGTATTTATTCGTAATTTGGTTTCGAAATCTCACGCGTTCAATACATGTGTACCTTACTAGTTTTGAGTAGAGTAGCAAATTTCACGCGGCCCCGGGTATATCAAAATGCAGGGCCCATGCATCATTGCCTTTCGGTCGAACCTACATCCACAATTTTTTGTACGTACTATATCTCCACTGGTCCCCGAACCCAAAATGCTGCCTCGTTCCCGTAAAACCAAGCGGCCCACGCATATTTAAGGCGTCGACTCGAACCCGTTTACTACGACGTGGCCCCGCACGCTGTAGCACTCCTACAAACCCTACCGCCGCACTCATCATCGGTTTTCTTCAAGAGGACGAGGGAGAAGCCGATTTGTAGTGGAGGCGCTTTAAAATAAAGGATCTGTAGTGGAGACCCCTACCCTAGTGTGCCCTAGGTAGCTGCCACACGCATCATTGTTTTCTCTTTTCTTTATGCTCTTGCGCCCTAGAGTGAAATGATGGTTGCTTCGTCCGTCCAGCTCAATGCGAGAAAGGTGGGGCTTTGTGATTTGACCCCTCAGCGCTCATTTTCTACTACTGCGGCGCTACGGCCGGGGTGCCTCCTATTCCAACCGCTGCTCCGAACTGTAATTTGGTGCATCGCACGTGGAACAAGACGGTGGACGAGCCACATTTTGGCCAAAGGGGTCCTGTTAAGTGTGTCGCCATTTCGTGTGCGGACTGACCCTACTTGAGTTGCTACGCCAACACGACAGGAGTAGCCTACCTCTTGGTTTTGCTCTTGGTGAATCCCGACTATATTGATCTAAAAAGATACGTGCTGAACTACCCTCTCCGTCTCGGTTTTTTTTATTTTTAGGCGTCTCGGTTTATAGGGCCTGCACGTAGTTCTAGGTCATCCATTTGACTAACTAAATATGAGTTATTATGTCACAAAAAGTATATCATTGGATTCTTAATCGGATGTAGTCGTATTTAAAAGTCGAGGGCGGGGCTTTTCCTGCGCGGTAGGCGGGGCAGTTCCGCCTAGCCGGTTCGACAGAGACGTGAGAAGACGAGGGAGTAGGCTGCTGCAAACATAGGGCTGTGTGATTTGACAGCGAGTTACTGCTGGATAGGTGTGGCCCCATGATTTGACTTGTCATTATCATTTTAACTGCGGCGCTACGACCGGCGTGAGTCTCCCGATTCCTGACCACCTCCATACAGGTGCCTCTCCCAATGCTCCACCATGTAGTAGAGGCTGGCTCTTGCATGAGAGCCCACTTCTCCACTTTTTCCTTGCCTCTCTTTCCTCCACATATGCAAAAAATGCCATGTAAAGCGCACTATTGTACTTACTTTTACTTGCTCCTACAGGTGCTTAAGCTTGCCACATAGGCATAAAGTCTGATGTGGCAAGTTAATCAAGAAGAGAGAGACTAGTTTGGTGACCCAAGGAAGAAACGGTGCTAAGCGCGTGTACCTAGGTGAAAAGACAATTTTAAGTCTATAGCTAATGAAATGAAGCAAACTTAGCAACACCATTTCATTGGAAGAGGTCACTCCTTGGCAAATGCAATAAATGCTAGATGTTGAGTACACACAGTCCTGGGACGAGAGAAGGATCTAAAGGACGAAGAGAGGAAGAAGCCCGCCGTGATCCAGGTTTGCGTACATAACGTTTGCTTGGTCTACCACATATGCCATGCCGACGTTGACCCTGGCAGGAGCCATGGTTCATCCTTCTACCGTAAACTGGAGAAACCTCATTACACGTTTCATCGTCATGCATGGCAGCGGAATGTACTAGATATAGACCACATCCACTACGCTGCAATGGATGGCTACCTTTGTTTCAATATCTACAAGGGTTGGATGAAGAGCAACAGCCAAGTGTGCGGTTCAAGCAAAGAAGTATCGGCCAAGAGGAAGAGGGACAAGGACGAAGTCGAGGACGTGGACGAGGACTCCGAGTAAGGTGGCAGTGTCGTTGCTCATGGTGGTTCTAAACTTCTAATGAAGTGTCTACCGGATTAGTTGCATAGTTTAATTTCAGGTGTGCTTAGTTTAATTTGAGGGGTGTGTTGTGCTGAGCCCCCAGCAGAACTATGTTATGTTTCTTCTCGTTACTTTAACTCCTCAGTATGTACTAATAGAATTTAGCACCCCAATTAAGCACGTACTAGCTTTTTTAATAGTACTATATGCATAATTTGGTGACGAGCGCTCTCTATATTTACCACCTTTTTTAATTTCAATTTTTGAACCATGGCGCAATCCATCGATAGTACTACTATACAAAAGTATACATTTTTTAAAAGGCTAGAGTACTGTTCATCACATATATAGCCAGTTAAATTCTCAACCTAGAACGACGTGCATGCCATGTAGTAAACCGATACGGAGGAAGTATAGTAAAAATGAGGTGATTTTACCGAGCGATCGGCGGGGGAGCATGGCCTGTCATGCGGTCCCACGTGTCATGATGTACCAAGGCGATGCGCGTGTCCCTCTTGAGGCAGAAGCAATACTACGTGGTTTGAGATGATGGCAAACCGAAGTGTGAAATAATGGTTGCTTCGTCGGTCTGGGAAGGTGCGGCATTGTGATTTGACGTCTCATTGCTCATTACTACTACTGGGCCGGTACGAGTGGGGTGCGTCCCCTCTGCTGTTCTGCACTGTTATTTGGTGCTTGACACGTCGACCCGGTTGCTATATGTCCCACATGTCGGCGACAGGAAGTACCGAATTCATGAAAGGGAGCGTCGACGGAGGAGTATACTACAGAATTCATGAAAGGGAGCGACTTAGTTTTGGAAAAATCTGTTTTTACGGAGTACGTACCCACTAGGGTTTATAGGGCTCATCTAAAAAACATTTGTTTTCCGTTTGATAAGTCTCAGTTCTACTATACTCGTAGTAGTACCATTACATGTTGGATTTTGAGGTGCGTTAGATCACCCGACGCAAGCAGTGTCAAGAGGAAACTAACCAATGCATGTACAAGTTCATGGAAATTTAGTGGTCATTCATGCATTCGTTCTAATTAATGCCTCGGTAAACATAACTTCTTGAGAAAACCGAGCGTACTAACTACTTGTGCAAACTACGGAATTAATTCGACCACTCACCGTCTACCTTGGTTGGAGAGATTTTCAAATTGAGCCATAAACTGGAAAGGAGGGAGTAGTAACTTTTCTCTCGATTACTATTTGTGGCCTTGTATAGATGCAAAATGTATTTTTTATAGTGGCCTTGTATAAGTAAATGGAGGGAGTACTAACCAAAGTACGTAGTAGGGACGAGGAGTAAACGGAGGGAGTACTAAACTTTTCTCCTCGTGCTGCGAGCCACCGCGCGCGTGGGCGAGGGAGCGGGCGTAAAGGCGTACAGTAGTAGTAGTACTACTACTACTTGTAAGCAAGCTTCACCTCATCCTGCGAGCCACCGCGCCCGTGGGCGGGGGAGACGACGTACTAAGCAAGCTTCTCCTCGTTCTGCGAGTTGACGGGACACATCAAAAGTACTCCAGTGTATAGAGCCTTGCCTCTATGGTAGGCCCCACATGGTTTGCCTCTTTTTTTTTAATTTAACATAACGCGTCAAGTCGCAATTTGTTTGTTCCCCCGTGGTAGACGATCCTCCCTCCACCAAGTGGACAACCAGTACACGTGCCAAATTACCACGTGGGCTGCCTTTTTCGTACAGAAATGAGCTCCACCGTGTACCCGCGCGGGTGTGGTTGGGAAAGAGACGGGAGTACGTGCGCCGTGCATGCACCTCTTCTCTTCATGCACGTCCCCCACCTACGTGGGTGTGTGTGAGAGAGAGATACAAACCTAGACATAATGTGCCGTCCATCCCCATGCCTCCGCCCAGTCCGACCACCAATCACCACCACGCCCCACTCCTCCTCACCTTATCTCTCATCTTTCTACCTCCATTTTTATATACAAGGGGCCACTATCAAAATTACAATTTGCAGATATACAAGGCCACTAACACTAATCGATGCAATATTAATGGTGTTTGCCTCGTGGTACTAGCAAAGGAGGACATTAATTATCCCTTGCACGCATGTGGGAGTTTGTAAAAAATGCATCTTGATGTTCCGTGCAATGCACGGGCATCTTGCTAGTCCATGAAAACAACACATGGCAAAATTCTGCGGCGAACGAGGGATTTGAATCTGTTGGGAGGGGCTGTTTGGATCTTGCCCGGGGGAGCCAAAATATTGGCGACCCTTTTGTCCACCGGTGCCTTTGCCACCAATGAACGAGGAATGGCTTGGGTGCTCATGCTGTCATGCATCCTCCAGCGCGCACGTTGGAGACGAGCTCGCACGAGCTGTGTTGTTTTGTCCCACAACGCTGCCCGAGCCGCCCGCAGACCGACCGGCGACCCGCAAATTACGCCATCCAACCATAGCCACACACATTATGACAGCAACTCAACCAACCGGACGAAATTCACGCAAACACGTAGACAAACTGATATTTCATATAAACAACAACGGAAATCATATAAAATACCGGATTTTCATACAAACATGAAGGATTTCATTACATTCAAATGAACTACGCGGTGCTAGTTCTGGACAGCACAGGTATATAATACCTGGCCTAAATGGTCGCCCGCCGATCGATTTGTGTTCCTCATGTCCGGCAGCACGATCACCGGACTGCCGGGAGCCCCGGAGGTATATGCTTCAGTGCAAAGGACGGCTCGCTTCCCCACTGCCCAACTGATATCATTGGCTGGTGCCGAAGATGATGGTGGCCGGCACCGGTTTGAGTTCATCACCAACCACTACTTCGCCATGGCCGGCACCGGCTCGAGTTGATCCTAACATTCCCCTCTTCTGTGGAGCCCATGCGGGGTCGACGAAGGTCCTCGCAACAAAAGGATCCGGCAAGACACCTGCTGTGTACGCCGGCATCGCCTCCGCGGTGGCCTTCATGGGACCCAACTGGCGGCGGCCTCCCGTGTTCTACTTCTCCTCAATTATGGCGGCGGACGCGGAGGCGCTGGCCACCGACTCGTCGCTCTCCGCGCACCCGGCTTCTGTCGCTGCTTGCATGGCGCGGCCGCCGGCATGGGAGTCTCGGGCACAGAAACGGGAGACGCGGTACGAGGCGGCGGCGTGGATGGCAGCAATGACGCCCGTGCGCCGTTCCTCGTCGAGCTGGCCTGGAGCGGCGAGTTGCTGAACCGCGCACCGGCTTGGGGCGGCAACTGGCTCCGTCGGGCGAGGGGAGGGAGGTGGATCAGCGAGCTGCATAGCTCGTATCCGGCGGGCTACCCAGCCGGCTTGGATGCGGAATAACTACTCTTCGTAAGCCATTGTAAGAGTGGACAAAATGGTGGAGGAGATAGGGGAGCGGCGGAGGTGTGCGATTATTGGCCGGCGTTTAGCCTCGTTTAAATAGGAGATTAAATAGATGGTGGATGGGAGGGGCTCGGCCGGCGTTGCGTTTAACGCCAGCCCGGTCATGAACGGACGTGTGTCCAGAGTGGGTTTCTCGGCTTCCACACGGGCGGGTTTCATGGAGGCGTTTGAATGCGGCACGGAGGCGTGTTTAGCCGGGCGTGCCGCGAGTGGCGCCCTCGACTCTGACCTAGGACACCGCGCCGTTCTTCCACTGATGTGTGGGCTCTTTGGGTGCATGGCGTGCATGTCAGTGACCCAACGCAGGCAGCGCACAGCAGAGGAACCTTTGGTGGGCCAGGGCGGTCAGAAGCGGGCATTTCATAAACCGATGATTGTTCATTGAGTGTGACGTCATCTTTTCATGTGGATAAGCCTACTATGTTGATAGCCCGTTCGATACGTTGTGATTCATAAAGACCGCTGCAAACATCAATGTTCTGCTTATCATAGATAGGATTGATTAATACCCGTAACAATCCATGTCCTTAACAAAGGGTGCATGCACGTATAGGTTGAGCGTGTGTCTTGCGTCGTGTGTTGTGTGCATGTAGGCGTGCGAGTGTTGCGTGCGTGCAAGGGTACGTTTCAGTGTTGCATGCATGGGTGCGTACGTGCGTGTGTTCGTGAGTGCATGTGTATGTGTCAGTGTTGCACGCCAGCATGCGTGCGTGTGTACGTGTCAGTGTTGCATGCCTACATGCGTGCGTGTCTTGCATGCGTGCATGTGTACGTGCGGGGTGAGGCTACACGTAAGTCGACTGACTTTTCATCTCTGGTGATTAGATTTTCCAGCCGTTGGATACGAAATGAAGGGCCTCCAGTTTATCATCAAACTCCACCCCCCTGAGCCTCCAGCCACCACCGGCC